>NC_050605.1:14985845-15330845 GCF_013368585.1 Megalops cyprinoides
TCTCAAAAGCTCTGTGTCTTTTATACGGTGAAAATACTTTGAAGCAATAATGCATAAACAATTCAGTGAAACTGGATACATTTAAAGCATGAGCAACATGCTTGTTAAACACCAAAGTGGCTCTGGAAAAAAAAAAAGAAAATAGAAATGGAAGCTGCTTAGACGCATGTTAGACAATTTAAAACCTTTATATGTTCTATCTTTTGAAATCTTTTTAATTCTAACATATTCTGTTAAAATCCTAGCATCTTTGAATCAGAAGTATGTACACATAATAAAAAAACATTCAGATACAGTACAGACCAAAAAGTTTCTTCCCTGGGTTTATTTTTGGCCTCTCATCTACGAAAATGATGGAAAGGACCACAAATCAAATTTTGAGCTCACTGAAAATGTATCTTTTATAAAAATCAAGGAAAATAATATTGTGAGACGAAGACTTTAGCTTAGTTTATTATTATTAGCTCAGCACATCAACTAATTATCAGCTCCAGCAATAAATAGTTTATCTTTATAGTCGTGCATCTCAGGTAAATTAAAACCTGTGCTCCTATTAATTACCAGTGAGGTAAATCATCAGTAATTGCTTGTGAGAAATATACAAGAAATACGCAATGCCTTAAGAGAGCTGACTATATTAACCTGCAGCATGGAGAGAGATCAAGAAAATTAGTTTTGTTTCCTAATGCGCAGTTTCGTTTTATCATTAATCATGTTCTAAATATGGACACATCTATCCAGTTACATCCAATGAGATTTCAAAGAAGGGTGATCCTCCCTTGAAGTTCTCATCTTTCTTCACGCGCTACAAACATAACACTGCTCTATTCTGCAGTTAACTGAGGTGCATAAAATTAGATGTGATAAACACTTGAAAAATTGAATTAATTTGTCCCTTCTAAATGGATGTGCCGTGTAGCACAATGCTCAAAGAAATAAGCACGCCTCTTATCTCCAGACTTAATAATGTTTTTTTTTTTTTTTTTGCGCTCATTGAGAGTTCCGCGAGATGAAGCGGTAACAATGGTAACTAAAGTAGACATCACATTAGGCTTCAGACGTTGCCGCGAAGCTACAGCCGCCGTGATGCGGCCGGATGCTCCATGCTTCAGCAGGCCGGAATTAACAGGCGCCCCTCGGTTCACGGATGCAGAACGGGGGAAGGCACGGGATGAGGCGCAGGGGAGACCGCGCACGGTCACGCATGCGGATGGAAAGCGATGTTTCTCCCTCTGTGATTCTTGCACCTCGTGTAGAGGCACGGCACAGATGACACGACGCGTGAATTTGCCCGGGCTGTCCGATGACAAGGCCCGCGTCCCTTCCCGGTGCTTGCTGTCAGCTTTTACCATTTTGAGGCCAGGTCTGGCACTTTTCATGCCACAGACAAAACACTTACACTGATACCAAAATCATTGACAGTTTATGAAAAGTCTGTTTTATGTTTGGTCAGCTGCCACAGACGCAAATACCTCTCACACAGCTAAGGAAATCAGCGGGACTCCGAGGACCTACTGGTCAGTTCATGTTGACTCAGCTGTCAATAAAAACATCCAAATATTTATATACATAAAAATTTCATCCAAATATGTATATACATACATATGTTTGATCACTCTGACAAATCTTCCAGTTTTCCAGTTATGTTTTCAGCTGAAGACCCTGCAGGGTTTGAAATATCACAGTAAAGCTGATAACCCTGTCCCTTAACCTGACCCCTCCCAAGAGGATAAAAACACTCACTGGCTGTGCAGAAACTCCCACAGTACTACCTTCATACATGAGGTTTAAGGGTGGCTTCACAGAAAATCTAAAACTGAGTATGTTAGATGCCATCAGGTAAGAAAAAACCAAACACAGGTGGATGTCCTGAACTAGTTGAGTTCTTTGCTGAAATTGCATTTAGTAAAAGATAACATAATATGCTGAAACTGAGCGGTCCCTGTCAGTCTCCAGTCCCCAGAATGCATTGAGAAGCTGATTTTGTGTTTTCCACCTATTTGCTAAAAGCTAGCACATTGCTAAAATTGATGTGGAGACAAGTTCTGAACAGTAACACACACACACTGTTTTAGCACACAAAGAAAATGTATCATAGTGCATCTTAACAAATTGATTGGAATCTGTATTCTTGAGATGTCGGTACATGGATTCTGGGGTTTAAATGGTTGTAATATATTGCACATAGCTTGGTGTTGGATGATCATAACTAGCTTCATTTTTCAAATCAAGCATTCTTCCCAAGGAGCTCTCTTTTGCCTATTCTATAGAGCCTATAAGTGCATCCAGTTTGTATCTTCTTCCCATGGATTGCAATTAAATTAACAATGAGATTGATAATGAGTGCCCATATTCACTTTATTATCTTATGGGTAGCAAAAGTCAATTAAAAAGTTAATTGGAAAGGAAAATATTACATCAAATTCATTGACATTGAAAAAACCTGATCATATTATACATTGAAATTGAAAAAAAAGATCATATTATCAAATATAATTATTTATTATTATCATTTTTGTCATTTTTTTCATTTTTTTCATGAAATCATTTTATCATTTATTGTCACTTGCAATCAATTGACTCCAGGGCATAAAAACTCCTCTGCAAAGAGATAAAAAGAAATGTACAGATACACAGGCTGAAACACTGTTTTGGCAGCATAAAGGGTACATAGCATTCTCTTAAACCCAAGTCAACCCAGTGACTGTTTGGTTGGACATACCAAATCTGTTTGGCATGTTAAACATACCAAATCTGGATGAGGGCCTGGCATGTCCATCTTTGAGTATCATTTCAATTTTCCATTGCTATATAAATGCAAAATTAGGTGAATTACTGACTTTTTTTTTCAGAAAATACTCTTTTGATGAATTTCTCTTTTCATTTAATCCTAAATGCAAGCATGAAGGTCTGTATGAGATGTTAAGGGGTGACTAGCCATTCATATGCTACAGTATTTTATCCACATTGTATTTCTAATATAATATCATATTTGCCCTCTGAAATCTGGTAAATAGTGTTGTCCTAAAAGTATTACATTACAGCTGGTCTTTGAGCCTGCAAATATATGAATCAAACTTTAAATTAATATCCACAGGACTTGTCTTGACTGGTTTGCAATGTAATTCATCTTCTTGGGACATGATTTGGTTATGTAAGCAAATTTGCCAGTAATCCGATGCAGTGTCCTTGATGTCACCTCTGAGGTCACTTTTGATTGTTAGAGTGAGCGAATAGATGAGATCCGGCCTTTGTCTGAAAGGCATCTGGGAATCAGCCAAGTTAGCATATTAATAAAAATGATCTTCGCCACATATCGTAACCATTGTTCGAGATGTATCATCTATCAGCAATGGCTAGTGTTTACAGAGGCCTGGGGAGATCTTTTGGGGTTCACTTAAGTTATTGCAAACTCATACCTGTTACACTGACTCACTGAATCAGTCCCAAAAGTAAATTTGTGGCCATAACTTACAGAAAAAATATCTTTATGAAACAGGGGCAAGAAACACATATGAACTGTTCAGTTCAATCGTTAGTTACTATGGCTCAGATGTAGATAGTCTGGGATTCCAACTGTATTTGAAGCAATACGTAAACTATGAATATATTCAGCTGTGAGGCACAGTAGCACTGCCTCCTGCTACCTGTCAATTCAGCTACTAGACAGGTTGGGCACAGTCAGTTCTCATTACATCCAAAACCTCTGTTAATATTATCCGTAACATTATCACATTACCTTCTGTATTAGTACCACAGACAACATTATGGCATAAGAGAATTCACTGAATGGGGGGGGGGGGGGGGGGGTTATGGGTATGTACAACACATACATTTCTTGCAAAACATCCACAACCTGAAGCTGTACATATATTCTCTGTAACAGTGAGGTAGAAAAAATTATGCACGATGGGACATCATTTAAATCATGGAAAAATTAATCTTCTGAGATAAATAAGGCTGAAAAAGCCCTCATAATGAATTCACATGGGAAGCATATTTTCAGGATGCATTTTCTTCTTTTGAACTTTTTGTAAAGGTTTCTTTGAGAATAAATTGTGTTGCAACACTTCATAATTGTTACACTCTGAGAACAAACAATTGATGTGGAAACTAACTAATCTGAAAGATTTTATGGAGACACTTATAATTTGTTCAGTTTACTTCAAAGTCTTATTTGGCGTTGTAGATCTCTGTTGGACAAGCCTCTGATAATGGATGTAGTGGGCACAAAACTACAGTAGTGTATTTATACTGTATTTGAAAACAAGACAATGGAAACCATTGCTCTGCTTTCTTCTGTGCCCATCCTCTCTCTCTGCTTCAGCTCTGTTTCCGGTCTGCATGTACACCCAAAGACATTGTTGATATTCAAGGTGCCACCCCTGCATTGTGGGAAATAGCCTCAGAAAATAGCCTAGCGGTTCATTCAATCACGCTCGCACCCTCACTCTCGCTCCGACTCCCTGTGTTATGACAAACTATTAAATGCTAAATTAAATGCATTGTTTGCTGGGGGAACGCGGCCATCTTGGAAAGCGCTGGCGGCCGCATGTTAAAAAAGCGTTAACCTTCACGCTGTGTCATCGGAGACTTCGGCGGGGGCCGCACTCCTGCCACGTGCCTGATAAATGAGCCTTCTCCGTCGATATTGTTAATGTGACCTCTCTTCCGAGAGCGCGTTAGTGCTGTCAGATTAGCACCCGCTAGATAGCAAGTGGTGGTCAGAGAGTAGCAAACAAGGGGAGGCAAAAAACACACCCTTACACTGGTAATGGTTCTCAATGGCTTTTTTCTAATTAACACGCATGCTGTTTTTTTTTTTTTTTGTGAGGATCACCCATCAGCACTTGATTACATTTTAACTTTATTGTATCTAATGCAGTATCATTACTGTAACATTCAAATCTTAATGGTGAATAATTGCGGCTGTAACAGATCGTTCTCTGTTTAACTTAATACCATGTTTTTTTTTTTTTTTTTTTGGTTTGTAAAACTAAATTAATTAATGTGAAGCACACAAAGGCAGAGCTACCACATAGATGCACTTTCTTACAAAGGAACCAGCTGCTAATGAGTGATGCCTACTTAAATTAGTCTGCTTGTTAATTATGCAAAACAATCAAAAGGAGGGGCATGATCAATCTTAAGTAAAAGTAAGTTCCCTGCCTATCCTATTTGTGCCCTGCCAGCTGCCGCTGCTGATAGCTCAGCCTTGAAGTGTTCCTCCAGGGAGGGACTAAATTGTCATCTACTGTAAACTTTAGACTTTGCCATGAATGAGATTACACTTCTGTTGAGTCAGTTTGTTTGTCTATGGCTTTTTTATGTTACTTTTTTAAAAATTATTTTTGCATCCATGGCCATTCTAGATGAGTTCTATCAGCAGAATAGATAGGTTTAGGTGAAAACTTGTTACAGGTAAATTTTACACTGGTACTAAGGATGTTAGTCATGATGTTTAGTCAAGATGGGTTGAATGGTTCATTTTTATCATTAATCATTTAAAAACAATTTAAACTTTTTTTCATATTGCAACTAATTTACAGACACATGTATGTGTTCACACCACAGCTTAGATGAATAACATCTTGTGATTGGTGGAAAAGTGGTAGGTGTTAAAGCCAGTGACAGCCAATGAGAAATGTAGCCTCACACTGTTTACAATCAGCTCTGACAGAGTTCACCCTCCACGCTGTTATTTACCTCTGTGATAAAAGTCAGAGCAATGCAACTCCTTTTAAATCAGGCCCTAGTCGTGGTTGCCATGACAGTAATAAAATAACCCATGTCTGGTAGCTTTGACGTGCCTAACCCTTTAACTGTCATGGAGTTCAGCGGTATCTGAGCCTGTGCTGTCTTTTCAGAGCACAGCAAATGTGAGTACAGTCACGTCTTTGATCTGTAGCCCACATAATATATGCCTTATACCTGAGTACCTAAATATAGAAGTAAAGGGGTTACACGGTCTTCACATCTATGTTGACATTAACCAGCAAGCAGCCAAGTGAAAACCATGGAAGTGTATGGCTTTATGTGTCCATTCTTATCAAGCGCAATGTGAACTCGCTCTGATTCCTACAATAATACTACTGATAATAGGCAACTTTCCTGCCTGCGTTTAATGTTGCGTTGAGCATTGGGTCCTGAAACGCATGCAGCGTTATGCGCACAAGGGAATTCAGGCGCATTTTAGGGTGCATGTTAATTTGGTATTTAAGAGGTGGGGGGGGAGAGAAGCAAACCGACCGTAATATGATATGGCTGCAAGGGGTCTGACAGCGCAGATGCACTGAAGTTATGCTGAGACGCGGCCCCATATTTACACCACATTACTGTCATTAAACGGACACTCTTATCCAGAGCGACTTACATAGGTTACAAATTTTACATGTTATCCATTTATATGGCTGGATGTTTACTGAAGCAAGTCTAGGTTAAGTACCTTGCCCAAGGGTACAGCAGCAGGGAATCGAACCAGCAACCTTTCGGTTACGAGTCCTGCTTCTTACCACTATGCTACACTGCCTCCCCACCACTATGCACCAGCTGAGGAGGACTGGGAGCCACTAAAAAGGCCCCGTGCATATCCATTTTGCCTTTCTCTCAAGGAATTAATGCACTTTACTTTAACTGCTGGACGTCACACTCAACTTGTATCAAAGATGTTTAATCTCTATCTTTTGGGGTTGATGGTGGGGGGGTTGTTAGTTACAGTGAAAATACAGTGACTAATTGATTAAATAATAAAATATTTGTACTGGTGCATTTTCAAAGCACACCGTGAGGATGTCAGACAAAGATTTCCTTGCCTCATTGTGGAGTTTGGAACTCTCCCAAATTCTTTGATCTCCAAATGAATTTGCAAAGATTGTTTTGGCCCTCCGGGAACAACGCGAGGTAAAGAAATGTTAAGAATTTCTGCAAATGATTTAAATTCAGCTTGGCTAGCACAATGTTACACTTACACTTTGCCTGTCTCATAATCTGATCTAGATGCTGTCAGGTAAAAGAGAAAAAAAAAAACGAACCAAGAATATAATTTATCTGCAGTATCACTTTAGTGATGAAGACAGTGCTGTCTTTCACACTGCCATAATAGGGTTTGGCACACTTTATTGTTGACACAAATACGGGAAGTTGGAGTGATAGTGCTCTTCAAATGCATTCTCAGTCTGATGAGGCGACATTAATGATAGAAATACTAACCAACCAACAACCTGTAAAAATAGACATTTTAGGCAATTACCATACAACGACAGTAATCAATATTAAGTTTTTTTTTACCATTTTCCAATTTAATGTGTTTAACTGGCTTGTTTTGTAATAGTTACTTGTGGTTTGTTCCACCATTTTCTGTATGTGAAAAAGACACAGGAGAGTGGTATTGCTGTCATGTCTCCAATGTGCAAACATGCAAACAGGACATGCGACCAGGTCTGAGCTGTTGATGATGGCGTGGGTGCACTTCAAATCTCTGACCTTTTCCCAGACCATGACTGCCCTCACCTGAGACACAGATGACACACCTGTCTGATAATGTCAGAAGAGTCCTGGTCACACGGTGAACACCGTCTTCAGGCATTGAAGTGATAAGCATCTTGGTGTTTGTGCCGCACCTGGATTAGTGCAATGCTGCCTTGTGGCTGTCAGACATCTGCGAGGAAAGGCAAGAGGCAGGGTACGGCTAAACCTGGTGATTCTTCAGTCCCACACGCACTGAATGTAAGAGCTAATTAAAGTGAGGTTACATGATTAAGCGCTCAGAGATAATTCCCTGTCGTTGCTTGATTCTAATCTCTGTGTTGATTTGACAATGGCCAACACTTTCTTTTTTAACGACTAAAATACTTATATCATTTCTCATCCATCTTTTGTAATCACCTAATCTTCCTAATTCTAATATTTTAATCTTTGTGACCAATTAAATAATAATAAAATCTATACATAAATCTAAGCTGCATAAGCTGTCCTGGATATGTGCATCTAATAAGCAAATAAATAACACTGTCCTTTGGTTTTCAATACAGCAGCAAACTGTACTTTATTGTCAGAATTGGGACAAGGACCTTCTGTGGGAAATTTGAACCCATATCTTAATGTGCAGAAATTGCCTGTTGTTAAAGTATATATACACTTGTATATTAACTTTCTATCTGTTTTGAACTCTACAAAATAACCCCATCATAAACAAATGTCTATCAGGCGGAAAACAAGAAAGAAACAGACCGACATAAAAACAAGCAAACAAACAAACCGAGACATCAAAGTGTCTTCCGATGAGAGAGCCACTCAGTATGTCATGTAATACCCCTCTGAAAACCTTCCGCTGGGATTGTGTTCATTCTGTCCTTTTCAAGGCTGCAAGGAGAAGGTTGGTATTCAGCTCTTCTTTTTGTGTGGCTCATGGCCATTATCATGGGCCCTTATAAGAAAGTCTTACAAAAGGCATATATAAGCACATAAAGCCACTCTTAAACGTGGCAATAGGAGACTACGGAATGTGAATGATGTCATCACTGAGAGTGCTCAAACGCAGAGCAGTGAATCACAGGCAGGGTGGTGGTTCATAGGCCGCTGCTGTAAGAGCATGTAGTCTTTCACTCACACGAATATCCCTCGGCATCGCAGAACATGATTTAATCTCAGAACCACAGGCTCGGCCGAACAATGCCATTAATACATCAACGGCGGTTTCCCCAAGTTTGTAATTGGCAAGTACCTGCATTTCGGAGAACTTTATTTAGGTCAAAGCCTTCCGCTCTAACGTGTGTCTTCTGGCTCCCATTTATAGAACAGATTGTGTGGGGATTTTGACAGGACGCCTCTATGGCAATACAGACTAGGCAATTAACCTTGATGTCACTGTAATTATTAAGACACTTTAGTAAAATGAATTAATTTCCCAAAAGGACACAGAAACAAAACCATCTCCTATTCCACTAAAAGAGTGCCAATATGGAAACTGGTAATTAGAGGAAGAGGAGGAAAAAAAAAGAGCGAACTACGTCTACGCTGTCCTGTCTTTTAGAGGATGTGTGTGCCCTCTCGGTTGACAAGTGATGCATTGAATGTTCTGTGAATTACTACGGGTTCCAGTCTTCAGATGTGTTGTGATACCTGTGCCTTTCATTTTTCCAATCAAAGGAACACAGCGTAGTACTGAAATCTCTCACTGTAGTGGCAAGACAGAAGAGGATTACAGTAACTGTAGAACCACTCCCCTATTTGTCCTCTGGGTTCGAACAGAGTTGAATATAATTTACAGTACACAGACATACACTACTTGATAACTCAAGGGGAGATCAAGCAGAATCACTCATTTATTATTTATTATAAGTATTAAGTTGAGGTCAGTAGAGACTAGTTTCAGTGTTCAGTACTTCATTTTTCCTTTATGTATCCATGCTTTGACAATTAAAAGTAACAAAAAAAGTGTTATGAAATATGAGCAAATTTCCTCCTCCGGGAAGGGCATCTGTATCTCCATTACCACTGCCATCCACAATTACTGGTGTCTATTGACCTGAAACAAGACCCTGCTTTGGCTCAGGCACTTCCTGGACAACACGCCAGCTTTGTTAACACCGTATTGGATGGCTGATAAGCAAAAGAGTGGAGCTACTGGAAGCGTTTGGAATGAGCTGCCAGACAGGCATGAGCTGATGACCAGCACACAGTCACATTACTTCTGATTCCAGTTTTAAGTAGCATAGCATAGCACACCTTTGAGTTTGATTGGCTTACAATGATGTAAATAAGGTGAGGCTGCCAGTACAGTTCAGAGGTCAGAGGTCAGAATGCAGTCTGAGGAGCTGTGTTGAGGAATGGGGACCGTGGCACACGTGCTCATCCGCTCATCCTCTTCCTTTATTAATCATCAGAACCCCGCCAAGGGGGGGGGAGTCTCATAATTGCATGCTGTTCCAATTAGTATGCAAATTTCAGATAGTGATTGTTTTTAGACAGTATTTCTCAGGTGGCGTCACCATTAAGCAATGTTATTCTATACTGAGCAGAAAAAAAGATGGTAAAGAAAAAAACGTACCGTGACAAGTTTGTTAATTAAAACTTTTTTTTTTTCAAACCTCTCAATCCTTTCGATGACAGTTTTGTTCAAATGGCAGCACTGGACTGGTGTTTTCCTTGAAAGCACTGGCAACCGATCCGGCGCCAACCTCGACTTGCTTTTTTACTTGTCTCTTTGACTTGCCACATTGACTAATGGACTAGTCAATGCTTGACTCAACTTTTACCTTTGCAGAATTTATTGTTCCTTTGATATTCTACCCAGGCATCTCAGCCAATTAATTGACTGCACCACTCTGTGAACTCATCTCACCCGATATTAGGACATATGTGACCGGAAAGAATTTTCAGTGGGATATCAATTTCACCTGACAGGCTGTAAATGAAATTATTTTTTAAAAAAGCTGAAATATCATTATATTGACTTTATTAAAATATATTTGAAGGTGTCATGTGTGGGGGCCTGGTAAATTAAAGTTTGCTGACAATGATTAAGAGGAATGGGCCTGAATCCCATTAGCGTGTGGTGTCTGCCTGACAGATAGGGCCCTGAAAAGATGAGACCGAGAATGGGAGGGGACAGATGGGTGGACGTGGGCTCACAAAAGTTGAAAAAAGGTGTTTTCACAGCTCTGTCACTGTTCTCATATAAGTTTCAGGCCCAGAAAAAAGGCCATCTGTTTGTGATGTTATTTTCAGCCTCTCTCTCTGTCTCATTCTCAGTTCATGTGGGTATATCACAATAATAAATGTCAGATACAGTACAGCCATTTTCAAATGGCTCAGGTTAAATGTTCATCTGATGTTAGGTTTAATATTCTTGAGTGGTGCAAACTGCTGTGATGACTGAAGTTTTTAATTTTTAATTTTTTTTTTATACTTCTAAAGTTTGGCAGTCACTGAAAGGTGGGAAAAACACAAAGAAAGTAGTAAAAATAGTAAGAACTGAAAAAATGTAGTACATTCTTTCATTTTTCACTCATAGATGAGGGCAAATTACCACAGATCTTAGACTGAATGACCGTCTTAGCTGAAAATAAGTTTTCTGAGCATGCTGTCTCCATTTAATGAGAAAAATGCACCAGTCAAATAGGAATCATGAGTCCAAGTCTCTCTTAAAATTACTGAAAATACCTTGATTGCTATAAGTAAAATATGAGTTTCCATTAGATTTATGCTGATGTGTCTAATTCCATGCTATACATTTGCCAAATGCAGGGTTTTTTTTTTTCTGGGGGGGGGGGGGGGGGGGTCTCAGGCAATAAGCAGCATTAACAGTAATTTCAGAGTACAGAAGCTTGAAGGCAACACCCCAGCAAGGGGATACTACCATGCTGTGTGGTGTCAAAACCAATGCTCTGAAATTGGAGACTTCTTTGTGCTAATTCTATTTTGCAGCACATTTTGCCGATGGCTCTCCTGGATCATGAAAGCAGTCCTTTCCCTCCCGGTGAAATTGCACCTGAAATTGCATCTGAAAGGATGCTGCAATCACCGGAGTTTTAGTATCCATTTCTGCCCATTCTCCGCCCACAGCCCCCAGACGACCTCACTGTGAGAAGCACATCTCGTGCCCTCATGCGGTACAGGACAGCAGTGGAGGCAGGACTCGATTAAACCCCACTGCAGAGGGGCCCTTGGATTAATAGGTTGGCAAAGGCAAGAGGAAGATGCCAGTTTTTTCCACTGAGTGAGAGCACAACACATGGAGTACTCTTGCACCAGGGGACTGCAGCAAAAGATGGACGTGTGGAGTCTCTGTCATTTGGGAGCACGTCGATGATGTAGCAGCGGTGTTGTATGACTTTGTAAAAAAGACCTCCCCGGTCCAGTGAGGAATGAGTTTGCGGTCTCCTTGCTTATTGGCTGCTCTGTGTGGTAGAGTCACCCGTGGGCCAATCACAAAGGGAGGTATGGTGAGCAAATTCCTTAACTTGTCTCTATGAGCCTCATAAACAGACGTGCAGAATCACCTTAACATTCACACACAGGAAATACCAGGGATGGGACTGATAGCACTCCTCTATGTGCAAAGCAAAACTGTTTAAACAATAAGGGGTGTACCTTGGTTACTATTATGTGAAAAATGTTGTAAAAAAATATTATAATGATAGTATTAATAGCAGTGTTGTTGTGTTGTGTACACTATGCACACAACAAGAGAAATAATAAAATAATTGGAAATACTTTTCAGGTCAGTAATGAAATATATGTAACTCGAGATGATTTTTGATGTGGCCCAACCAAATCACAATGTGTTTAAGTTATGGAAAACAGCAAAAAAAAAACTATAACGACTAGATATAATCATTTCAATTTCAAAAGAAGAACTGAACATATTAAGCCCACAATCCAACATGCAAGTTTTGTGCACTGAAATTGGAATCTGAAGGCATTTGATCTTGATTCCTGATTTAGAAAATTTGCACTCAGGCAGAGCAAAATGGATTTCTATGCATATCTACCCTCTGATGATCTTCCCTCCCATGAGCCCATGACACCTGTAAGCACACAGCACATTTTCATTGATTATATATTATGAAATTAACTTAAATAAACAAACAGAGCAAAAATGAGCAAGACAACATTGCTCCCTACCCTATAGCCTCTCCCATCTTTTCTTTTTCCTCTGTTTTATTCCGAGGTGAAATTGGTATCTGGTCAATGAGCTTTTCTGGGACTGCTTGCTGTGTTCTGTAAATTGGCCTCCCACCTTGTTTTCCCAGCTGGAGTCTGGATGGCGGTGCATCTCCACTCGCTTTATAATGGCCAGAGATGCTTATGAATGTGAGCAGTGGGCCTTTTGGGGGTCTGGCTGGGAGACATGAGACAGCACCACCTAATCCTGTTTGATGTGACGCATGACAACCCAGGCTTTGACATTATTATAATATATATGCACTAGAGGCTTAAAACGTGCATTTTGTAGGTCTAGTTGAACAGTGGGTCACCTTGTTGCACCTCAAATAAGTGAAAATATGTAACATCTGCTGTTCTGAATAATGTTGAGCTTTTTTTGGTAACACGTCTGCTTTTTGGTAACTGTTTAGCACTCCACTTGGCCACCTGCCCCTAGGCTGATGGACAGGGACAAAGATAGGTAGATTGAGGGCAATGAAAAAAAGCAATACAGAGGAAAATGGGAGATAAGCACTAACATTCATGTCGTACTATCTTGTTGTATTAAGACCCTGTGCTTCCTGTGATAGTCATTAGTGCGGTCTACACCCCTGAGGTCTGACTGCCAGCTCCCAAACAGAGACATCACTGGTTGCTGCCTCATGCCCCTGAACTCCCGTTACACTCCGGCGTGCTGTCATTTTCAATAAAGGACACGGTTATAATGAAGAACATTTTATTTGAAGCTCCCCATGTTTCACGCCTGACAGTAGACACTTAAAATTGATCCTTACAGTGTCCGTGGAGTAAGATCACAAGACAGCAAGGAGAGTTGGTGGGACCATGCGGTGACCTCTGTGAATACCCACAGGTGTGGGGGATAGAAGGTGTATAGAAGCTACAACAGAAAAGTCGTCTACCTGTCTGATCCTCCGCCTTCAATGTCCGGCAATATTTCCCCGCACATCGCAAATATGTTAATGTTAGCTCCTCAATATGTTAATCATATTTACTCTTCACTGAAGACATATATGTTTTGATTCTTGTAATATATTTCAACAGGGTGTACAGTTTATGTTTTGATTGCCTTAATCTTTCTATCAGCGCATCAGTTTATTTATTTTTTATTCCCTCATACATGTTAATGATACTCATTAAACCAAACCGCGGTAATCAGATAGAGCTTGCGTTCGTTTTAACAAACACTAATTACAGGCCCTAATTAGGCCAGCGATGGGATTTATCCGACATTAAAATTCAGAAAGAGTTTTTGAAGATGCCCCGGAACAGTCGAACCGTCAGTACCAGGCGTATCTGTTAATTTTACTTTTAATATTATTCCTTTATTATCTTCCATCAGTTCTAAACAGCTCTTTTTGTCTGAGCACTGTTGGTGCACCGTACCATTCAATTAAAAAATTAATAATAGAATAGTTACTGTAATGATATAATAAAATATAATATGAAAACATAATCAACTTGCTGTCAAATTTTGCAGTATTGCATACAGAAATATTTGTGAGTCATCAGGCAAGAAATGGGTATGTTTCAAATGTCTGTGGATATGTTTCTTCTGTCTTTAGTGTTACTCTGATTGCAACCTTTTTATACCTAACGTTGAAACATCACCACAGGTGTACGGGATAATTAGACAGAGCCTGCCAATGAGCGCCACTATTTTCAGCACGGCTGTTAATGAGATCCTTGCTCATGGCAGCAAATTGATTGGCAATTCCTCTCTAATTATCTTGTACACCTGTTGTGACGTGTTAGATTTAGGTATAAAATAGTTTCCGTTAGTCTGACACCACTTCACAGAAGAAAGCAGTATACGGAAACTAGTGAATTTTTTTTCTGCTTTTAAACTGAATAATACTGACTGCTGATCCTCTGTGAATGTAGTTATATTAAAGTTCTTTATCTATCTATGGATCTATTTTTACCTACAAGCAGAAGTAAGTGTGTAGTCCATTTATACATAGTGGGAAATCGGCATTAACAATAAATCAATTGTACATTTTGCTCAGGCGACCTTTACTGAGAACAAACTAAAATGTTAACTAGAAAGGAAAGTTTGAGGAATAGCTTTAAGTTGGCTTGCATAGAATGGTAGTGGCTAATAGTTACAAGCTTTGCTTGAGAGATCATTAGCAGGTCCATTGTGATGTCAGCTGCACATGTTCGAATGTTCATATTCTGAATGTTCTATCCGTGTACGTCAATGGGAAAAAGTTTTGTATGTAATATTGTAAATATTTCCAACAGTATTTTAGGTGTGCACACAAAAGGTTTTGTGAAGTGTAGCTGAAAAGCTGTAGAAGTAATTGTGTACAGAAAATGTGGTGGAATAAGAGGAAGTAGGAAGAACAACAAACTGGATTTTTCAAGCCAACTTTATTATCTGGTTCACGGTTTAAAAAAATAAGACAACTTGTTTGGGTGGCTGATTTATTGCTTTTATAATTTTCAATGGCTAGATCCTAATTGTTTTAGATACTTTGCAGTGGTAATCCCTGAATTTGACGGAAACGTCAGCAGTGTGTTCAGACATAGAAGGAAAAGTGATTTTTTTATAGAGTTAAATGCAAGGAAACCCAGCATCCTAACAGGTTTAGGACTGGGGATTCAAGATATTCAAATCAGTTGTCACATGGTTATTCTTGTGTTGACAGTGAAGAGCTGTGTACTGTATCATTAGATGATATAAAGTGATGTTTCTCTGCTGAGTGAGCTAACCGAATAACCCACTGTAATGGTCTGAGACTACATGGCTGCCCATTTGTGAAACGTTGTGTTCTTAATTGTGTTTAACAAGTATTAGCTTCTTGGCGACAGTCCGCCCGTCTGTAAAGATCTTCACGTTTTTATGAATATGGATGAGAGTATTCTTTTTTTTGTGTGAATTTTATGCAACATTTGATTAACTAGGACAGTCAGCAAGTTTGAACAGTGCCCTCGGGGGACACATAGACAGAATCTATTGTATCAAAGCAGACGAATAAATAAACAAACGCGCTTAACAAAGCCCACGACTTCAAATGTTACCGTTCAAAAATAGATCAAATGGAGACTGATTAAGTCGCCCCGCCGCATCCCTTAAATATGAGAACTGAAGACGCGCGCCCGCGCACACTTGCATGCACGCACACGGAGACGACAGAACGACTTCAAAGCGAGAGTGCTCCACTTTATCGGCGAATGCGTGCGAACGGTTAAAACCCTAAACGCTGCGGGTGATTTATCTGCAGGCGATCGCCGGTAGATGCGGTCGTGCCCCGCCGGCGGCCGAGGGACCGTTTCGCCTCCGTCCTGCCTGGAGAGAGGCCTGACTCAGGATCAGAGCACCTGTATACGCACTCTCCTAATGAAATGCACTCCTCGGCCGCCTTTACATCGGGGTTATGCTAAATCTGCTTCATTTGCACATTTTCCCTCACCTCAAAACAGATGTGGTCCTGCTGAACCCCCGCTGTAATTTATGGTGTATATTTATTACAGTAAATATGGATATAAATAATCCAGGGGTAGGAATAAAAATGACCTAAGCTGTGCTGAACGTGGCAAAAATGAATCCAGTGTAAATATAGAACTGAAGTTGAACAAATACAAAAAACAAAAAAAAACAAAACAAAAAACAGCGGACTCATCACAGAAACATCTATCTTAAACATCACAGAATGATCACCATGAAGATAAAGCTGTAGAACTAGAAACGCCCCCCCAGATCAATCAGAAAGTCAGACATGGGAATGAGAGCTTTAAGAAATCCTTTGAAATGGTTATACTGTATATAAAAAGACTTATGCACACTCCACATGGAATAGTGTCATAAAAGACAGCCCTTTTCTTGTAAAGTTGCTGCAATTAGGTGCAGGCTGAATTTACAATTGTACTTTCCATGACTCGGCGATCTCACAGAATGTGACGGAAACGCCGATAAATGACTTGTAGGTACATAAAAAAATCTATATCACACAATTGTCTAAACAAGGGACATGTTATTACCTGGCTACTACCTGCTCACTATAAAGTTGTCGAGAAATGCATAATCATTTAAAAGGCAGTAATTCATACATTAACAGCTCTAATCATTACAAACAGACTCTTGGGAAGTGATATCTAGACTGGCCAGACAGGGTCATCACTTTTATCTTTTGATGTCATCAGTAAAACATGACACAGCAGAAAGTTCCCTGACAAAAACATCCACAGTGGTGCTAGTTGGGGAGCTGAGGGGAGCTATGATGTTCACTGTAAAGCATCTCAAGGTATCATGGGCTTATGCCTAAAATATAGATGATTGAAAGTTGTAGACTTGATCACCCTTTTGGGCCCAAAACACCTTACTCCTGCCCTCATATCACTGCTAGATAAGAAATTAAAAGCGCTGCACCAATGGAAAAATCAATAACATTTTACCCTTTGCAATTCTAATGTTGCTACTTCACTTTGATATTCATTTTTTGCACATATGAATTGCTCTGTCAAATATCAAAGCTACAATAGCTGGACAAAGCTGCCCCCACACACACACACCATGTGCCAGGTATAATTCAGGCCACTACAATATGACCCTAAGTGTCTGAGAGTTCAAAAGCCAGATTAACTGAAAATACAATGTGGGTAATTTTTTTTTCTAGTTGCAATACATAAAGCAGACATTATATTATACGTGTGTATGTGATTTGTGGGAAATCTGAACAGGTTGGAAGTTTCAAAGTAATGTGAAGAAATCAGCTCATCCATTTGTCATGTATAATCAAATGGGTGAATGTGGATGGTTCATTGCTGATTCACAATCAGCTGCATATGAGCAACAGCATGCACATAAAACTGAACATAATGGATGAATACCCATTCAAAAAAGAGTTTCACACATTCCACTGTACACATATCCCTATGGAAAATTAGTGTCACTAAACACATATCCCTGTTGGAATCACAGTCCCACTAACCACATCTCCCTGGTGAAAATGACAATGCTTTTAAACACATTTCCCCAGTGACAAGGAAAGTGCTGCTAATCATATCTCCCTGGTGAAAGCAGTGATTCTGGGAGAACATAGATAAAAGGTCATGTTCCATTTGTAGCTTGGGTGGAGTAAATAGCACTCAGATGGGAAAATGTCACATAAAGGCAATGTGTCTCTTTACAGATGGAGCAGGGTAGTTTAGCGCAACCAACAAGGTATTCCTCTAAAATGCTCTAACATGATGCCGACGTTGATCCAAGTACGTATATATGTGCCGCAGGGTAGGGCCTCAGTAAATATCCAGCTGTATAAATGCATAACAGGTAAAAATTGTAAACTAAGTCGCTCTGGATAAGACCGTCTGTTAAATGACAATAATGTAATGTAATGTAGTATGGGAAGGATACAAGTCAGAGGACACAGCAATGACCGGCAAGATTCCTGCCAGCGAGATTCCACACATGATCTGGTGTGTGTTGACACGCGTGTGGAGAGGTGTGAGCTCCCTGCAGCTCATCGCTGTAGGCTGAGCAGGAGAAGCTGCTATGCTGTGTGCTTTCTGTATTCACTGCGCTGTGACTGCACACCAGATTGGGACAGGACTGAGAAATGATCATTGCCCTGGAAAGCTGGCAATGAGACGGCAGCAGATGCTACAGCATATTCTGATGATACACATTTAAATCAATTAGTCGTATTCAGCTGCATCTACTGGATCCTTGTAGTCTGCTCCTTCTTCTTCATCATCATAATCTACTTTTTTGTTTTTCTGTTTTTTTTCAGTTTCCTTTCTTCTTTTTACCATTTCTAATCTCCTGACTGCAACTTTTTAAAAGTCTGTCTGAATGCTAAGTTTGAAGTCCCGCTTTTTAAACTTCTTGTCAACGGTTGCTTCCCTGGAGATCGCGGCACATTATCTGCTTAATATAGTCATTTATCACATCCAGAATGGCCTGAGTTAATTAAAACAATCTGATAGTAAACACAACACCCTAAAGTCCTTTTTTTATTAGTGGGGAAAAAAAAGAAAACTGGCAAAAAAAAATCAATTTTAAACCCTGATGAATAATTAAGAGACAATTTGTCTTATCATTGCCTTTTTATTAATGCTCAAAATCCATTTAATCTTACTTTTAACTGACAATGTAGCTGAAAGATAATTAATTTCTGTGGGGAGACCTGGGCTGGCAATTAAGGAGAGGTAGTGTGTATGGAGACGGGGTACAGCAGACACACGCGGCTAATTGAAGCGGGACGGCAAGGATGACTAATGCGAGAACCTGGGGTCAGGGGAATTGGACACGGCCTGCACCATTCCAGCTTCCTCCCATCCTCAGACTTAACTGCATGGCATCTAGGAGCATAAGCCTTCCTCTTGCTGCAGAGCTGAAATATAGTACAGCTCAGCTTTCACAGCACACTTAAACAGCCCAGCAGTCCACAAAGGTTGCTGGCTCAGATCCTGTATATGCTTCAATTTCAGATTGTTTTAGCTTCAATGCCCAGCTGTATCAATGGATAATTTTTAGATATGAGCAATGCAAGCCACCCTTGATCTTGGGACGGGGGGAACGGGGGGGGGGGGGGTGTCTGGAATCTGAATAATACACTGTTGACATGAGTGGAGCTTGCGTTGTATCATTGACGTACAAACCAATAAACAAGTGCATTTTGTTACAAGTGCATTGGCTTTATCTGCCTCTTCAAGTATAGTTTTAAACTGTCCTTCATGGTGAAAGCTTAATCTCACAGTCACCCCCAGCTGATGTGCAAATGATGATGTCAGATTGACATTGCCGATGACTTTAACATTCACATCTGTGTTGGTGGACTCGCACTCAGTTTCCACAAGGACCAGAGGTGTTCTGATATTTACTGCATTGAGTTATTAGACTAAACAAGGGGTGGGCAGGCAGGTAGTAAATATTAGCCCTCCTTAGATGAACCCTCAATTGACTGCAGCCTAGTTAGTGAGAGACAGTGTAATTAGGTGTTGTTTTCTGAGCAAAGTTGACCCACAGTTTGCCAGCTACCTCTCATCTCATGACTGAAGCACCGTGCCAAACAGATGTACTTCCTTGATTGTAGTGAAAAGGCGTTCAAACTCACATTTCAGATTCGCCTTTCAGAAGCATCCTTTCGTAGATAAAAGCCGAACAAAAACTGACACGTTTGGATACGCTCGGGTTATCAGTCAGTTTTAGTTTGTTATTGTTTTTGTTTTTGTTTTTTTTAGAGTGGGGACATGAGATTATGTTCTTTATTCGTTTTAAACTAATGCAAAATGCATGATGAGCAAGTTTTTGTATTTTTTATTCATTCCCGTTAGCTGTTGGTTTACACCTTGAGTTAAACTTTTAACAGTGTGGCGAACAGATGGCCCCTCGATCTATGAGCTGTGGTTGTGTCAGGTCCATCTGCTCATACGCATCTGCATCTCTACACATCCACATGGTCTCCATGTTACATAGGGCTTTCCTGTCCAGCTTCCCTGCACACCGCAGTCTGTGGGCTGTCTCACTGTTTCCCTGCAAAGCATGTCTCAGTGTCACTCCACACAATCGCATTCAACATTTCCACCACCATTTAACATCTCTGTTCGAGGGTGGTGGCATCCAGCCCCGCTGCCTGGCTGCCATAGTTTCTTGTTTTTAATGTTTAAGCTGATTTAAAACTGATTTTTAAAATGAATTTTGAATTATATATTATGTATCAACAGTTTACAATATGCACTTCTGTCATTTGGCTATGAAATTAAGTGTGCTTGGGTCAGACAGGAACAAGTTTTTGTTAATCTTTTCCTTATTTTCTCTCCTAGGCATTAAATGCAAGTGTTTCAAAAGAATACAATACAAGTACATATTTTGTTTGTTTTTAATTGATTTTGGTTATTATGCTGAATGCAATGAACTTTTTATGAAAAAATGGCACAGTGTTGGGAGTCACACGGCAGGTTTAAGCATTTGATGAAATTCCCAAGCAGCTCTTTAAAGTTCAATGGTTTGAGGATGTTTGCAACTGCACAGCCAAAGGGATACAATGTATAGTATTAAACGGTAGGTTTGTTATATTTTGACAGAATTTATTTAATTCGGGAGACATGATGGTTCAGGAGGTTTTTTTTGCTTTTATGAATCATTTTGGCTGTGCTGATGTTAACTCTGCAGATCACCCCTGTCTCTCATTTAGGGAAAGTTTCTTTTAGCCGCTTTCAGTCAGCTTTTAAGACGGCGTCCTTGGAATAAAGAGATTTGCTCTTTCTGTGTGGAAAACAAAATGAGAGTGTAACTTAAAACAGGAATACAATGTAGGGGAAATTACTAGGACAGAAGCAGAAATGAGCACTAGAAATGAAATAATAATGTACCTTTTATTCTGTGTGATGATTGAATTTTATCAATTCAGTCCTTATCTGATACATATATGCACAAAAAGAAGCAGCAGGGAAATGGATATTAATTGCAAATGAATGTGCTTTCTCTGCCCTGAGATCACAGCAATTTTAATTGCATTTTTTTCATTGGCTGAGATTTTGAGCTCCCTGTGAGCAGAGTCCCCTCCCACGGTTCGCTCGCCATGATGGCGTGTCTGAGACGGATTGGGTCTGATTGGAACGCCGCGGTCTCCGACACAGGTTGAAACTCCCCTCAGCAGAGCTCATCTGATTGGATATTCCCACAGGGGTTTCTGTCCCACAGCGATGGGTGTTGTTCATTTTCAGTGTGGGGTTAAAAAGTCATGCAAAAATGTCACTCCATGTTGTTAGACAAGTAGTAAGTGCACACAACTCATGAGATAAGGGATGCTTTCACAAATGGCTTCTGAATCTGGACCACAAATTAATAGCTTATTGGGGCCATCTGAAGTATGTGAAGCCACAACCTTATCACACTATAGCACTATAGATTGTGTGCATTTTAGATATAGCAGGTTACACTTTGGGACGAGGCGTTTAGGGAATGTTATTTATTTGTTTATAATATTAGGAGTGAATACACAATCACCTCATAGCTCTGCATACTGGGAAGTTTGGCACATAGGAGAATGGGGAATCAAATATGTCCATGCACAGGTACAGCAGAAGGAGTTTACTTTTATTTGCATTGTGTGTGCACAGCTGTGCACAGAATGGCAGAGATTTTTGGAAGGATCAGTGAACAACTTTAGATGCAAGGCAAATGGTGTCATGCAATACACTGAACAGCACAGAGGGAAAACAGGTTATAAAATAAAGTCCTAGTGTATCAGTGCAGAAATGCAATAGACAATGCCCCTTAGAAACATAGTATTTCTGCCGACATAAAAACAGAATTCCCATCACACAGCACATGGCCTGTACCTGAATGCCGCCACAGTTGGATTTTCTACCATACCAGGTTGTCACCTCACCAATCGATCTAGGCTACCAGGAAACATAATGTAATGTGAAAGCATCTTAAGATGATTTTCATCAATAGCACCTGACAGGGAGAGAGAAACTGGTAGTATACTTGGCTTCTGTTTCCAGTCAGGTTGCACAAGTTAACTTAGAGTAGGGCTTGAATAGTGTTATGCTCACAGTCACTGGTCTGGGAGTGTTGTTAGCCTGGTCTGACACTGTTGCTCATTTAATTTTAATGGATACACTTATCTTCTATTGTGCTGGAAGTCGCTCTGCATAAGAGCATGTGCTAAATGAAATTAATGTAATGTAAAGAAAGTCTGGGGGTATCTGGATCTAAAGTAGCCACCCCTAAGTAAAAGTTGTGTTACTCCTATCTGTTTCTGGGGATAAGAATATTATTATGAACAACAATAACAAAATATGCTCCGGCACATACAGCATCTTATCTTTCACCAGTTCTCTCTTGAATGTATTTGACTGCTAAATGGGAAGATAACCTGCTTTGGGAGTTGTTAAGAGGGTGGGGCACAGCAATGCTTTTCTGAGCTTGTGCATCTCTATGTGAATGGACATGTCTCAGGCCTTTACTAACTCCCAGCCGTGGATCTCTTACTTTAAACCTTGTCAGGGTGATTCATGCCCTGTGTGGCCAATGTGGCTCAACATTTTTCCAGCATGAGTATAGCTTTCATTTTGGAATTGTATTAAATACATCATAGATTCTTATATATAAAATCGTCTTGTTTTCTGTTTTTCACCTGCATTAAATCAGATTTGTTATGGTCATTATGACTGTGCTTGTGTTATAGTAACACATCTCGGTGTCACGCCAATAAAGGCTCTTGAATTGTAAGGTAATATAGGAAGGGAGAGAGTGTGACAAAGAAAGAAAGAGGTAAGAGAAAAGAAGCGTTACACAGATGGCACAATATATTAATGTCTGATATAGTTCAGGGGAACAGTGAAAGACAAGGAGACAACATTTTGTCATTTTATCTAATCTTAGAAATATTTAAAAATCTGTATGTGACTATACAGTAAATAGTTGTGTATGTATTGTACATTATTGTTTATGTATGTTATTAAATATACTTTGGCAATACAATTGCAAACTTTGTCACACCAATGAAGCAGGTGGAACAGAACAGAACTGAAAATGAAGATGCAGAGAGGGAGAGAGGCAGGGAAACGCACATGATCCATGTTTTAAGCTCAGGTGACTGCGGTCTGCAGCGATGCTGTGCATTAATTAAAATGAATGCGCGTGAAATGACGCCGGTGTGACAGCTTGTCCCTTGACTGATGCAGACTCATTGAACACCGAGGCTCAGAAACGTTCAAAACAATTACGGAATTATGGAAATCCGTTTCCATTTCCAGAGTGTAATTTTGAAGCCTCGAGGACTGATCAGCTCCTGATGGGCTCACAGTTGTTGCTTTCTCAGTTTATAGGAAAAAATACCTGCTTAATTAAGACCCAAGAAAAAAATGTGGACATAAGCCAGCAAAGTCTCTTATACAAACACATTCAAAATGCATGATGTATAATTTAATCCAAATGGCGACAACATGATTTAGGGGTACATATGCTGTGGTCCTCCTAAAATAAAATAAAAATGCTCAGCTGGCAGCCATAACCACTGGACACCCTGATAAGCTGCTTCCAGCCTTGGTAGAACTTCTGATCCAGGTCATAGCCCCGCAACATAAACACAAATCATAAGCTTAATGTGTCCCCTGCTGTGTCTCTTTACGTTTTATGCTAAATCAGTTTTATGCGGCCAGTTAAACTGAGAGCTGCAGGTAGACGCGCAGGGATAACACTGGGCGGGCCGGTCCTTCTCATCACCCCTCCCAGGAGGGAATAAATGTGATCCTCGATAAGGGTGATATACTGAAGACCAGGAAACAGCAAATATCATCGACTTGCACAGGAGTTTTGACTAGATGAAGTATGTTTCCCATCATATTTCAGGCTGACCAGGAGCCAGCAGCGTCCACGGGCCCATTGCACCTTGTTAGTTGGCTATAAAAAGCTGCCCTGTCATAAAGTGCCTTGTGAATGTTTGCTTGTGCTGTTTCCATGATTATAACTGAGCTACTATGTGGCCTCTCTCTATGGCCATAGAGGGTTTCACTGCTCTGTTTCTGACTTCTCTGACTTAAATTAAGATTTCTGACTTTAAGTTTTTCATGACACATGCCATGTGCTAGAAAATTGTCACAATGAATGCTTTGTGGGTGAGTGGGGGGGTGGGGGCAAGGTGGAGAGGGAAGCAGTGTCCTCTTTGTTCTCCTACAGGGTATCACTCACTAACTTTTTGAGTTGCAAAACACATGATGTAACTCATTTGCACACGATGCAAATGAGTGGTCAACCAATCTGTCATATGTGCATATTGATCGATGACATTCTCTGCGCTCAACTGACAAATACACAGATCAAAACATGATGGAGTCAAAAGGGAAATATTTCTATAACCATAAACTCTGTGTATAAGCCGCCTCCAAACACCGTCTTCATTTCCTCTTACCACTCTCACCCTTGTGATACATAGCTGAGATTACATCATGCAATATCAGGTCCAATTACATAGATTACATCACCAAATCAGCACATAGATCAGATCATCCACTTACTACATCGTGGATCACCTCATCCGATCATTATAAGGGTGAAGTGGAGATTTTGCACTGCAATGGATCAGCTAGTAAATTTTTACTAGCTTGCAGGAGTTGCAAAGCTGTGCTGTGCAGAGCACCGTTGATTGCTTCTAATTCATGCACCTGCTGGTCGTTAGTCATGTGTACAGGTGCGAGCCTCCAAAACATTCTAAATGATCTGTGCCTCAAAGCAATGCGGTACGGGCCTCAGCATTGGCTGCCAGCAAGAAGTTGCCTCTTTAGGGCTGCTATGTCTGTTACGTTGGAGACATAATGTATTTGTAGCCTTGCATTTTTAATATAGCTGATTTTTGTGCGGACTGTTTGTGTATATAAGGTTCCCCACTTGAGGCGATACTGACCAGGTTTTTCACACCTCCAGCAGACATGTCTTGTGAAGCTTGAAAACGTGGAGGAATTCAATCAAAGATGGATGAATTCTCCCTTAATTTTTCTGTGTGTGCTAAACTAAAGACTCGTAAAACTAGGACCCCCACCAACCACCACCCTCCCCCCTGCCCTTGTTTCAATTTCTGATGTGCAACCACTTATGAGTTCATCCGCAATCCATACTGGCCATATCTGACAATCTATATAGAACATTTATTCCCTCCACCATGAGGCATGATGTGGAGGTTTTTGAAGATCTCTTCTCCTTAAACTGGGTCTACATTCTATCTCAGTTCAGAACTTCAGCAAGGAACTAAGTTAGAGAAACTTTTAAGTAATTTTAGCTTGAGTGAAAACACTCTAAGCTAAAACCCAGAATACTGCCTCTGAGTCCAAGTGATTAGAACTGCAAACATCAACAGGGGAAAGAGCCAGGCATCTTTGTTCAAAGAGGGACAGATAGCCAAAGATCCAGCACTGTCCCAAATTCAACATATTCCATCTTCAGATATAAATGTCCTCATGCAAATAAATTCTTTGAATGCTTAGATAAAATTCCTAAGTTGGGGACCCTATAACTTATAGCTGATAATTTATATTCATAAGAGGAATGCAGCACTTAATACAATGAGAGGTGTCCCCTATGCAGAGCCATATTCAGGTCAACTATTGTTGCCCTGAGTGAGGATTACCCTATTCTCCACAAATGAATTTTAAATATGATTATTTCCAAATCATTTCCCAATATTTAAAGTCTAGGCCAAAAAGATTCTCCAAATATCAATAATGTACCCTAAACTGCTCAAATCATGTACTGAGGCATACTTCTGAATTATCAGATGCACATGCGTGGTGAGCAAGGCAGGCAGCTAAAATATGTTCTCACTTCACAAAACACAGCTTGTTCAACGTGAGGTTTCAGCACTCAAGCGACACGTTCTTGAAAATTTTGACCTTCATTTTCACCACGTAGCTGTAATAATTAGATTTAATGATTTGCATCGACAGCCAATTATTTTCAGTCAAACGTTAAATGTTGATCTATTGTGAGAAAGCATCATAATTGGTTAATGAGTTGTAAGAAGAAGCTTCTTGATCTCATTTCACTGCTTAATTAACCTTGTAGTGAAAGATTTCCCCCGGCAGTGGGGACAAGTCCGGACTACCTTGGTCTCCTACACAATGTCACAGGATAATCTGCCTCCCCCGCCCTCCTGTCTCAGACCCCAGCTAGGGCCTAGCCTGCCACCTTACACCACCAGCTCATATCCCTGTCATCTGGGGACTAAATAGTTTTAACTTGAGTAGCAGAAATGGTGAAGCCATCTCAGACTGCTGTGTTTCTATGTGTGGAGGGGAAGGGGCAGCTATATTAGTGAAGATCTTTTAAAAAAGGGAGCAGTGCAGCTTTCCGCCTCCTCTCCCCTCTCTCTCTGTTTCCTAACGACAGGGGCGGCCCAGTTCGACGTGCCCCAGCAGTCCAAACCCAGTTCTGACAGACTGGATCCCAGCATCCTGCCGGCCCCCGTTTTCCCAGAGGGCGCTCTGCATTTGGCCCTCATTCCCCGACTCTCCGCCAGGTGAGGGCCTCACGGTCCCTCGCCCTCTTTCCGCACCATATGGGCAGGTACGTCCGCGCGGCTCTCCGTCCTGAAACTCGTTTAGAATCACAGCCGGAGGGTCACTCCCTCTCCGTGCTGGGACCCGTCGTGCGCGGGCACAGAGACGGAACGGGGGCCGGTAAACGCCCAGGCGGGTAACAGGAGGCTGACGAGTCAACAGTGGGTGAAATTGCGCCGATAAAATAAGAACAAGTCCTTAGGCTCAGCGGTGCTTATACGCTGTATTCTTTCATTTCTAGATCAGTGTTTCCCCCATTGTAGAGCTGGGATCTCTCCCAAGAACATCTTTTATCCTCTCTACTTTTCATCTCTCTATTCTCTATTTTTTTAAAGGAAGATGAAACCATGTTATCTAAAGTGTGGTGGGGAACATACGGAGAAGCAGTGATTGCATCTTCAAAACAGTGGCACCATATAAACAAGTGGTGCCGACTCCAATATGCTCTTATAGAAGGAAAAAAAAGACTCATGAACCCCCAGCCTTTCAGTAAAAAAAGATCTCAGCATAGAGATCAGCACCTCTGTGTAAATGTAAGTCATGAAGTTTATGGCTGGAACCTTGTAATCCTTTGCCAGCTTTGTGCTGTCTTCCTTCATTAAAAATCACATGCCTTATCTACCTACTCAATTTCAAAATAAGAGTAGATCGTAACACTTGCCTAAAAAACCTATTTCAATAGTTGAGGATTTCCATAAATGTGTCTTAAAACAAATATTTATCATGTTAATTTCATCCTTTGAGCAGGCAGTTACATAAACTCAAGAGCTGATGGTTTGTTTTTTTTTTTTTTTTCAAATGTCATAAAAGTGTAGCTCTAAGATTCTTACAGACTTTAGCTGTGTCAATGTGCTTGTTAATATTCCCATTTGGAGATCCCTTAAAAACATGATAGATGAATATGAAATCTACTGCTGACAACAGAGATTAGCCAACATTCATCAGGGTCCCAAGCACTCCTGAAAGGGGCTATTAGAAATTGCTTCCAGGCACCAAAACACACGTAATAAATGTACTCCTTAGTAATATAATAACTCATAAAATTGCAAGCGAAAAGGTTTGCTAAACTGCCTCGTACATTTGTTAATAGATCCTGAATGAGTAGGTGATGTATGTATATTTTCCTTCCAGTTGTGGTGGCGTCAGTGCTCCCTTGAATGATCTATGGGCGCGAAATCTTCACCTGACAACGTTTAATAACTAATGAACATAATTTTTGCAAATTTTCTTAAAAGGGATTTAAAGTGCTGCTCTGGGATGCACTGTGGCGTAGTACGCTAGCACAAGGCAGGCCCGGAGTGCGGGGGCATTTCGCTAACAAACATTTGGCCAAATCCCCTGCATATTACCTACAAGGAATGATTGATTGCCCCTGCTTTGCTCTTGCCCTTGTGCAGTTTTTTTTCCCTTCTCTGAAAACAGAGCAACAGCACCTTTCCTAGCGATTCTTTTCAGAGCCACCGTGGTTTAGGCTTTCACAGGCTAACCGGCGACCGAATTCCAGGCAATAAAAATAAAGTTGCCGTTCTCGTTTGTGAATTTGAGGAAGGCCACTCAAAACACGAACTCTGTGGGAACGTATTCCGCTGGGAACGGCGCATTACCAGCCTCAAAGCCGGAGAAGGCGACATAAAAGATTTCCCCTTGCCGTGTTGTCAAGTTGCAGCAACAGGAAATTTAAAATTTCAGTGCGCATTTTTGTTTGCTAACATGGAAAAATTCCGATAACGAGCGTAAGATCAGCAAACAGGCGGACAAATATAGACATCAAAATCTCATTTATCTCCTTGCTGCACGTTTTTGATGAAATTTTGTTTGCAAATGTATAAAACATGGCCTTGCCATAACCCAGTAGATGCAATGTTCAGAAAGAATGCTTGATAAGGCACAGAACACACACCATATACTTTATGTAATACCCCCTGGAGAAATGTGTTTACCTCCCCACAGTGCTTGTCGGTATGAGGCGAACGCTAATGGTGAAAATTTGGCTCCTAACAGATATAGGGCAGTCATTGAAATGTAATATTTGATTCTGCTAGAGAAGGTCTGTGAATATCGGCTGCTACAGCTATTCTATCCACCTGCCCTTTGAGCCCATGGCAAAGAGTGACCATACTGGTGACAAACATGGTAACCCACAGTGCATATTGATGCTTAGCAGTCCTATATTTTATGATAATTTTTGCCATATTTATTTTGTAACACCTTGGTAGCTGGTCGTGTGCTGGCCTGATTGTCAGTATACAAACCAGCATAGAAATGATTTTCCTTCTGTCTCATTCATCAGTTTCTCTCTGTTTTATTAGTTTGCATCAATTATTTTCATCCATATTCCATTTACAATCTCTGTTGATGAAAATGACTTACTGACATGGCGAATTATAATAATAATTGATCACAGTGTGGCCTCCATGTCACACCAATGTGGGAAAAAAAGTTTTTCAAAGAAATTTAATTTCACATATTGACATTCTGCAACAATGTTTGCATTGCAATAGCGGCAAGCAATGAAAAACAGACTATTAATATGAGAGCAGCCCTTTTTCCATTTAACCATGATATTGCAACTGAGGCGGCTCTCCCTGTAAAAGTGATGCAATGCTGATAAGTTTCCTGCTTGGGTTCACATGTTTACAGCCAGAGTCTTTGAATTTTATTTTCTTCATATTTTTGAGTCTCTCAAGTCTGCTTCATCTGTGTAATGACCGGAAACATTGTTTTATTCCTTATTCCTTGCAACCATTGTTATTTGCTAACATAGAAAAGCCTATCTTTGTCTCTCTTTCTCTCTCTCTGTTTCAAGTTTCTCAGCGCAATATTCCTGTTGTGTGTGGTGCAACTGAAGGTACCTGTATAGTGAATCAAAGGTGTTATAAAGCGGATGGAACAACACCATCGAACATATGACACCGCGTTAATCCTTTTGTCAGGAATATGTGCGGATATACTGTACTGTACAGAATACTGTTGTACTGTATTCTGTGTATATAATGTAATGCTATTGTGTACTGTATTCTGCGTATATAATGTATATCTATGTGTGCAAGGTGTAGTCTATGTATAGTCTATGCAGGTCTGTAGTGTCCTTCTTTGTTGGTTTTATGATGGTGTGCCCTTCATGTTAAGGCAGAGTCGGAGCACAAGTATTTCATTGAATTTTTAATACACGTGACAATAAAGTTGAAACTGAACTTGAATATCGCATAATGCCTGATGTGATGTATTTGTGATGTTGCTGGGAGTTCTCATCCTCTCACAGTTGAAATGTCACCCCCCCCCCCTTTGTAAAAATTTCCTAATTTGCTGCCTTAACAATAATGCCTTTACTGTATGTGAGTCAACCTCAGGCCAACCAGATGCAGAAAGCACTGACCACACAACCTTGCACAAAAAAAAAAAAAAAAAAAAAAAAGATACACTGCGATTGCAGAGTTGAGAAAGTTACCAAGGAATATATGACGAGGTGAGGATGACAACCACACACACACACCCAAATCTGACATTTGTCTTTAACTTTGATGCATAATTAAATCTGTTACATTGTTATAAGTGCTATATTTTAAGTTGCGGTTGCATGTTAAGTTAGTTTCCTTTACTTATTTTGAAAAGCAGGAACCCTTAACCAGGCTTGCATCTCTTACCTTTCATATCCCATATGTTTACGTAACTGAAATGATTCAGCTTGGTTAACTACATGGCCTAAACATCTGGTCATGTGACCACAATGATACAGTGTCAATTATTTAGCTGAATTTGAAGAAGATGGAGCTTGCAGCAGGTCAGCACATGTAGATGCAGAACTAGTGTATGGAAAAGCAAGCAGCCATGCATAAGAACAAATGCATGAAAGAAGGGAGAATTGCACAAGTAAAATAGTCACAGAACACAGAGTAAGAGTAAAGAGTAAAGTAAAGCACATGACAGAGAGCAAGAGAGAGAGAAAGAGAGAGAGGAAGACAGAGGATTAGTAGGAGAATAAGAAAGAGGCAGCTGAGCTGCATTGACATTTGCAGTGAAATGTTGTTGCCAGGTTGACAAAACCGTCGCCCGACATTGTTGAAATTATGAAGGTGCGGTGGAGAACACGGTACTCTCAGGCATTCTGGCCACAGGATGGATAAACGGTAATAAAACAAAGCAATCACACTGAGGCGGCTGAGAGTCTTAGAGTGATGCAGAGCTGGGATTTGGGTGGCTCACGGCGCCGGCGATCGGCCAGTGTACAGCTCCTTGCGTCACAACCGCTCTGGTCTTTATGGCACACTTCAGCCGCAAGCTTAACCCAGGCTAAAGTAGGTCAAAGAATAAAAAGGGGGGTGGGGCACATGCGGACAAGTTGTCATCTTCAAAAATAGCGCATCATTCATAACTTATCAACCACTATAGCACCTTTGTAATGAAACCATCCTGGCTGCAGTAAATCGGTTTTGTGGTCTGATGTGAGATGAGGGTCTACAAAATGTATCAGTGGGTGGTGACATGAGGATGCCACTGGTGCAAATCGGGCACGAACAGAGAGCAGGAGAAGGCACACGGAGTACTGCGATGCAGAGAGATTGCGTGGTTTCGGAAGTGCTCTATAACTGCCCACCCCCCTCCCCGTCAATCCTGAGGGATACGACAGGCATCGAGAAGCGTTAACACATCTCTTCAAAAACGTTACAAGAAAATGAATTACTTACCTGGAGGCGCTAAGGCCTCTGGATAGCTCAGCCATTGGACCACAGTGACACAAGAGGTGTGAAAAAAGCGGAGAGTGGTCAGGAGGCCTTCGATTGATGTGTGTGTGTGTGTGTGTGTGTGTGTGTGTGTGTGTGTGTGTGTGGGTGGGTGGAGTGGGGCCAGCTGTGGGTGGGGGTGTGCTGGCAGAGGGCAAGAAAGAGGAAAAAAGGCAAAAAAGAGAAGGGCCAAAAGAAGGTAAGGGATCAAATAAAGCATGAGTCCGTGCACACACACACACACATACACACACAGGCATGCACAAGAACACACACACACACTTTTACAATTTCGAGGAGCCCCATGCATCATCAATCTCCCCCTTCAGAGCAGGGGCCCCTGAGCCCTGGGTTCTGTTTTTGGATCTCTCTCTGTACATCCAGGAAGTCTCCAGACACCCCCGTCTCCAAACGGGGCCCTTTCGACCGTCACCATCCCTCGGCAGATTAATGCAACGTGTTCCCATTAAGAGGCACTCTGTTCACGCCTCCAAATTTGGCCAAACTCTTGTTCGGCCAACACACAGGTGATATTATGTAAATCGCTTTTGAAAAAAAAAAAAGAAGTTTATTCTCTTTTTTTCCCCTTTTTGGTTATATGCATATAAAAGGATTGAACATCAATCTGTGCTTTTTTTTAAGGTTCCCTCTGGGACCGTGTCTCACAGCCTGGTGCGGTCTGACAACTGTTCTCTCTCAATTAACACGCTGAGTTCCACAGCGATTAGCGTATTCATCACTTCCCCATTCTCAGAAGCACGGCTGACTGCGAAAGTGTCAGGCAAATGCACAGTGACTGCTTTAAACAGACATCATCCAGCCGACAAAAGTGTTTGTTTACTATGATATCACAACAAATAAGAACTTGTCACCGAGGAGAGAACGACAAAAAAAAAAAAAAAAAAAAAAACACAACCGGCAGGGATAAAACAAATCTTTGGGAGTCCAAGTCCCAAAGTAGTGTCTTCACAAAGATTTTATGTTAAAATGAAATGGGTCAATAAAACATTTAAGAATAATGGTTCTGAAGATGCCAGAGTCCTCGAGACAAGAAGGGGGCTGGAGGCCAATCATGCTGTGTGGACACTTTGGAGGAAATGGGATGGTAGATGGAGGGTAAGATCGGTATGAGAGAAAAGGTTGCTTAGAGGGTGAGAAGTAAATGATAAAGTTAACTTTCCGTATGGAGCGAGCCCTGTCTATTGTTGTACACACCATCGTGTATAGCCTGGGGCCACAGAGCAGCTGACTGCGGGATGTTACCGTTCACCACTCATACAGGCCTGCATCAGTAGAGCCGCAGGAAAAGGAAGTCACCAATGAGGCACCACCGCGGCCCCCGTGATCCAGAAAGCATCTATCCATCGACCTGTCCGCCCGCGCTTTGTGAGTCATCAGCTGGCCGAAGCATCAGCTCTTAGTGGACGTTGCAGCGGGAGACAGCACTGCTTTTGCTCTTTGAGAAGAGGAAAGGAGAGGAGGGAGGCTAAGCGCCTCTCTCTCTCTCTCTCTCTCTCTCTCTCTCTCTCTCTCTCTCTTCTTCTCTGCAGAATCTCGGGGTTCGTCCCTCGCCTGCCTCTCGCACTCCACTGTCCGCCTGTGATTTGTGAGTCTCGCTGGGGAGGAGAGCTCCTATAGGTTAAAATCTGCAAACAATGACTCCTCCGCCCGTGATGGATGAACTACATCCCTGCCCATTTGTCTGTGCTTTGTCCTCTTCCCTGTATCAATTGTTATAGAAAGTTTGCTTAACATGCACTCCTGAATGTTGGGAGACAAAAAAAAAAAAGATCAATGTTGGCCCACAGTAAAAGGAAAGTCAGAGGAATCCTCTATGACTTTCATATCCTAATTAGGAACAGGGCCTGCTACCTCTTCCCGTGACATTTAACCGGACATTCTTGATAAATGTCACCAGGAACAGCGAATGGATGCATCACCAGGCTCTTAATAACCTTTATAAATATGCTGCCAGGAATTCAAATTCTTTTCTTTTTTTTTTTTGCTCACATCCATAACATATGTCCCTAATAAACAACGTGTGTGTGCGGGGGGCGGGGGGGGGGGGGGGTTGAATTATAAGTACTTGGCAAATTATGATTTCCTCTGTGTGGGTTGTACAGTGTGTGGCAATGTTGTAGAGTAACCCTCTGAGGAAGACCTTTATTAACTCATTTAAACCACTTCAGAAGCAAGGGGAAGAGGAAGTGCTAGTAGAGACAATCTTGTACGCAGGTTTTCAAATTATCATGTATTCTTTCGTTTACTAAACAAGAACAGGCCTGTGTATTGGCTGAATATTCTGAATAATGGTGAAAATAGCATGCATTTCATGTGTGCATTTGTGTGTGTGTGTGTGTGGTCAAATACTGTATACGTTATGTGAGAGAAGTCTCATTCTTTAATACCCAAGCACATTAGCTCAAACATTATCTAATAATCTCTGCACAAATTGCGCTGGGAAAAAAGCTGGCTCATGAACAGCAAATAAAGCAAAGAGGTTTTCAGTCTTGAGAGCAGAGATACTAAAAATGATATTTAAAAAGAGCTACTCTTTATTAATATTTTATCAGTCATTCTGGTACAACTATTGTACAATTAATATTGTGCTTCCCCTGATAGCCCCTGTGACAGGATTTACAAGCTCTCGAGCCTCTTGCACAGCTCAAAGTCATCACTAAACCACTTTACACACAGCTGGCTGTTTTGCTGTCACTTTTAGTGTCGAAGATCAAAGTCCAGTACGAGGCTTTGAGTAATATCACCTTGTCAAGCAATCAATCACGGGACATTTAGCCCTGTCGGCTGGTCTGGGCTTACACTGAATGCTGAATTTCCCCCCCCTTCTGTTGTGTATGTCCAAGGGACCCGCTCTGAGCCGGAGTGGATTATAGCAAAGTAAAAACCCTTGAGCCTTAGCGGAATGCCGGAACGCAGTCCGGCGAACATCTTTTTTTTTTTTTCTTTAAAGCATGTTTACCGGTTTAGCTTTGCATTATAATCAGTGTCTACGATTTGTCAGCAACCTACCACAGTGTTCATAGGCCAAGTGTTTGCTTCAGCCCTTAGACAACTGCAGGTTTTCTTTCTTTTTATGTTTGAGTAAGACAGAATTGAAATTGATAATTACATTTAAAAACAGGCATTTAATTCCAGAAATGCCTGTTCAAAATCAAAGGCCACTGTGCTCTCTTGTATAAATATGCAGGGTATAATACAATCCAAAATTTTGTATGAAAAGTAAGATATGATTTTTTTCATACATATTTGATCAGTCACAGGAATAATTATATGCAGGTGATGTGCCCTCTTTAGCAAAATGGACGTGTAATTGTCCTTAAGAAGCCATGCGGTATGATTCCAGATATTTATCAGCATAGTATGTTCGTAAAGGCATTGGGCTGGACTGTGTGCTGGCAATAGAATGACATATTCAGGGCAAGATTAAGTTGTACCCCAATACCCATCATCGTTAGAAATAATGGTTGCAGCACAAAAAAATTCTGTACAGTAAAAAACTTATTTAAAATTGTAGCTTATTTAGCTTGTTATTGAATTTATTTAACTCCTTAAACTCTCTTTTCTCTTACATAAGGTTTTGCATTGAGGTGATTAAAAAAAATCAAGAAAAGAAACATTAAAACGTTCCTGTATTGTTTACCTAAATAACACATTGCTAATAATTCTTTTGAAAGAGTGTTTGATATGGAAACTCCAGTACATGAATTTTGATGTACAATTTTTTTTTAAAAAATAATAATAATATTTATTTGATTAAATTAAGGCGCTAAATATACACGTAGCTCGTTGTGGAAGCTTCTTTCATCTGAGGTGTGTGTTGCTCTCCCCGGACGTGGTGACTGAACGAACGGGCCTTTGCGAGTGGAAGCTGATTCAAGTGGTGTGGCCCTCGGTGCGGCATGCTAGCTAATTGACTCTCCAGAGAAATAATTAGGTGACAAAATAAACGTAAGGGTGTCTTGGCTACAGAAAAAGATGTATGCTGTGTCTTTTGTGCAGCTCACACTGTGCGACCATTTGTTTTTTTTTTTTGCTCAGAAAACTCTGTGCAAAAAAAAAAAAAAAAAGTAAATACATTTTTAAAGACAGGAGAAACACAATGCTCCAGATAATTAATTATGGTTAAATAAATCTCTATACACACTTGGGTACACATAAATAAATCAACCATCCTAGTTTAGTCAGTAAAAGAGCTGAATACCCAACATTCCTTGCTGTGTTTAACATATTTATTATGTATGCAGACTGTGACTTCCTGTTTGTTTGGAAAACGCAGAGATGTCTACAAAGCCACTCCCCTCAGATTAGCGCTCAAATTTACCGATGTCAGTCAAGGAGAATGAGAAACAGGGAGTAGAGAGACAGGGTGGCTGAGTGAAGCCGGCGGCATAACCGATATTTTAACGGATGCGAGACGTTATCTGGGGCCAAGTCTGGAGGTGTCACAGGCACAGCCTCATGTCCGGCTGCGGGCGGATTTCTTCTGCTCCGACATCTTCATCCGAGAGGATTCACCCTCACGCAGGAGGAGCACCTGCTCAGAATGTGCCAGTCATATCCCTGGCCTTCACTTTGCTCTGACACATATGATATAATTACAGTGTAGCAAAATTAGAACGTTTTTCTTATCACATCACATCTTATACTGTATCTGTCTGTATCTGTATTTGCATCTGTGTGTGTGCGTGAGTATGTGTCTGTGTGTATTAATGTAAGAAATAATTACATATTCAGTCCTTTTTTTTCTGAACGCTTTGGGGTGAGATTGAGAGACTGGTAATGAATATTCCAAAGTGTGTGAGCTCTAATTTGGTGGAGTAAGAACAGCAGCTGTAAGTGTTTTTACAGAGTGAGCTGCTTGAAAATGCCGACCTAAGTTTCTGCTCATTTATCTATGTTACAATTTGCCACTCGTTTTTGATACTTCAGCTCTGTGTATGCCTGGACTGGGGTAAATACATTATTAAGATTTTATACACACAGTGATGGCGTGGTAATCACATATCAAGTGAAAATAGCCTGTCTGAAAATAGCTTTTCTGAAAAAGAACTCTCAGAAAAAATCAAGATATGTATTATTGTAATGATTCATAAATGCTACAACAAAGGAAAAATGCTAAAGTGAAGAGTATTTTGTTTACTTACAGTGGGCAGAGACAAATCCAGAGAAATCAATCCTCTTTGGGAAGCAAGAAGCAGAGAATGGGAGAACCGATGTGCAGGATCAGGGGAAATTTCATGGCATGGTTGTTTTTCAAAACTGCGTGTGCTGTAAAGTCTCATTACAAACCGTAGCCACTTTGTTCAACACATGTTAACCTTCACTGTTGAGGCAGGTAAACTGAGCCCTTTGCTCTGAAAGAAAATATGGATTCAGTGGTTCACTTGCAAAAAATAAAACATCTACAACATTAGTTGAAAAAAATTATTACTGGGTCAGCTGTTTAAAATAAAAGATACAAGCCCAACTGAAGAGGTCAGTGTTAAAAAAGTTAAAAAAGGATTTAAGAAATATGATAATACTATTTGACAGGGTAACACATATGAATCTGTATTTATGGATTTGCATAGGATAGGATATGATAGGAAAGGATAGGAGCAAGCCTAGTTTCAGCACATTACAGACATATTTCATCTGACAGAACCCTATGTGTAAATATAATCAGTGCAGGCTGTCATCTTTTACACCATACCATGTAGATGACAAGGTGTTCAAATACCCTGCACACGTAGTCATACAAGTTGTACATTTCAGAATGACAAAAATTATTTTATTACCATTCTGACATGTTGGTCATTCTACATTGCATCTCCCCTGATATTTTAATACAAATTTTCAAGATGTTTGTGCATACAGTAAATACAGTAGATTTTTAAAAAGATAAAAGTCATCGAATAATTGCATTAAAAATCTTATCATTTTAAATTGAGTGAGTCAGTTTAAGGTTTATTTATACCTCTGTAATTTGATTCTGAAATTCTAAGCCAGTGGTGTACTGGCCATCAGGCATACTGGTACAAATCCCAGTGGGCTGCCGCATCGGTGGGCCGGTGGACCGTCAAAAATATCTATAAAGTTTTTACCAGCCTACTTTGTGTGCCTATCATCTAATGAAATTCTTCAGTTGGGAGGACTGAGAAATGAACGTTTATTTCAATAACAAGATACCATAATTTCATGAATGCTTTCACTGTTGTGTTGCACAGCAGTTTTCAATGACGCACGTTCTTATGTAATCCTGTACTTTGCCACTGACAAAGTCACGTCACAATTAGTTCAAACAGAGCTTAGTTGCGTAAGCTTACCAACAACGCCCTCATCTAAATTAAGTAAAATATTGCATTGTCACCGCTGTTTTTTTCATTAACGCTAAATAAAATGAGACAAGTTTTTAATGTTAGCTGTGTGCCATGTCTTTCTCAGTACACCCGTGTTCTGAGCTGCATACTTAAGTGTTTACAGATTAACATGTGCAATATACAATATGCTTAGAATTTTGTATTTTACAAATAATAATTTTAAAATACAGCTGGAATTTTTATGGGTGCAGGTGCTGTCCCTTGCTATCCCTTGTGTTGTAACCCTATTCTTTTGCTTATGAGACTCACTGCAGTAATATAACTAACCCTTCCTCCCTCCCCAAAATATATAAATATATATATATTTTTTTCTATGAAAAGCTTGCACGATAATCTATTCCGGGATCTTTCCACACAGAGATGCAGTTTCATTATCTTGTCATCACAGGGACCCTGTGTCTACACACTTCTAAATCACAGGCTGCCATCTCCTGATTACATGACGATGCACATCTCCAGTTTTTAATATCATGTCAAAACAGCTTCTTATCTGATGGGGTGGGAAGTGAGGTGGGGGGGGGGGGGGGGGGGGTTGATGGGGGGTGGGAAGCCAGAGATCCAGCTCCAGATGTGAATATGGATTATGTGGAAAGACTGTAAATGGATTATTATTCTTATTCTTATTATTATTAGCATTATTATTATTATACATTAACAGTTTATCCACATATTCCATTTGTTTAGCATTTTGTATTCAATGAAATTGAAGACTAAAGTGCTTCACAGCCAGAAAAACTAAATATTTTAAAAATGAATGAATAAAACTGAAAACATAATACAATCTAATTGTGACAGGTCATGCACAATCGGAAACAAACTCAATCCACAAATTAAATGATACAATTTAGAATCATTTTCATGACAAAATGAAAACATGACAAACAAAAGGATATTGTCCTCTTTGTTATTGGATGCATTAGTGCATTACAATGCCTTTTCTAGTTTTTCTACCATTAGCATATCCAGTTACGAGGTATGATTTGCATCGCCTGTCTGCAATGTGCTGTCATACGGTTCTTTTTTGAATGCTGCTGTGTAAAAGTCCAGTTTTATTAATTGACATTCTTTGGCAAAGCCGGTAGCCTAAACGAATGCAATCGACTGCCTTTTCACAGGAATGACTTCACAGGAATGAGTCAATGTATAGACTGCATGGTGATAATGAACATAATGTGGTAACTAACTGAGATTGGCAAATCAGTGACGGAGTTTGGTGCATGATCTGTCACTGACATTTCTCTGTGTGTTTGCCCTGGAGCGACTGATGCGGTTCCCCCTTGGAGAGGGTTCTGCTTTGCGTGCAGTCAAATTTAACACCAAATTTAAGTAACACAATAAAAAAAATTGCTCAACACACAAATCACCCAAATATTACATCACATTACAATATGGATGTCATTAACAAACAGTACAAATGAAAATAAATGAAATAACTAAATTATTACAAATATTATGAATAAATGATAATAAATAAATTATTGCAAATATTAATGTATTTAATCCGTTTATTTATTAATGTATTGGTTAAGTAATGCTGTGCACGAAGGACCCAAGCAACTAAACCAAACGGCCCCTGAAGGATCACAGCAAGAGCGAGTAAGACACTGGTGTGGCTGTAGCTTGTAGGTGGCGGATATGAACCACGTGACTGGGGTTTGCGCAATCCTGGCGATGACTCCGATTCCTCCGCTCCCCTCCCCGTCCCTCGGGGAGGACCGTCCCTGTCCCGCTCCCTCCATCGTCGTCCATGACGGATGTGCAGCGTGAGGAATGGGCCGTCCCAGGGGTGGCGAGGAGGTTGAATTTACTCTAGGGTTAAACAGTATTCAATATCACCCCCCCCCCGCTCTAGACATGCACAACACAGAACATGTTTACTGCGCTGTACAAACGCTTCCATCCATTTTCTGTCACGGCCCGGAGAAACCCTGGGAAAGAGCTGAGCGTATTGGGGCCGCCTTAAAAGGCAGCCCGCACCGGTGGGCGAGTGGAGATTCTGTTTTATCAGATCATTCTGCATATGGGGGTGGCCCATGGGGAAGAGATAGTCGATCCCATTGCTGGGACATTGTGCTCGCTGTCCAGTCAGCACTCCAGAAGCTCCAGCAGACAAGCACCAGCCATACCAACAGGAGCACATCAGGACCATGGACAGCACTAACCCTACTGAACAGAAGTGCTACAGGCCTATGGAAAGCAGCAGCCCGACTGACAGGAGCATGTCAGGACCATGGACAGGACCCTCCCAATGGACAGGAGTGTTGCAGGACCATGGAAAGCGTCAGCCCTACTTGCAGGCATGGCAGCAGGTGCGGCTCATAACTAATCACTGCACCTGCTGCTCCTTGCCTCGTCAGTGGGCCAATATACAAGGCACAGATCACCTGCCTTTTTGTGGAATGCTCCTGATATAGTTGGTGTATGTGCGAGAGATGGCTGTGGTGGTGATAGTAGTTATTCCTAAGGCAAAAGTTAGATGAAATTAGCACTTTATAGGCTACCTCTATGGCTTGTGTGGGTGAGATTAAGAGGGTACCATGGGGTAATGCATAGATCTGTGGAATAGTACCATCATATGTTGTTAAATACAACAAAGGGGGGGGGGGGGTGTTGAAAAATGTGGTGTCAGTAGGATCTATTGCTGGGTAATTTGATAGGTCAGAGATTTAATTATATATTTATATGATGTTTAACATTTTAAGTGTTTTATCGGTACATATAATAATCCTGAGTTTTTTATATGTGCCAAAATGGTTAAGGAGTAAATGTATGGGAAAACTCCTTTGTGGTACCTTAAAAGATGTACAGCTAGAATTAAACAGATGGGTTTCTCTGAAAGAGGAGGCTGTGTAGACAGTAGGATATCATGAGGAGCAACCCCGGCTCATCTGTGTCCGCAGTGTCATGTTGTGGTGTCTGTCTCCCGATCCGTCCGGCCCACATCGGCGTGCAGACCCTCGGCAATGTGTTTCTGCGAGATAAGGCCGAGCTTTAGTGAGAGTGAGCTTCCCTCTGGCAGAGTCCCCCTAGGGCTTGTGTCCATCAGGGAGAACATCAACTTTTCCAGCAAATGACTCCGGATGGTCCCTGTAACCTGCCGGCTCGCGTGTCACGGCGGTCCAAGAACATTTCGGCTGCTAATGACTGATAGTGCTGAGGATCGCGTGCATGCATCCGGTGCGACTCCCAGCCATCGTGTTCTGGATCTATCTCCCGCTCAGCACAGAGGCCCTGTTCTAACTCAGGAACCCGGGCCTGCTTTCCTCTGCTTCAGCACTGATAGTGATGTGCATTGCATGCATCTAGCTCAATTTATTTCCCTTTCAGGTTGGCCCAATCTTTTGATAAACCATTCAGACAAAAGATTTGCAGTTAAAGTATGCCATTATTTGCCATTACAAGAGTGGGAGGAAATTTTCTGCACAGATTACTTTTTTCATCTGAAGTTCAAATACTTTCTGATCAGCTATATATAACCTCAAGGCATTCCATGAATGCATCTCTCTGTCCTTAGATTAGTGTAGCTTAAACATGTCTTCATGCTTTCACTTTAGATGATTTCTTTTCTTTTGGTAAAGAGTAATGTCTCTCCCTTTGTTTCTATAGATCACTCTGTGTGTGATTCTTTTGTGAAGAACACTAAATCAAATAAAAACCTGATAGAAAACTCAACAGTCAGCCTGGGTATGGGTTGTGTGTTTTTTTTGCTTTCTCTTCAGATCAATGATTAAACTTGTCTATGACTGATGGTGGAAAAAAAAACCACATGGCAAACGGACCACCTCAAGTTTCTGTTCTTCTGTTAATGCACATCTCAAACAATTTGAACTCCTTAAAAGTGAGATTGTGTGAGTCAAGGTGGAAAGTGCCACTGTCCTTCATTGTTATTTGTTTAGAGCCCAAGGTTCCATCATCCCCGCCCCCAAAGTCGAACCTAGGCGGCAGGAAACATTATGAAGCAATTAAGAGTTATATATAAACTCCCCCCCCCCCCCCCCCCCCCCCCCCCCCCCCCACCAACCTCCCAAACCTCGCCCAGTGGTCACTGTGCTCTCTTTAAATCAGCGGAAGATGGGGGTCCTAATGAAATGTAAACAGGAGTCACTCAAGTGAGAAGTTTATAATTGGGCCGCAGCTGCTGTGGGGACCTGGGCCCTGCCGACAGGGCAGAATTATCATGCGGCGACGGGGGCGAGGGGCGGGGAGCGTCTCGGAACCGGCGGCCCAGGCTCGTCTTAGACAGGTGGCGCGGAATGGGGTGCGGCATCAGTGACAGGGACAGCGTTGACAGCGTGCCAGTTTTTGTCACCAGGCCTAGAGACTTTTTACAGCGTCTTAGCGGCGTTTATGGAACACGCTAATGCTGTGAGGTGTAAATAATGAAAAAATTAAAACATTTTAAGGGCCCTATTTAGCTGGCATCAGACAACGCAGAGACGTGAAGAACAATGTGGCACATTAATGGAGGAACAGGTCCTCCTGAGAACTTCACTCTCTTCTATTTATAAGAGTTTAATTTCATTTTAAAAAGGATGGACTTCTAAACAATTCTTCACCCCAAGAAAATTAAACTGAATACAGCCTCCAAAGCTGAACTCTGACAGTGGTGTCTGTGAAAGTATTTTTGCCCGTGACAACCGTGTTCTGCAGATTTCACTAAGTGCCGGGCATTATGAGAACAGTTTGTTCTCCTGCATTTAATTGCAACTGCTCACAGAAATACTCACATATGAATACACGTTATGAAAAAATAAACTTCTTTTTGTCAGTTTTTTGGCCCTCTCATACTGGAACTACAAAAATCAGCTACCATACTGCTGCTGTGGAGCATGATGGGAAGACAGTGTCACCATGGAAGGACATGTAACAGTGGTATCTTCACATTCATGCCCCTTCTGATTGAATGGCTGGGCATTTTTTCTCTTTTTTTTCCCAAGTCTTTTCTTTTTTAAAGTCCATCCATTTGCTCCCAGGGCCAGCTTCAATGCTTTTGTGTTATTTATTTCTTTAATTTCTGTATTAAAATTATTTCTGTACTCCTGACGTAAGTTCACATCAACAAACAGGGCCCTATTTAGGTGACATAATTGTAGCTATTAAGTGCAGAGATCCAAATTTCAGCTTTATGTCCAAATATCCGTAATGCATTTTTTTAGCATTCCACACGGTCGTTCAATGTACCACACGCAATGTACGGCTAATGGCGGTCTTGCTTTCTGTCTTGCGGTTGCAGGTGGCATGTCTTTCTTTAATTAGCAGCCTGTGGCCCCTGGCAGCCGCACATTAAGATAGCCCTGCTTCTGAAAGCCAGCAGAGAGGTCAGAGGCAAGAGGAGGGAGTCATGGGCGGTCCCAGGATAATTAGCACACAAATATGCTATGTAGCATTTTGCATGGTAAACCACCCTCGACATACTTCTGACAGAATGGACCGCCTTAGGGTTCACGTAAATAGTGCAATTAAGCGATGACGCAAACAACTGCGCATCGCTGGATCATTATGGGCATGGTGTATTGCATAGAACGGCATTTCTAAAGCAGTGTCCCACATATAGATCTTACATGGCACCACATGTTCAGTTGAACTGCTGGATTGTTACACTGTATTGATCCTTAGTGGGAATAATGATTACAGGGCTACACTAATATGAGTGATTGACCCACATCTGAGATGTAGGTATTTAACCAATGACACAACAGGAGTTTCTTCTAAGCCTCCTGTGTTGTCATTGTGCTCCATTTATTTTTTTTTACCATAGATACTGCTGTACTACTGATCACAAAACAGCTGTAGAACAGATACAGCAAAATAAATAATTACAATGTAAAGGATTCATACAATATTGTTACTATAGTAGCATCTGTGTGTCTACAATCGTATCACCTAAATATTCAGTGCATCTTTTTTTTTCTCACAATTGTCAAGAGTTCTGGCATTACCAATAGACATTTTGTGCTTGCTTATGCATTAAGTCTACCTTTCATTTCGTGGATTTTACAGACACTCAAAATATTAGTCTGCCCTGTGTTTGCAGGAATCCACAATGCCAGCCAGAAAAGTGGGACCCCCAAAACTCCTGACATACCCACTCATCGAAAACATTACAAAGTAGAAAATAGCTTTGGTACAGCTATCATTTTTTCCCATTCATACTTACTTGAAATATGAGATTTCTGCTTGCATTTGATCCTGGAGCTGTGTTTTTGTACCCTCAAAATGGGGTCCATGGCCTGTAGAAAACAACATATTTGAGCTTTTACTGCAGGCTGCCACAGTCAGCTCTCTGTGGACAAGCATCCCCTCTGCCTCTCCTTCTCTCATCCCCTCTCTCACTCTCTCTCCTCCTTTTTCTCCCGCACCTTTGCTGAACTTTTTTTAAAGAGAGCGAATTGAATCATTTATACATTTATTTCATGTCCATCTGCCCCAGAAAGCCTCAGCCATGAACTGCTCTTCTCCCTCAGCACCAAGAAAGATCTCAGAGATAGTGGGGGGAAAAATAAAAATCAATTCAGCGGAACACAAATTATGTATGAATTCATTGTATTCATTCTGTAACAGGTTGAAAGGTTCACGCGCGCTGCTTTTTTTTTCTTTTTCTCCCTCTCTGAAACAATTTTTCAAATCAGCCAGAGGGGATTGAGATAAACCATTGTAGAGTTGAACCCTTGGCTGATGGGTGTAGGGAGACATTTGAAAGTGCGATGGTTTTAATGAGTCTGGCCCGTCTCCACACACGCTGCTCTGACGGACAGGCTTCGGGGGGTCCAGCTGCATAGCTCTTCACCTGCCCCAGTGCCATTTTTTCAATCATTGTTTTCCTAGAATTTACTGCCACTAATTGTACAAAATTAACTGTTAAAAAACAGCAAATTATTATTACATGTCTCCACAGACCTTTGACTACGATAGCAATAGCTGAGTGTTTTAAAACAGATGCTTTGTTTAACAAGCCCACAGTGATTGATCTTGTTAAGTATTCCAGTATCCTTTTTCATACCTGGTTCTGAAGTAGTTCACCTGGTTATCTTCCAGGCTGTTTTCCTGAAAGTTGAATTCAAGATGTCAGGCACAATGAACTGTTTCTTTCGGATATATATATATATATTTTAAAGTTAACTTTTGTGCAGTTGTGGAAAAAAGAACCCCAAAGGGTTTTTGTATTTTGTTAAAATAGACTGTTGATGTGTTTTATTACGGTATGTAGGTCGATATTTTTCAGAGAAAGTCTTGAAGTGCCCCGGTTGGCACAACGTCTCGATGGAATGCAATTTATCCTGCTCTTCTGTCTGCTTCATGACTAGTCTCATTAGCGGAAGGGCTGGCACCAGCACAAAAATACCATTCAATATCTTCTAATTTTAAAAGACATGAAGTTTTTTTGGGGGGATGTTTGTTTAATTTATCAAGACGTGGTGACAAAGTTTTGTCACTCCCTCCTCTCCCCTCAACCGTTCCAAAGCTTACCATCATCTGTCTCTTTGTCTGTGTTGCTCATGATTAGTACCTTAAAAAAACACAACTTCAGACAAAACCAGTGTCAATTGAATGAGACTGAAAGGACATTCACCTTAAAATGAACTCCGGTGTAGAAGAGGCTGTGGCTCTGTGGATATCAGACATGGTGATCAATTCCTCGTATGAAGATTTTCCATGCTCTCTCACGGAGAGTTCTGCGGATGCACTTTCAGGGCTTACCATCACGCCATGCATCAAAGAGCTGATATAAAGATTATCTCCTCACTTTATTCAATCTCACACATGGACCTTTTCTAAATGCAATCGTCTCTCTGTATACATGTGGAGAGACTACTCTTCTCTCGGGCCCCCACACATACACATCTCCTCTCAGCTAACCTTTTGCTTGCACTTTGAGTCCAGCTAACACACAACATGGTCCTACAACGTTACTCTTTTTTAATGATGGACCGCGCAAATGAACTGTGATGAGTCAAGTCAAGTGATGTGTCAATGATGAGTCAGTTCTACAACCTAAGTGAGCTTAGGTGACAACACTTAGCTGGTCCTCCACCTGGGCTATATTACCTCACACATGGTTAAATAGAGGGAGAGACATCTACTCTCACAGACCCAGAAGCAAGAAGGAAAGTTAAATAAATAAACACATTTTTTCAACTTGACTTACAAACATTTAAATTTGAAACAAACATTAACCATGGGTAGGTATAATTCATGTATATACCTATCTGAACATACTAGCAACAAGAGCTACCACCAACACACAGGATAAATTAGACACAGGGCCAGCTTTCAAATTTGGAGCTTCATTTAGAGCTATGCATACTACTACTACTACTACTACTACTAATAATAATAATAATAATAATAATAATAATAATGCACGGCAGCCATTTTGCAGCAGAATGCATCAGAATATCAGCATGTGTGTATTAGCCAGTGATCTCATTTGTATTTTCTCCCTTTCTGTCTTTGCCCAAGTCCCTATCTTTCTGTCTCCCTCTCTTAAATTGCTGGCATAACCACTGTAGGGGAAAGCTTGAAAGGCAGCTCTGGAAATCCAAGAAAAGTAATTTAATGACAATCTAAAAACAAGCAGTACAGTCAGAGTCAAACATGCAGGACTTGACTGACGAGATGTCAGAACAGCACCACGTTTTATAGGATCTTTCAAATGCATGGAAAAATATGTCATCCAACATAATACTTTCTCATAATTGGGCCACCTTCACTTCTGTATCAGACCAGAAAACCACCAGACTTCCTCACTGGTCAATGAGAGCCATGGATCAAATACAGTGAAAATGCAGACACTAGTGTATGCAAATATTATATGAAAAACATCATACTTAAGGTTCTTAATCATTTTGCATGATACAGTAAATGGAACACCTCGTTCTTTTGTGATAAAAGTAACATTAGCGATTAGAGATGTGTCCATCCCAGAAATGCTCATTCCAGGTCACACCACCCCTCCCAGACACAATGTCTTTGTAGCATCTGCTCTCTCTTTCTCTGTGTGTATAGATTTCTTCTTGTTTACAGTTTACATCACAGGCCCATTCATCTTCAGAGCATACAAACTCACAAAAACACAGTATTGACATGGCCACTTTACAAAGGATTAATGAAGAAATAACCAGAGAACTACAACACAAAAAATATTTTTGTCAAATTTATTGGTATCTATACAAAACAAAAACCAAAAAAACAGTCCATTAATTTTCATTCTCCATGTCTCCATTGCTCTCCCCCTCCCCTTTCTCTCTCTCTCTCTCTCTCTCTCCCTCTCCCTCTCTCTCCCTCTCAGAGGAGAGTGTACCATGCAGCCCAGCATGCCTTGGGCTAGCCCTTTGTTCAGGGAAATTGCTGTCGTTTTCCATTTGCACTCTGTTTGCAGTGGTTTGATGTTACTACCTGCAGAGCATGACTGGGTTATTATGCTGAGGAGTGTCACATGCTTGCAGTGCAATAGGTTTTATTAGCATGAAAACCAGTTGTTTCTAAGAAAAAAACAATTAGTTGTTAAAATATAAAGCACATTTACTGTAATACGTACAGTACAATGTCCTATAATTTATGCATACATTTACATACATTAAGCCAGCTGTAACATGTATAAGTTATGTTTTGACATGCATACATTATATTTGTTACACTGTATGTCTATTGCATATTTTATTTTATCATACTTCATGAGAGGCATTTCACAAGACATTATGCATAAAATTGACTGATAAGCCAGTTACGACTGTATGTCCTCAAAATATGAAACACTGTCATGAAAAGTTCATTAAATTGATCTAACCTTGATAAAATGCGAATTTGAGTTTGATCACACTTGAGCATTCGTCATTAATGTCACCTCTTTCTTTGGAAAGAGAGGGGAAAATACACTTGAATAGAGTGACAGATCAAGAATATCTTTTGGAGAGGTCTGAGGTGAGGGGGGGGGGGGTGGGGCGGGGTGGATTACTGTGGCTAAACTGTGTGGTCGAACACGCTAGTATCTCAAAGCGGAGTTGCTATCACACACTCATGGTATCAAAGCGCTGATGCACAGCTGTTACGCTCAGCTGTGCAGCTGAAGGAAACCTGCAGAGCTAGGAGGAGACAGCGCAGCCCATGGGCAATGTGCTGGCATAGGTAAACAGATTATCAAGATGGATTCATTGAAATTCCTCCCGTGCAGTAGGGGGTGCCGAACCCTGGTCCTGGACGCCCAGACGGGGGGGAATATCCTGCTCCGTTTCACTGTCTGAGATTAAAGCATTTACAAATCAAATCACCAACTCAGTGCATAATTAAAAGAAAAAAAAACACTTTGCCACGGCTTTGCCATACTGTTATGTATAAACCCCCCTCCCCCACCCCCCCAAGCTCAGGAAATAAACCTCAGGCAAATGACTTACCAGCTAGATTTAGTACGAATAAAGGAGATGTGTTGACCTCTGAATCCTCTCTGCCCTAATGCTTCTGATACAGATGTAGACACTGCATGCGTGTCCAGAGAAGGTATGTCTACCCAGTACCCAGTGTGATGTATCTCTAATACTGGCAGCAGGTTGTTCCACATCTGTTTAATGTGTTTAATGTTCTTTTGAGTGGCGCCAGGGCGCACGGACAGCTCACTGAAAGGGTCTCATGTGAGGGGGGGGGGAAGACTGCTCGGAGGAAGGGCTTGCCTCGAAACGACGCTTTTGCAGTCCGTGCGGCACGATCCGCCGTGGTTGACTTATGTGCTGTAAAAAGCCCAATGACTTTCATTAGTTCATAGAGTGAAGATTACGGCTCGGTGGAGTAGCATGAATAATACATGGGTGTGTGCTGCAGTGTCGTGTGGCCTCTATGTTCGGCTGCGCTTCCTGATGTGAAAAATAGTTATTTCAACACGGTCTCGCAAGTCACTGACACACACACACACACACATACACACACACACACACGCTCACACAAAAAGTGCAGCCATGCTTTTCATATTGGCAAATAACTTTGTGAAACCCGAAAAGGACATCATTATGTGACAAATGTCGATGCGCTCAAAATGGCACACGTGGCTATTTTAGGAAGAATTTACATCATGGGTGTCCTCTGCCGGGAGCATAAAAAGACGTTTTATGGATTCAATGTGTGCTCATGTCCTGTCATGGGCATATGCAATGTATGCAAATGTCTATCTTTTTCATAAACAAACACTATCCCTTTCTCTCCCCCCCCCCCGGCTTCATCCTCCCTCTGTCTGTTCCCCTTCTATCTGCCTCTCTCTGTTCCTCTCATCCTTTCTCTCTTCCCCTTCTCTGTCACCAACTCTTCTCCCCTGTGGTCTCTTTCCCGTGTTCTTTCTCAACTTCAAATTAAATTCAAATGTGTTTCCTTTGCATGACAATAATAATTACAGTAACACTAAAGCAAGTTTTTTTAAATGAATTTTGTATTAACTCATTGTAGTGTTGTTTATAAACAATCCTACAATTCCTAAAAAGATAGCATTCATAAACATAAGGGGTGAAAAAAAAATCCCATTAATTCTCCCTCTCTGCTAAACCGCTTCCCTACTGCAGGGCCTACCCTCTCAGGCTGTCGTAGTCCAACTCATACTTAGCTGCTAGGCTAGCAGTTTTGGTTGTTTATGGTTATGTGGTAGAGATGTTTAGCAAGAGGAAAAACTGTCTCGTTATAAGGACCCAGCACTTTTGAAGGGTATGTAGTGTGAACTTTAGGAGGTGAGGAGCATTTAGGCAATCCCTGCACATCTACGTCTGCGATTGTGGTTCTGTCTGGATATTTCCTCTTCTCCAAACTCGCTAGCTCTCTCTCTCTCACCCCCCCACCCCCCAGTGTTCAGTGACTTCAAACAATCTGGAAGGGTAATGTTCAGGTGTTGAGCACCCAGCTAAACAGAATCAATCAATTCTGGTAATGCCAGGCAAGAACAACTCAGAGTGTAAACAAAGTGCTCACTTCCTGTTTGCCCCCCTAATCATGTTAAACCGACCTCCACCCTCCTCCTGTGGGCCCTAGCTCAGATATTAAAGCATATTGACTGGTACACACTAGTCCTGCTAAGGGTGATGCACCACACCACCATTTGCACTGTACATCACATGGACAGGGACAGCTACTGTATACTTTCACATACTGGGCATGTGCTCAGAATAGAATGTTAAGCACAAAGGTGTCTTATAAGAAATATTCTGGAGCTTTAACCAAAAATGGTACAAAATATTGTTTTTGCTCGGAATTGTTCCTGTAGTAGTTTATGTATTGTTGCATGTTAGTCCTTACTTTTCACAAGTAAAAGTATCAGTCAATAACTGATCTTACTCCAAATGCTTGTCTCTCTGATGACTACATGTCTTTAAGAACCTATGAGGTTGTCTTATTTCTGTGTAATCCTAATAAACTAGAATTTTAAACACAAGAACTGAAAGTTGGATTATTTCCTTCCTCTGTTTATTTCCTTATAAAGGAGGAGTGTGGTCCCTGTGTCATTGTAGCATTGTTAATATTGTCTCTGAAAAATATAGCATTTATAAATACAAGGGAAGAAAAGAATGCTAAATTATCCCTGCAGTTTCTTTCTCTGTTTAAACAGTAGCCCTGCGGCAGGATCTCTCTGCTGTCAGACTGAAGCAGGCCAACTGTGGATAGCTGCTAGGCTAGCACTTTTCTCCTCCTCTCCCACTGGGCTTTTTATGGCAGTTTTTTGGAGGGCGTTGTATTGGGATGTCCGGACCACTTTTCATTGTATTTCTTATACAGTACCAGTCAAAACTTTGCACACACCTACTCATAGAAAGGTTTTTCTTTATTTTTACTATTTCCCACATTTTAGAATAATAGCAAAGACACCAAAGTAGCCAAAAAGACTTTTTAAAATAATTTTTTTTGAAAGCAATTCATACATAGGCTCAGCTTCACTATTTGTATTTGTCTAAGAACAAATTTCACAGTGTCTTTGAATGTTTCCCATCATCTTTCCCACCATCTCAGGTGTTTTGACTGGTACTGTATTTCTCTGTATTTTGGGCAAGAAACAAAAAAGTGCACCTTTGTTTCAGTCACCTGCAGCTTACAGTTCTTTCTCTGAGCCTGAATACTGAGCTTCCTGTGTGCTTCCCACCCACACCCAACCCCCCCCCCCCCATCTGAATGATCCAGTAATGGAGAGGTATCCATGGCGGGGGTCCCGTCTCCAGCCCAACTCTTGTGAACCAAAAGCAACCAAGCTCACAGAAGGACATTTTTAAATTTGATTTCCATGGGTTATCATCTGACAGTCCATTCAGCTCTGATTCATCTGTTGTCAGTGGATCTAATGGGATTTGCCTTCTCAGCTTCACCTCTTGGGTATAAGGCAGGTTCGGCATTCATGCCCACACTCACACATGCACACATGCATACACATGCACATGCTCGCACACACACAAACACACACACACACACCTTCATCGAGAACAGACTCATTACTGTACCTGAATAGAATCCTTCAGGCCCTGCAGTGTATCACTCGGTGTGGCTGTCATAAACATTCCTACCTCACATATCATCTAGATTTCCAGATAGCTTGACAATATGGCATGATTTATCATTCTCTCTGTTTACATTGCATTTTTCTTAGAACATAACCCCTTGAAGCCTTATGTTTATGGTGATGTGGTGGAGATTTTTTTTTTTTTTTTTTCCACAAAGAAAGGAGTGCTTTATGGCAGCAAAGAAAGGGTTTTTGTTTCTTCTCTGTCCTCTTGACCCTGGGCTTTTGGCATCTTATTGTGTTGATTTTGCTCTGCAATCAATTTTTGTAATCACAACATGCAGGTGTGGGAGAGAGCGAGAGGAACAACTCGCTAATTGATTGGCAGGTATTTGCATATACAGTAGAGGAAAAATGTCAAGCCGAGCTTTTCGCTGACCTACAAGGGCTGTTGGAAAAACAAACCGATGAGGGTAATTTATCATGCGGAGGTCTTTAGTGCGGCCGCTCCGTCCGGTCCCCCGCTATTGTTAGTGTCGTCAGTCAGCTGTCACCGCGCGCCGCGTTAGCAGGTGGAGGGGAAAGGATCCGGCAGGCTGGACACAAAACGGGAGCGGGAGAGAGGAAATGTCACGGGCACGAGATGATGATTAATGGACAGAAACTGCGGCGAGTTCAACAGATTAAAAATCAAATCATACACGCCTCCGGTTGACTGAAATGCGCGATGAATCATGCTTGTTTGTATTGGCGGCGGTGGTGGCGGTGGCGGTGGCGCTGTCCTTAGCGCGCAGACGTGGATCTCCCGAACGGGGAGAAATGGGGACAGGTAGCTCTGCCCACCTGAGCTGTGACATTCTGAAGGAAGTGTAATTGCATGCAAACTGGACGTTTGTGGAAAGTAGTGTAATTAAGGGGGAGTGTGGCAATCAACAATGCTAACTGTATTCTGATAGGAGCTATTTGCAGATTCACATAGACCAAACTGAGATTTTATTTTTCTCACATCGTATTCGGTCATGGTCCTGCCTCTGCCCTTATATTTAAGTAACTGTAACAGTACATAACACAATGGAGCCAAAGAACACCTCAGGCTACATGCCGTTGCAGTGAAAACTGGTTATATATTTGACCAGCATTTAGGGTCAAACTGTGTCTGTTTTTCAGAGGTAATTGAATGGGTTTGATGGCTAATCTACAAGGCAAGGCTGGAGTTTCCAGCATGGCCTTATCTTTCCATCCCACACTTGGTTCATAGGGCCTGGGAAAGCAGCTTAGCAATACTCTGTGGGCTGTGTTTGCTCTCTGAGTAAGAGCCTTCATGGCCAGATACAGCCAAGCGTGTACATGTCCTTGTCTTACTGGACAGTGGTCAGCAGCTGGGGAGAAAACTTGCCATCATTTTTCCAGAATGGTTATTTCATAATTCTACCAACAGATGAAAAACTGGATACTGCTTACAAACAAAATATGGTGTATTGACAACAGTTATTTGACTTTATGTGTTGTGAGGCAAGTAATATAATTACCATCAAATAAGTAATGCATCACATCTGTCTCTGTTTCTCTTCCTCTCCTTATTTCAGCATTACCCTTCTGGCTTTCATTTGCCATCTTTAATGCTTGCACTTAGCAATAATCCATTCTGTGTTCTGTTCACATTACTAAATGTCAGCTGAACATGTACACAGTATGGCTGATACAGCAAAAGCATAGCACATCTGGAGTCCTTGCTAGGGTACTTGTACTGGCCTCAATGAATCTCCCATTCATTTATCCAGCAAGTTAAACACCTCCATACAATGACTCTCGGGACCACGATGCGATGTTGAGAGTGTTTTATCATATGAACGGTGTGAAACTGAAAATACAGATACATACACTGATAAGTATTGTGTACATAAATTATATTCACATACATAAATGCCAGGTAAGTATTTAGAAACTAACTGTTATTCTGTAGAAACTACTATAAAATACTGTTAAGGCATAAGGCAATATACATGCGCTCAACAGAACCCGACAGTGCTATCAAATATAACAACTCAACTAACATTACACTTATTTAGATGTACTCAAACTAAAGATGGGTGATAACAAACAAATTTACTTACAGGGAATGCCTTCTTAAGGGATAACAAGTGAGAATGGCAAAGGATTTTCCCTGGATACAAACCACATGTTCTAGCAATGCTTCTACTGCACTCACTTCCTGGGTGCTCTCACTTCCTGTCACATAGACATTTTTTAGAAAGAACCAGCGGGGGTCACCAAAACGACCAAAACAACAATTGGCAGGGCCAGAACACTCCCCGCCTGGTATCACTAAGATACCACTACTACATGTGAACTACACAGTTTAGTCAGGGGACAGAAGGAAAACCAGTTCTGAGATGGGCCGGTAGTAGATCTTTGCTGCCCCTTGTTGAACAACCTTTACCTCAGCTTTCCTTATCAGTCCATCTTTGCTGGGGACAGCTTTCACTATGACCCCGATAGGCCACTCATTCCTCCTGACTTGCTTCTCTTTAAGAAGGACAACATCACCCTCTTTGATGTTGGGGCTTTTATGTTGCCACTTCTGACGCGATTGCAGAGTGCTGAGGTATTCCTTTCGCCACCTGTTCCAGAATTCGTCAGCCAGACATTGAACACGCTTCCACTGATGTTTCAGTATCTCCCTTAGGCTGAAGTTACTATGAGGGGGAAGAGGTGCACCTGTTTTTTGGGTCAACAACATAGAGGGTGTTAGGATATGAGGATGCTCAGGGTCAGATGAGACAGGCACCAGGGGACGCGCGTTAATTATGGCTGTGATCTCTGCCATGAATGTTGTCAGGACTTCGTGTGTAAGCTGTGCTCGACCAGCCTGCAACAGCATACAATCCAATATGCGCCTCACCACCCCAATCATGCGCTCCCACACTCCGCCCATGTGGGATGAATGGGGTGGGTTGAAGACCCATGTGCATCTTTGGTCTTGCAAGTACTCCTGTACATTTTTCTGCTCTGGGGTATCCATCCCCATCTCCCTGCTTGCACCAATGAAATTGGTGCCGCAGTCTGAGTGCAGTTGTTTGGCCGAGCCTCGCAGTGCGAAAAAACGCCTTAGTGCGTTAATGAAGCTGGAGGAGCTCATTTCTTCCACAACTTCAATATGGACTGCCCTCGTACATAAGCAAGTAAACAGTGCCGCCCACCTTTTACTGTTTGCCTGCCCTCCTCTCGTGCGCCTTGTGGACACTTCCCATGGACCGAACATGTCCATACCAACATATGAGAAGGGAGGATCCATTTGGAGCCGCTCTGCTGGCAGGTCACACATCTGCTGCTCCTGTACCTTGCCTCTGAGTTTTCTGCAAGTAATACATCTATTGAGTATTTTATTTATGCACCGTTTAGCTCCGACTAGCCACAGACCACCTGCTCTGACTGCACCCTCTGTAAAGTGCCTTCCCTGATGCTGGACTTTCTCATGGTGATGCCTTACAAGCAGAGTTGCAACATTGTGACTGCCAGGGATAATGACAGGATTTGTTTCGTTCAGCTCAAGGCCTGAATGACTGATGCGTCCACCAACTCGGAGCAGGCCGCTGCTATCAATGGTGGGGTTCAGCTTCATGAGTGGACTCCGAGAGGGAAGATCATGTTTTTCCCTGATGTACCTGAATTCCTCTGAATATACTTCATGCTGTACATTGCTGATGATTAATTTCTCTGCCTTTTCTAATGAGTCATCTGAGAAGCCTTTCTTACAAATGTGCCATCCAACACAGTCTCCAGCCTCTGTTGGATGAGCAAAGCAATGAGCAATGTGGCGGAGATGAGCCACAGCTTTGACTACAGATTTCCATTTGGAAAAGCGTTCCCACCGTTTTGAACCCAAGTGATTCTCAGAGATGCGAGTGGATAAAGATTTCACCTCAGGGCGGATTTCCATGTCACTTTCTGGGTCAACAAGTTCGAATCTGTTTTGTTCTTCTGGTGTCTGCTTTTGTGGGTAATGGAGGGAGGGAGGTCCTGTAATCCATGTGGTGCTGCTGAGCTTGGAAGCACAGATGGGGCGTGAGCCGTAGTCAGCAGGGTTCTCTTCTGTTGACACATAATGCCATTGTTCAGGTGTAGTAGACTGCCTAATGCGTTGCACTCGATTATTTACATAGACATAAAAGCGTCTTGACTGGTTATGAATATAACCCAAAACCACTTTGCTGTCTGTATAGAAACTGACTGAGTCAAGTCTGAGGTCTATCTCCTCTGTAATGACTTCCGCAATCTCCACAGCCATCACTGCCGCGCACAGCTCCAGTCTGGGGACTGTGAGTTCAGGCTGAGGGGCAAGTCTTGCCTTGCCAAGGACGAAGCCTGCTTCTGTTTGCCCATCATGACCAGTGACTCTGAGGTAAGCAACAGCAGAAATGGCCTTAACAGAAGCGTCTGAAAAGACACTTAGCTCCGTGTGCAGGGCCTTTGAGGGGGGAATGGTTGTATATGTACGGGGAACATGGATATCTTTGAGATATTGCAGTGAATTTTGCCATTCTCTCCACTTCTCCCACATATTCTCAGGGAGGGTGGAGTCCCAGTCACTGGCATGTGTGGAGAGCTCTCTGAGCAATAATCGCCCCTGAAGGGTTACTGGTGCTAAGAACCCCAGTGGGTCAAAAAGACTGTTGACCATTGAGAGCACTCCCCTTCGTGTGTAGGGTCTTTCAATTTCAGGGACATGAAATGTAAAGAGGTCTGACATGATACTCCATCTTACCCCAAGGCTTCGCTGATCAGGTAGGTTGTCGACAAACAGGTCAAGATTTTGGAGATCCTTGGCTCGCTCCTCTACTGGAAATGCATCCATCACCTCTACTTTGTTGGAGGCCACTTTGTGGAGCTTGAGATTTGAGGCTGCCAACATTTTCTGCGTTCTCCTGAGAAGGTCAACTGCTTCCTCCACAGTAGAGACAGACTTTAGGGCATCATCCATGTAGAAATCCCTTTCAATGAAGTGGCGCACATCACTGCCATACTCCTTTTCTCCCTCTTGTGCGGCTCTCCTTAACCCATAGATGGCCACTGCTGGTGAGGGGCTGTTCCCAAAAACGTGCACCCTCATTCTGTAGTCAGTGACCCCTTTGCTCAGGTCATTGTTACGATGCCAAAGGAAACGTAGAACATCCCTGCAGTCTTCCCGCACCAGAAAGCAGTGAAACATCTGTTGGATGTCAGCTATGATGGCAACAGGGTTCTTCCTGAATCTTATAAGGACGCCCAACAGGCTGTTGTTCATGTCTGGCCCAGAGAGCAGCACGTCATTGAGGGAAACCCCCTCAAATTGAGCACTGGAATCAAAAACCACACGTATTTGGTTGGGCTTTTGTGGATGATACACCCCAAAAAAGGGCAAATACCAGCACTCCTTGCCTTCCTGTATTGGAGGTGCAAGCTCTGCATGGCCGCTGTCCAGTATCTTCTGCATAAATTCCATAAAATGAGCTTTCATCTCTGGACGTTTTTCAAGAGTGCGGTGTAAAGACTTAAAGCGACTCATTGCATATTCTCTGTTATTGGGCAGATGCTTCCGTGGCTTTCGAAAGGGTAGTGGAGCTACCCAGCTATTTGTGGAATCTTGGAAGAATTCATTCTCCATAGTCCTGAGGAATAAAAGGTCTTCCATTGAAGGTGCCAATTTGTTGTCATTCTTAGTTTGGCAGAAAACTGACTGGCCGAAATTATCATTGTTAACACCAGTTGAGTGGTTTTCATTGAAGGTGTGGCTTAAAGGCTGGTGCTGCTTAAAGAAGCTAAACTTCTCTTTGACAGTCAGCTGGTTCTCACATGGAGGAAAGTGACTCGGTCTGCCATTCTCAAGGACGTATGTCTTCATACTAGTGACCTCTGTGGGCCTGTGTGTGCTGCCCAGGCACACGTCACCAATTATTACCCAGCCCAGGTCCAGTTTTTGGGCGTATGCCGCATCATGGGGCCCGTTGATTTGTCTGCGGACTTTGTGCACCCTTAATATGTCTCTCCCCAACAACAGCAGTATTTCAGCATCTGTGTCTAGAGGTGGTATCTCATGAGCTATGGCTTTGAGGTGGCGGTGGCCACGTGCAGCTGCTAGAGTAGGAATTTCGTCTCTATTGTCAGGGATTGTATTGCACTCCAAAAGTGTGGGTAGAGGAAGACTCACTTCACCATCTGCAGACTCTACGATGTAGCCAATCGCTCGTCTACCAGCTGCTTTAGCTACTCCAGAGCAGGTTTTCAATGTGTATAGGTCTGTGGGACCATTTATGTCAAATATGTTAAAAAACTCTGACCGTGCTAGTGACCTATTGCTTTGGTCATCTAACATGGCGTACATCCTTCTGACTTTGCTGCGGTTGCCAGCTGGGTAAACTTTCACAAGGCATATTTTCGAGCACGATTTCCCACTAAAGCCTTCCCCACAGACCTCAGTGCATTTAGATGTAACAGCAGCATCTGATGCTTCTTCCTTCTCCCCGCCATGCTGTGTAAGGGGAGGAGAAAACTTGGTAATCCGTGGAGCTGGGCCTGGATGGAGGGCGGTTGGATGCCTGTCACTGTTGCATTCAGAACATTTGACAGTTGCTTCACAGCACCTAGCTATGTGTTTGTTTGATGCACAGCATTTAAAACAGATGTTGTGTGCCTTCAATATTCTTTTCCGCTCATCAAGGGGCATTTCTCTGAAGCCTCTGCACTTCATTAGTGAGTGTGGTTTGCGATGCACTGGGCATTGTTTATCTGGGTCATCTGCGTTGTTAGGAGAACTGGAAGAGGGGCAGATGTCCGTTTTATGTACAGAAACTGGTTTGCGGGCATTGCTGTGACTCTCAGAGAACCTGTCTCTCTTGTTTGGAGCAGCGGAGAATGAAGGGAGATTAAAGCTGGGGTCATTGCGTGCCTTGGCTTCACTACGCACAAACTCCGAAAAGAAAGAGAATGGTGGAAAGGCAACCCTATGTTCCTGCTTATAGCAGGAGCCCTGCATCATCCATTTTTCCTGAAGCCCATATGGAAGCTTCTCAACTAGTGGGTTGACACCCCTCGCAGTGTCAAGGTACGAAAGCCCTGGTAGGTATCCTTCTCGTTTTGCGGCCTCAATCTCAGTTAATAAGTCACTTAATTCTCTAAGCTTTTGGCGTTCTTTGGGCATTATTTTAGGGAAGTTCTCCAGTTTTGTGAACAGAGCACTTTCTATGGCTTCTGGTGACCCATAAATTTCCTCCAACCTCTCCCAGATGAGGTCTAACCCTACAGATGGATTTCGTACATTTACTGATCTAATGCGACGTGCATGTTCTGCAGAGTCTGTTCCTAGCCATTTGATTAACAGGTCTGTCTCTTCTCCTGCAGTAAGACCTAAACTCCCAATCACATTAAGAAATGATGATTTCCAGGATAAATAATTCTCAGGCCGGTCATCGAACCTAGTAAGCCCTGTTGACACGAGCTGGCTTCGTGCCAAATATCTTGCAAACTCAGATGAGGCTGGATCGCTGGAGTGATGGCTAGCAGCGGTCAGGTAACGGTTATGGTGACCAAAGTAGGGTGTGGAAACAGGTGGGTTCATAGCACGACGCGACTGACTGTTTAAGGGGGTACGATGGCTTTGATGCTCTGCAAGATCCTTGTTTGTAAAAACGGTAGTATCTGCAGGATGGCTAGATGGTAGTTGGCCCCCTGGTGCTGGGGGATTATCGTCCAACTCTTCAACTGCTGGTAAGTTGGGGGTTTCGGGGTGTGGCATGCAGCCAGTGTTACAATATCTGACCCTAGGTGACTGCCTGCTGTTGATGTGACTATGCTCATTCACATACTCTTCAGTACGTTGTTGCGGGCTTTGTATGGGCAGTGATTGTGCCCTGTGTTCAACCTCTGCTGCCTCTAAGTTAGCAGCTGCAGCCTCCATCACGGCTGCCTCAGCCAGAGCAGCCTCTGCCTCTCTCTCTCTCTGCAAGGCATCTAATGTGGCTTCTAGGCGGGCCTTTTCTATTTTTATTTCAATCTCCTTCTTTGAGAATGCAGCTCTCGCTTGGGCGGCTTCAGCCTTAGCGCGTGCTTTTGTTGCTGCTATACTGACGCTTGAAACAGTGGAAGACTTAGCTGAACCAGAAGACTTAGTCGAGCGGGAGGCGACAGATCTGATTTCCAACTCTGCATGTTCCATGTTTACACTTAAAGCTGTAATGGACGTGTTGCACCTGTATCAATCCTTGCGTAACTCACTGTGGTTATTGTATTGGCCTGGACACCATGCATGACAATACAGCCCGAACCTCTGGGGAATCTTGCTTGTAGGTCTCCCTTTTCACTGTACTGGCCTCAATGAATCTCCCATTCATTTATCCAGCAAGTTAAACACCTCCATACAATGACTCTCGGGACCACGATGCGATGTTGAGAGTGTTTTATCATATGAACGGTGTGAAACTGAAAATACAGATACATACACTGATAAGTATTGTGTACATAAATTATATTCACATACATAAATGCCAGGTAAGTATTTAGAAACTAACTGTTATTCTGTAGAAACTACTATAAAATACTGTTAAGGCATAAGGCAATATACATGCGCTCAACAGAACCCGACAGTGCTATCAAATATAACAACTCAACTAACATTACACTTATTTAGATGTACTCAAACTAAAGATGGGTGATAACAAACAAATTTACTTACAGGGAATGCCTTCTTAAGGGATAACAAGTGAGAATGGCAAAGGATTTTCCCTGGATACAAACCACATGTTCTAGCAATGCTTCTACTGCACTCACTTCCTGGGTGCTCTCACTTCCTGTCACATAGACATTTTTTAGAAAGAACCAGCGGGGGTCACCAAAACGACCAAAACAACAATTGGCAGGGCCAGAACAGTACTACTGGACAAAATTTTCAAAGGGGAGAAAATGTTTCCTCATATGAAGAGAGAGTAGTTTTGAAGTGTTGCTTTTAGGAGTTTAGGTGATTTTCAGCCTTCCCTCGACATCTGAGTCCACAGTTGTGATTCCCATCTAAATTTCTTGTCCATCTCCACCAGCACTCTGACTGTATCTCCGACATCTCTCTCTCTCTCTCTCTCTCTCTCTCTCTCTCTCTCTCTCTCTCTCTCTCTCTCTCTCTCTTTCCCTCCTCCTCTCAGTGTTGAGTGACTTCTTAACAATCTGGAAGGGTGACATTCAGGCGTCTGTGGTGAGCACCCGGTGTTAATCGATCAGTTTTTGCAATGCCAGGCAAGAACAACTCAGAGTAAACAAAGTGCTCACTTCCTGTTTGCCCCCCTAATCTTGTTAAACCGCCTGACTTCCCACCCTCCTCCTATGGGCTTTGCTCAGACACTAGAACATATTGACTGGCACATGCTGGCCCCGCTGAGAGTGATGCACCAGACCACCAGAACACATACCTCTGTGGCATACATCACATGGTTAGGGACAGATACACTTTCACACGCTGGACACATGCTCAGAGGAGAATGTCACACACAGAGATGTCTTATATGGAAGAAAATTCTGGAGCTTTAACCAACAATGACATAGGAAGTTGTCTCTGCTGGGAATTGTTCTTGGTTTGGTTGTCATGGAGCTGAGCCAAAAAAAGAAAACTGATATAAAGAAAACTGGTGCAAAAGATGGCACACTTTGTTTTACAAAAGATTCATAATTTGTGGGAAAAATCACTCTGAAAATTGGTACCTTTGTCATTTGTGAATCAGTTTTACCAAATGCTGGCACCTTCTCTAGTACTCAACTCTTCTCTGATCATAAGTGTCTGTGTAAGAAGTGTCTTCTCACTTTTTATGAGTAGAACTGTGTTTCAATAACTGATGCTACTCCAAACACTTGTCATTACAATGGGAAAGTGTAACCTATGAGGTTGTTTTCATTCTGTGTAATCCTGAAGACAAGCTAAAATCTAAAAGAAAAGAACTGAAAATTGGAAATAGAAAAGATTTTTTTCTTCCTTCTTCCTTTTATTCCTTTATAAAGGAGTAGTGTGGTCCTTGTGTCTGTTTAAACTTTGTGTAACTTTGTGAAGTTGACAGAAAAGACTTCTCTGGTCCCCTGAGAAGCTCATCCTTGAAGTTTGGCCAGATAGGGTTTTTTTCTGCCTTCTCCCAATTAATTTTAGTGGACCAAGCATCCTTTGGTCCTAGGCACATTATAATTATTGGTCTGATTTTTTTCCTTTTTTTCTTTCTTTTGAAAAACAGCTGTAATATCCAAACAGTTTATCAAAAATTCATTCCCATAATATTATTCCCATAATATTATTATTAATATTATTATTAATATTATTAATATTATTACCAGTGGGTATTTATTCCCATAAATACCCACTGGTAACAAGATCTTGTAGCAAAATCCAATATGATAACCAAATTTACATATCACACAACAATGTGTCCAGTGTAGCATCCTGGAACTTAAAAACACACATGCCTGTTGCACAACTCATACAACACAGAAGTTTTTCTTATTTACATGAATCCAACATATTATATACAGTACAGGCATACCTGGAATGCCATACCTACCTCTGAGAATGAAGCTCCTTTGAAGCATTGTAAGACAGGATAATATAAAACAGTATATTTGTTTGAAAAGTTTAAATCACCATAAGTAGTGAAAAGTACACGAAAACTGCGAGAAAACTCCAACCAGTAAAGAGTTTAGAAAGTTTGACTTTAAAGTCAGCAGTCCCCGCCTCACTTCTACTTTTATAACGTTTCATGAATGTTAAGGAACTTTAGCATCCAAACAGCCATCTAATGCGACTGCGAATAGCCATTCTGAGCGAAAGGATGAAATCAAATTTGGTAGCCATTTAAGCAGACATTAAAAAGCATACAATCGAGGTAAGTGAAAAGTGAAGTGGTGCATTTGTTTGAGTTAACAAATGACTTTTGAAATGATTTTCAATCAAATAGAATAGTAAAGTGTATAGTGCAGCATGTTATTGACATTAGCAGTTGGACCGGCTACTGTATTACCTCAGCAAGGTATGTGAGTGTTAATGCACTGTCAATCCTAAATTATCATAGGTAATCAATATTCAATACAAATGTATTAAACATGTGCATTTCGTGTTTGATAAATCTGAATTGCAGTGCTGTCAAACTTTACATTTAATAAGAAATATTTCCACTTCCACATATCCACGTTTTTTTTTTCTTCTTTTTTTTGGTGCTCTGTTTCCCTAATTGATTGATTTCCGGACTGACTGTGTGTGTGTGTGTGTGTGTGTGTGTTTTTATATATATACTATTTATTCATTTATAAAAGATAATTATTAAAACAAATTTTGGCTGAATTAAAAGGAATAAGACAAGTTGATTATATATGACAAACCCCTACCTCTTACAAACTTAAAAATTTCTATCAGCTAGAAATTAACAGTGGCAATATTGTTTCTGGGTCATGAAATTCAACGTGGACCATGAAAAATTTTATGGTGTTTACCCTTTGGTTGGCTGTGCGTACAGATGACAAAATAAAGTGTGATGTTTTTTGCTTTTTATCGCAGAGAGGCCTATCCTGCTGACTTGATATGCGTTGTTGTTGCATCTGTGAGGAGAATATGACTGGGCTAAAACACTGTTGAGTGTTTCATTCAGTTTTTTGTTTTGACAGAGTGTGAGAGAGTCTAAAAAAGCAAGATGTGATCAGTATCACGTTTTCCCAATCTTGATCCTGGGGACCTCCTGTGTTGGCTGGCTTTTATCCCCACTGAGTTTCTTATTAATTAGGCCAATAAAGACTATTGGAGAACCCATTTGTTTCATGGAATCCTGGTTTTCGAATGGGTTTTCAATAAACACCCTGCATTAACTCTGCGCTGGGTTCCAGAACTTTCAGGAACTCACTCCCTCATCCGGGGTTATTGCTCCTGTGAGGCCAATGCACGGAGCTAAAGCCCGTGGATCACTTTGTGTTTCTTATTAAAGTTTGTGCTAAGCATTTGCCATGTGCATCAGACACTCTTTGAGTTCACTTGCAGAGATGGAGCTGAAAGGAGCCTTCTCTGCAGTCCTCTGACTGTCAGTATGAGTAGTGCTCGGAGATTACAAATGTACAACGCATCCTCTTTTTATATCTTTTTTGTTTTACCACAGGCATCCTTTTTATTTGCTCATTCATTCATCTTCTACAATTTTTAAAAAATTCAGCACTAGGACAAGATATACACAACCGCATAGTTTTATGGTGGTGGAAAGCACCAAAATAGTCTAAAACACATAAAAAATACGTAAGGCAACATAAGAAAGGTCCTGTCAGTTGTGAAAGTGAGCGTCTTGCCTTTAACTTTGTTACAGCTCATAGCAAATATGATGGTCAAAGGGCTTTGGCAACTATATTAATATGAAATTGCACATATATACAATGTATGCGTGTCTACACTGGATGCTGACCACCACACTTTAACATCTCTATCAGACACAGAGTGAGCAGACATGCCTTCTGGATTTTCCTTGTTGATTGGAGTCAGAAATGGCTGACCTTTTCTTGTCCTCTCGCTAGCAGCAGCATGTGTGTCTACACATTCACAGCACAGTTTGAGGACATTAACCATTAACTCCACCGTAATGAAATGTGAAATTCATTCCATCATGGATGCTTGCCTGTCTTATTAGTTATTCAATTTTCATCGATGCTTTAAAGACCCATCCATTGGAGATCGATAATGACAGATTTATCAAGCTTACGTAACGGACACACATGCCAAGAAGATGGATGCAATTTCAGCTGTCATATAAAAAGATGTTTTGAACTTTCTCTCCCTGCACTCTCCTCTCTCTCTCCAAGGTCAAAGCTGTTTTTATTTCAGTTAGTCATTGTATGCCCGCACTGTCTCTCTCTTGTCAGCAACCAACTGATCATCATAATCCAAACAATTTGTTCTCTGTCAGGAAAATAAAAGAAACAAGTCACCCCTGATCCCTCAATAACAAATGAGAACTGTCACTCAGGACCATAAAAGATTACCTTGGCAAAGGTAGGTAGCACTGACCAAAACGGACATCACATTGGATAAACCAGTGGGCTTTGTTTTACATTAAAAACAAACAAAAACCATTGTAAGTCTTGTGTTGCTGCAAATGGCAGACAGTAAACACTAATATTTGCCATCATCACTGTGTTTGCATAAATTTGTTAATTTTGATGCCATACCAATTAACTCAAGCTAAATACCTGTCATATCAATTAACATAGGTTTTCTGAAACCCTGTTTGGAATTGTATGTGATTAGTAGGGAATACTCATCTTTAAGAATTTGAACCCTCCCTCCCTTTGAGGCTCATTATGAAACAGTGAAACAAGTCTAGAATGTTCTTTTTGTAAAGCTGGATTCACTAGGCAATTGATTACTTACACACAAGCAAAGATTGAAGAGGGAAAGTTGGTTTTTGAGAGTGGTCTGATATGCCTTGAGTATCAGATTTTGACAGGGTTGGCTAATGTTTCAGAACACCAATGTCAGATTGGAATTCAACACACAATGTTACAAAAATACAACATTAAAGGTCATTGAAATAGATTAACACAATCATTAAATAGTTTTGTCTATCTTGGTAGCTCCATTATTACAATGGGAATAATTTATGCGACACAAAAGGTGCACCCCGGTCCCTATCGGTTATAAAAGACTCCTTTGATTCTCTTGTGTCGTGCGGGCTTCAGAATGAATTAATCACACTGTGATATCTCCCTTGTCAATAGCGCACGTCAATTTCCACGCGCTGCAGAAAGATTAAACACGACAGCTGGTTAACACCTCGACCCTCGGAATCACAGGGGGATCCTCTGTGATCAAAGGTTACGAGTCTTTTGTGTTCAAGGTTTGTGTGGTGTTTCCTGTCCTGGGGGATAGTGGAACGTGTTTGATGAAAGCCTCCTCTTCCATCAATCCCTTAGTTCATTTCTTCCACGAACACATTTTGTGTTATTCTCTTTACCAGGGCTGGGACATTGTTTGCAGGCCTCTCCAAATTTCTCTGCGTTTTTGAGAACCAGTTCTGAAATATAGTGAAAATGTTTAGCTCTCTTTCATTTTGTATCATGTTGCTTTCTATGTGGTAAGGTGTGTGAATGCGTGCGTACATTCATGCAATTAAATATGCATGTTAAAAGATAGCCGGACAAAAGGGCATAGCAGGGCAATTACTGTGAATGACAGAAGTGCTCCTTGTTGGTCCTCCTTGGGACCGTTACTGTCATGTACTGAGTCTGCATCCAAAGCTCATTAAAAGTGCTTACACAGTCAAGCAATTATCACATGCAATCGATGATCCTTCCCACCCACATAAGGTACGGCCCTAGAAGTTCTCTCAAGAAGAAAACATTCGCCCATTCGGACAAGGACCCTGTAAAGAATGCCCAGTCGGTCGACCACATGACCCGTCTTCAGAGCCCAGGTAATTTCGGCGGCGTGAGCAACCCTGGTGAGCGCCTGTCGTTATCAGCCGAGCTCCCGTTACACGCGCTAAGGCATTTTCTCCTTCTTCAAAACGCATGCGGTGCTGTCAGGACAGACCCCCCAGGAGGACAGACTTCCTGAGAGGGCGTTCTGCCCTTCAGGAGAGCCGGAGCGTCACGCGGTGCGAATTGCATCGGTGGGACGTGTCTCGGCCGTTTTTTCCCCCCGTGCGCCCGTCTCCCCGCTCCTCCAGGAATTACGCCTATTTGTGAGAAGCTGTTAGCGCGATAATCGTTTCAGCCATCCTCCATTATCAATGTGCAAGGTGTCAGGGGATGCGGGGAGTCCTCACTTTACACCTGTTTCACAAAGCTTAATAAACCAGGGATGAACACCCCCCCGCCGTCCTCGTGCCAGGGAGAAATGGGAGGTGCTGGGTCCTTATCACTGTCAGATACATCCAGGGTGTCATTGATCAAACGTTCCTAGAAATGACACCCCTTTTGTACATCAGAGTCAAAATTTAAAGTTCTCTTGTGCAAATGTGTAGTGTGACATTTAAGATCGGTTAAAATGATAAATTTGTCACATCCAGCAGGGAATTGAACCAGCAACTTTTCAGTTACAAGCCCTGCTCTTTACCTCAACAGTGCTGTTATAGAACTAAAGTTTGCATTCATTCTGGCCACAAAAGTCGTGAAGTCTTTCAAACACTGCTGCATTTTAATGTGTTGTTGAAATCAATGATCTACTCTGATCATTATATATATATATATATATACATATAACATCTGCCTAATTTGATTTATCTTCTTTGCTTTTATTGTATAAAATTTTCATTTGCAATTGCAAAACTATTTAAATTGGGTTCATATTTAGTGTCTAACAGGCACAGTATGTTCTGCAGGATTGTATTTTTCCTTGTAAGAAAAATGCCAAGACAAGCCATCTCCATATACCAGGTAAAAATACCTTGGATGGACTTTCATCAGCTGATAAAGTGTCAGGTTATGTTTTATTTACAGCACATTCACAGACACAGCTGGGCGATGGACTGTGAGGCTCTGTAAGCAGAGCCGTGCAGATCCCGTCCCTGACTGTCACCATACATTTCAAATTTCAAAGTCAACATATTTAGCACTTTTGGGTTTGCATCGTCCCTCTGAAATGTAAAATGTCCAATACACCTAAGGGTGTGTGCGCTTCTGTATTGAATGGAAGGTGCACCAGGGCTCTTTCAGGTCAGCTAGAGCTTGTCTGAGTTGAGTGGAATGGTTTGTTCTGGAGGGTGTGGATGGGGCTTCTCTGTGTCCCTAAAGGAGTATGACTTTGGAGATGTTTGGGGTCACTCCGCAGACGAAGTGATTTTTTTTTTCTTTTTTTGAGGGTGGGACCCCTGGGGCCTAGGTGGACAGGTGCGGTGATGTTGAGGGCCTCTGCGGACACTGTGATATGGGGGGGCGGGGGTGGGGGAAGGGGGGGGGTGTGTTTCCTGTGTTTCCCCAGAGGCCCGAAGACGCCACCTGCAGATGATTAATGACCAGGCCGGCGCACTACCTGAAGGGCAGGTTATAATTCCGCTCGCCTTCCTGGACACACTCCGCAACGCCTCAGAGCAAAAGACCGAGGCGTCACGTTTGCCCTCAGAGCGCTGCTAGGGGGGGTGCGGCTCGAAATCGGACCACAATGCCGTATCGTTATCTTCGCATTCATCACGTCTTTGCCACACGTGCGCCCGCTCTCCGCAGAGTCGCTCATCGTCAACCTTGCTTCAGATTGGCACGTGAATGTGATGGATGTTGCTTCTCTGTGCAGGCTTCACTATTCCCTCAGTCTTAACAACCACAATTAAATTGGAAATGGCTTTTTGATTTTCTTAATTGCTTTTCGCAGCCACACTCACAGATCTGTGGGATGTTATTTGTATCCCGGCGCGTGTATGTGAGAAATGAGGATTGAGTCTTGCCATGAAAAAGAGATTTGTTTTACTTTTATTATTCCACATTTAGAATAAGTATGGTTACTTAATGGAATGTGAAAGAATGTAATGTTGTCAAATACAAGGTTACTGAAGCTGTTGAAACACAAATGTATTAGACATTCTCTTTTATTTGGGCCATAAATATTTAAATCGGTAACTTCAAATGTATCGTTACACTGTATCATGATGTTAGTCTTTACCATTTCAACAATATAACTTACATTTTTGTAGAACATCTAGTAGCATTCATATTTTCACTTTTATGTGTACCAAGGTGGGACATAAGTCAATATAACAGATACAACTAAAAGTGTTGCTGCTGCTTACTGTACCACATTATACACCACATGAGTTTGAAGTTTAAGGTATTTTCAGCAATATTAAATGCAATGAGTGTAGTTGCACTGGGGAGAGGTTAAAATATACAGAGCAGAACACTCTCCTGATATATTCCCCTAATGTAACAGGCAAAAAGGTTGTACAAGCATTGATTATAAATTATGTATTTGCACATATATATTCCTGTCTTTTCAGAACGGCAACATGATTACTAAAGAAAACAAAGGGGTATGGACAGCAGAGATGTAAGCTCTCAGATAATTACCGCAAGCCCATTGTTGTCACAAAAAATGTACAAAATGTAACTGAAAGTGTGAACTCCTGACACAAAGCTTTGTCAGAAATGCCAGTCACTCGGTAAAATTGAGAATTACAACAGTCAGTGACAGACAGAAAGAAACTAGCTGGCAATAAATTTGTGGGTGTGTTTAGCCCCAGCTACATGAATAACTGCTTTTCTTCTTGATTTACTGTACAAACAAAGCTTTAATTTTAAACCAATATAGTCACTACTGTGCCTAATGCCTGAAACGTGTGTCATATTTCAGCAAGAGCTCTACATCCCTTTCCCACAAGAAAAGGAGGTCCATTACACCCATGGATGCCCTCACTAAAATATATAATATTCAAATCTAACCATATGATAACGGTCTTCTACATAAACTAATTATTCCTTTATTGAGGTGTGCATGCCTGTTAATTTTCAATTGTGCCATAATGCATTTGGATCCACACTATAACACTCCAAGGTTTACTGCTTTTCCCCCATTACAGATGGATGCCCTGCACTGCAGCCAGCTCGCACAGCACCCGGTGATTCCAAAAGCCTTGTTTTCCTTGGGTTGTTTAACATGTAGATCAGCAGAGCCGGCCTTGTTGCTCCCTGCGGATGTAGAGAGCGCGAGCTCGGTGCCGCTGCGCCGGGCATCAAGTGCTAACGTTTGCCTTCCCTGAAAAGACAGCATCTTTTCTTTCTTTCTTTCTTTTTTTTTATTAAGAAAAAGAGAGCTGAGCGTTCTCCGGATTTTAGCCAGTGTGAAAGCCTGTCTCTTTGACTAGCTAAACGATTTTCCAGTTGCGAGCAAATGACCCCACGTGGGACCTTTCCTGCCCGTGGCAAAGGAAGGAGTTTGACGGCAGTGGCCTGCAAACCCCCCTACATTTCACAGCTCCCGATAGGAGAGAATAGAATCTGGTTGATGTGCTGCCATTAGCCATTCAACTTTGAAACACCGGGTCATGTTGTTATGGCATTTCACCTGCAACACCGCCCAGCCCCCACCTCTGAAAAGTATGTGCTGGTACATTCTTTTGTGAATGATGGGAATCGGTATGGAATGATGCTTCTCGTATAAGCCATTTCAATGTAAAACTTAGCACAGATACTCAACAAATAAATATAATTTATATTGCATTTTTTATAATTGCAGAAGTTTAAACATGATTGATTGACTTGTTTTGCTTAAATGTATTTTAAACTAATTTCAAACTAAATATATTAAAATTAACTCTTTTTACCTTAACAATATTTTCTGTATGAAGCAACATATTGGTCATCCTGTGAAGTGACAAATACTAGTGAATGTTGGAACATTGATAGTACATTAGCATGTTTTTTGGTATTTGTTTCTTTTTTCTAAAAGTAGTACTATTGTTTGTCTAAAACTGTAACATGTGATGAAACAGAAAACAGAAAAAATGTATTGCTTGAGCTGTGCAGTTGACCAAAAAGCAATCATTTAAATTTTGCACTTCTGCTGTTTCTGATGAACCATTATGACATCTAACTATATTTTACCATTCAAATTGAAAATACTGACAATAATGGAAATGGTGATAACAAGACTGTTCAAAGCAAAGAGGGTCAGTCACAGAAAAAAATGCTGCTCACATTTTGTGAGATGTATAATCATATTTTATCTCTGCATTAAAAAATATATGCTCCTTTTTATAAGTTGTGAATAAAAAGGAGAGCTCATAATCTATGGTCATTAAACTGTTCTCACAGCTTCTGAATGTTTGGAGATATTATAGATCAAACAAAATTAGAATAAATAAGCAAAGCATGGCTTGCAGGTCAAATTTGCCCATGCACATTTAATCCTTGATGCATATGCTAATAAGAAAATGCATGGGTAATTACAGAGGGAAGCTATCTGTAACCACAAGCTTTATATTAATTTTACTCCACAAAACAATGAAAAAGGACCATGTGAAAGGCACTTGGGGTAGCCATGTCTTAGTTACAAATGCCTGTCAACCGTGCCAGCATATGCTAAATTCTGGCTCTTTCCAACAGCAACTTCTACATAATACAGCTGATCTGTTCCAATCTGCAGAAATGTGGGGGGTGCTCAGGGCCTTATTGATAAAGAGCCTGCATCATTACACTGAGTGCCGTGGCATTTTTTCAGCATAGGTAATTCAGCCCGCATCCTCTAGGTAATGGATCACACTCATGTCATGCGAGTAGTGATAGGCTGAGGCATTGTCTTTGGTTCTGTTTCTTTTAGATTTTTTTGGTCAGATGGAAGGGATGAGACTGTCTGTCATGAAGGGTGGTCAGATGGTCAGGCTGGCTGCAAAACTGCCCAATTAGTCTCTAATTTGAAGGATGCAGCTATTTTTTTTATGCGGTGGGCATCATGTGAAAAGACCACTTCCACAATACATGAAAAGAAAATAATAATAATAGTAGTAGTAATAATAATAATAATAATACATTTGACTGATCATTTTTTTCATGTTAAACAATTACACTCTGATTGGTCAGACCTTTTCACATAAAAACTTCCATGCTGTGATCCCTTCATCTTGGTATAGCCGTGTAAAACATCCACAAAGCCTTCATTTTTTAATATCCCTTAACAGGTACAGCTCTCGGACCAATGTACCATAGAAGTCATTGAAAACTTTGATTTCACACTAGAATTATGTTTTAAGGCAGACATATTGCTCTCAGTCTTGGTTTTTGAAATTGTCTTTGTCTTAATCCACAGATCAATGTGTCTGACACATAGACATAACACCATAACATGGATTTACAGTGACCGTTTTCAGACATCTGCAATCACCAGCAAAAACAGATAGCAACATCATTGCACTGGTCTCTACTGGATCCAAAGACCTGTTGCAGGTCAGTACACTCTGTGTGAGACAATCCCTTTAACATCATCTTCTGCTTAAATGTCATACAGGCAATTAGGATAATGAAACACATTTATTATATTATTGGCATTGTTACATTGAATGTAGCAAAATAATAGACCCAGTAATGGTTTTATTTCTTAGCTTAGACTGTGTAGGTCTTTCTAGAATTTAAAGATAAAAATGCTCTCAATAAAACTGAGATTTTTTCAGTACAATTACCATCTGTCATTAGTTCACTGGTTTAGAATAAAGGAGGGTACTTTGGGAAGAGTGATTGTTGTAATCTCACAAGATCTATGCAAATAATCTTGTAAATATTGTTGCAGTTTACATTAAAAACGTACAGGAAATGTCTTTCCTCTTCAAATTACACCCACAGATAAAATGTCATTGACATTTTCAAAAGGAGATATTAAAATACGCCTTTCCAGCAGTTTGGATAAATTACAATAGATGACAAGAAACAGCTTCTCTTATTAGACCATTTAAATGTATAGAACACCCCTGGTTTCAATTCGCTCCCCGCGCAGTCGTGAATAACTCCATCAAAACCGTTCCCTCGGGGACCGTGAGACACGCAACCGCTGAGAATGTGCTCCGGAGTTCCATTGTTAAACTAATGAACAGACAAGGACAAGATTAAAACATTTCAAACACCATTTAGTCCTCGATTCGGCACAAACAGGGCTCCCCTGTGGAGCCCACTTAACGCCATGGGATCGCTCTCCAAGGTGAGGCCCTTGATCGGCGGAACATGTTGTTCATTCGCTCATCAGGACAGCGATCCATTTCCGCTGTTCACGGAACTCATTGACAAAAAGGAGACACAACAGAAGTTTGTGCCGGGAGTTTCTGAAAGTTTTTTTTTTCTGATGTTTGGAGACTAATTTTCAGTGCTCTGACTGTACTACTACTAATGATAAAAAAATAAAAACAAACCAATGAAACACACTCTACAAAATAATGGTTGCTTATGTTGCAGAGTAATTTTCACTGACCTGACTGTAGTACTATTACTAATAAAACAATAAAAATAAACCTATGAAAATACACTGTATAAAAACAAAAACTGTAAGACAATCACAATGTGATGGTTGACCTTGATCTTAGTGGTAAAATATAAGTCTATCTTAACCTTGCTCTGTATATGTGCATGAAATGTTTTTAGCTGTCCAAGTCTATAATGCTACAGTCTTTCCAGAGACATTGATCCAAACAGAAAATCTGGCATTTTCTTTTTATTGAAGAGGGTTCTCCTGCTGAGAAAATGAGTCCTGTTAGCAGTCAGGTGAAGATGGCCTCTTAAGGAATCAGTTGCTGCTTATACTCTCATACATACTACTTTCATTTATTTTAATCACATAGGTTTTTTGCCTTAGCACAAGATGGGGTTCTATTTTCATAACACATAATTGCTTCAACAAAATTTCTCTAAAAGGAGAATCGAGTCCACAGGCTTAATAATAGAAATTTGTACTATGAACAAGTGGTTTATATTTTTCAGTACCATTATGTCTGTACCCCTTTCCACACATACACACACACGCACGCACGCATGCACACACACACACACACACACACACACACGGTCTCTCTCTCTTTGGTCTCTCACTTTCTCTATAAAAGCAAATTTGTTGTTCATACATACAGCTGGGACCCAGCAATTTAGTCTGACATTTCATGGACGAGACAATAAGGCAAACTAATTGTTGTGCATTTGAGTGTGTTCTAATTGTTCCCAATTGGAATTGCAAATTACATCACACCTCTTTTAGACAGTTCAGATGCCAGGATGCTGTAGTGACAGGCGAATGACAGCATAATTTGAAACTGGTTGGCTTCAGGTTTGATACATATTGTAATCACACAGTAAATAATCAGGGGACAATAATCAGGGACCATATTTGACACTTAAGAGCCATATACATATAAAAAATCAAATTGAAATGTTAACTCCAAACAGTAATTTAATCAAATGGCCACCATTTATATTGGTAGCATTTGCTCTCCTGTGCAAAGAGCCTATTAATATATCTACACAGGGAAATATGTTGTATTATTCCCTTTAGTTTTCTGCATATCTGATGTACTGCTTGTATTCATCAATATGCATTGATTTGTTTTTAATATAAGACCATAATGCTGTTTCCAGCAAGTTAGGATGCCTGTAGAAACCATCTGTATTGCATAACCTTAATCATCAAGGAGCTTTAAAAAATTATCATAGCAATGAAAATTGACATGTCATTCCAAAATGTTTGCCTAAAATATATACTGACCTGCAAACACTGAATTATTATAAGTAATAATTAATTTTAATACAATAATTAATCATGATAATTAATTCATGAATTGGGAAGAAATGCATAATTATTTCCTGACTAACAGAATAACGTCAGATCCAACAGGCCAGCAAGCACATGGCAGTTTCCCTTAGTCTCAGTTTTCCTATTTCTTCAGAACTCCTCACTTATGCAAAAACCAAGAAGATAATTTATTCATAGCTCAGCACTTAGCAACTCTAATCCTTGGCTGATACTCTTAGGTGCACATAATTGTCTAATACTGTTAAAGTGGGATTTTCGGGCACTCCCATTATCACCCAGTGTTCAGGATAGAAAAAAAAGAAAAGGCCGAAAACAGAGCAGCAGCCAGTAGCCTCGTTTGCGGGGTCCAAATTTCTGTGATCAGCCCGGACCCAGGCTCCCCTCCTGCTTATTTCTGTTTTCAGTGTCCCTGTCTCTAATGGAAGCTGACAGAATGTAAATGTGCTTTTAAGGGAGCTGGCCAAGGTGATAATTTTTCTCATTCAGTCGATAGATGAGCTCGTGAAGCTCCCGATTTGCTGGGCTTTAGCGGTGTTCTGCAGACACAATTTCACCCATCGAGGGCATGGTTATGAACTTGAAGAAGATTTTTTTTTCCTCCCCACAGCTGTTTTTTTTGTGATGGGAGGGGTATGGAACAAAGAGGATAGAGTGCAGGATTTCTCTGAGGAAAAAAAAAAAAACGTTTTATTGCAGGTTCTGTTCAATGATAAAAAAAAAAAAAAAAGCTCCTGGCAACATGTAGAGCGATCTGTGCCGGTTTCTCTGGACTGCCCTGTCTCTGGTCTGGCTCTTCACCAAGAATTCTCCCCCCCACACACATAGAGTGCCCGTGTAAAAGCAAAGGAGCCATGAAACTATCCTAAATGGAGGATCATTACCCATAGATGTTTATGCAAAGTCCAGGGTTAGGTCTTTTTTGTGGGCACATGAGCTCTGCATCTTTAACAGCTTGGAGCAGGAAGGTTTGAGGACTAAATTAAAGTTGGGAAGGGGGGGGGGGGGGGTTCTCTGATCAAGACATTGGTAACATTTTAATAGCTTTTAGTCAATGAAGATCCGTTTTATAAACTGAGCGCTGAGTTTGCCAAAAGCGCTTTCTATTCAGAGAGACGGATGAGGTCACTGCGTTTGTTCTTGACTGCCCACGGACTACATTATTTGGAACGAGAGGCTTTGTATCGCACAGTATGCAAGCTTGCTCCAGGAGAATCATTTTAACACTCTGCTTCCCCTTAACTGACCATTAACAAAACCACATCTATAACCACACAAAAAAATTATCCACGACCCCCCACTCCCCCCCACTCCCCCCGCCCCCCAATCAGTCAGGCCATGTTTTTGATAGGTTAATTCAGATTTATTTTCTATTTGATTATGAGCTGTCCACACATTTTCCTATCCTTTAGTTTACTGAATACAAAAAACAATTACTGAAAATTCCCTAAACTACACTACCAGTGCAATGGCCACGTCTCTCTCACCCACCTTTTTAAAGAGAATACCAGTGCCTTGAGGAAAGTATTTTCCCACACACACATTATTGGCATACCATTCATAATATATAAATGTTCCTGCCAAATTACAGGTTAATTTCAAGTGTGGCTTAAACTAAAATATGTGTGATATTTGTAATGCAACATGTAGAGAGCATGTCAATAATATATTGACTTCTGTGTGCTTCCACAGTATTAATCATTCCCTGGTTGTAAGTCAAGTTCAGTCCTTTCGTTCTTTTTTTTTTTCCTTTTCAAACAATATGCATTTATTTTCAGTTCAATACATCAACAATTGTTGTTGCTGTTTTACTGTTGGAGCCCAGTAAAAGAAGGCACTCATTAAAAAGTCCTTTATTAATCTGGCAAAGTGACAGAGGAGAATTATTATGGCACGCTACCAATGTGTCTATTGTTTTGTAGTCTGACGATTTTAATCCTTTATGTGGGCATACCAAATGAATGAAGGTGCTGGCAGTGAATATACAGGGGAGAGCCATGTTTCTGTTATTGTAAGTATGCATCATTGCAGTCCTGTGTATTCTTGATGGGCTGACCTGGTAAGAGCTGGCTCTGATTCTGGCTCTGTTTTCATAGTTACAGTGGTGCACACCTTGAGTGCAGCGTGTGCCCAGTGCTGCAGACATTTTTCGGCTCCCCTAATGAGCGGCAGTAATGTATGCGGCCCGTTAGTGAGGTTTAATGGACCTTGAAGCCCAACAGAGAGACACATGCTTCCACAGGGCCCGGACTGGGAGCAGGGGCCTTGCTTAAGAAGGAGAGCCAAGAGTGAGAGGGGTAACTGGGGTGAGGAGAGCAGCGATGGAGGGTGGAGGGTCAGACCTGACGCAATGGGGCTGACAGGAGTTAGCAAAGACAACACGGACCTACACCGAGAGAACTTCAAGAGCAGCTATCTTTGGAGTGTACAGATGGGATCCACAGTTGAACAGGAGCAAAAAGGATCTTCAGACACCTTTAGCCAATGCAATACCTAGAAATCAAGACTGCTAGATATTTGTCAGGAAAAAAAATCACTTGACTACATATTTCCAAAACATATCACCCTTGTAAAATCACCAAATCTCTCGTATATATTCTTAATAAAGAAAAAACATCTCTCGTACATGTACTGTCATGTGGCATTGTAGCCTAATACTATGGGCTTGCCCCTGTCTCTTCTGTAGTGTGGACATTCTGTTAATATTCTGTTAATATTTGTAATAATAATATTTGTTGTAAGTTTCAAATTGATTTTTATTTAGTAAAGTTTGATTGTATCTGGGGCAAGGGGAAAACCCAGCAGGATGTTCAGCTAACATGCAGCAGAACTCCTCACAAATCCATGATCATTCTCCTCACGTGCAGTGGTAAAATATGATTAAAAATACTGTCAAAAGAAATAATGATATACAAATGATGCTGCTGCTGTTTAAACTGTATGCTTTCAAATGCTTTCTCCTGCATTACTGGACTGTCAGCTGCTTAAGTCATTTTTGCTTCATTTTTTTTCCCTGACCTTGACATATTATTGGACTTGCAAAAAACCCCCAAAGAGTTTTACAGGCTGAAAATATTGGCAATCGCGGTATTAGCACTACTGTGGAAAGCAGCTGGGAGAGCCATATTACGTATTGATCCCCTTCAAATCATCGCAAGTGGAGTTAATTAGATTTATATCATAAACAAAGACTTACAATATGAAATTCGTATCAACAGCCAAATGTTATCCATCAAACTAAATAATAATATCGTGTGCTATTGATGCAGTATTGGTACAGCTTAGATTTATCAGGGCATTAAACCGTCCACGTTCGCTCAGTGTTTACTGCGGACTGCAGTGCAGGGGAGGGCAGGCTGTGCTCTCCACTGTAGGAGACTTCAATAACGGAAGAGGAAAAAATAAGTCCACAAAACTGACCGCGCTTCCCTGGCCTAAAATCTGGGCTTCTGTAAGTGTGCACGCCTTGTGCTGTCCTGGGCTGGTATGGTACATGTGTGGAGACATTGATGGTAAATACATGTGAGATGTTTTTTGTGTAGTGATAATGTGCAGTAGATATTGTATGTGGGGTTGACCCTTATCTGAAGGAAGGTGAGTCTTTTTGCACTGGGAAAAAGTAAATCATAGAAGCACACAGAGATATGAACAAAGAAATTACAAGGAATGCAGCTATATCCAAGGAAAGATCTCCACTGCATGTACAGGTGATGCTGGTGCACACACGAGCACACATGTATGTGTCAGTTATGAGTATTAATCTATTAGCATATGACCCACTTTATCTCCCCCCAATGTATAAACCTGGACTACTTTTGGCCTTTTTTTTCTCTACCTGAATGTACCATAGCTCCAGGAAATGCCACGCTATATTTTTATAATCAAATTAAATAAGTAGAAGCAAGACTCCTCACACATTTACCTCAAGGGTACGAGCAGACTATTGGAATTCAGTCAGGTGGAATTAAATATTCCAAGCCTCTTGCTAATAAGCCATTAAAAAAGCACTGCTCTCTGAAGTGCATTTTTTTTTTTACCTTGCGGGTCTCGGTGGCATCACAAGAAATTCTAGCATCAACAGGACTTTATTCTTTTGCAGTCTGGTGCTGGTGAATACAGGTACTGGGCTCAGCTAAATGACAGCACAGCTGTGAGGTGGAAGGGCAGACTGGTGGGCAAAGTGATGTTGAATGTCAGTTTCCATCTACAGACACCTGGGCCTGTTCCCATCACTGTCTAAAATTAACTGGAGAATCAAGAGAAAGTCGGGGTGCAGTCTTCAGGATCTCGTCCTCCGTTTTAATGGACACACTCCTCCACAGCCCAACGAGAGACATGTGTTGTCACGGCAACCCTTTGGCACACCCACCCGGCTGTGGATTTTGACCTGTTATCTCTCTAAAAGGCTCCGCTGGGGTAGAAAAGATGTTGCACAGCACGGCCCCGAATATCACTTACTGCGGACGTCCCGTGGCGGCGTGCCCCGTGTCAGCTGTCAGCCCATCGCCCCATCTCTCATAAGCAGACGCTGTCCCCTCGTCACTTCCCAGTGTGCTGGGACCGGCAGGACGTCACAAACCCAGAGACATGTTTCCACGCCTCATCCTGTGCGCCGCTTGCGCCCGCCGTTGGCTGTTCATGCTGGACTGAATCAAGTTTTTTTTTATTCATCCTTTTTTTTTTTTACCTCCCAAAGGTTCCCCTCTGCTAGAGGCCACTGAAATCCATGTACCTTTGTTCATTTAGCAGACACTGTCATCCAGAGCGACTTACAAGAACTGCATTCAATAGGGTTAGGAACACAGCCATACAGTATAAGTACTGGATGGTTAGTGCCAATATAGTGGGAATCAGTGCCACAATAAGTACAGTCATAAAGCATACAACCATATACTACCATTGCCATTTTCAGAAACCGAGCTTGTGCTCTCATAAGCTTCTACTGCTACAAAGTTTTGATCCCACATCCACTTTAGCGCTTACTTTTCCACTGATTTACACTGGGACACTGAATCCCTGATCAGTGCAGAAGCCTTGTTCTATTCTGGAACACAGTGGCTGCTTGCCTCTGTTTTTCAGCTGTTGATAACTGATAATACAGTGTATACCGACTGCAACACAATGTCCTTTGCTCACGTCTACGATCAACCAAGAAGACGAAGTGTGTTTACTCTTTATCTTTGGTTGTCATTAACAAAGGAAATATTTTACCACTTTTTTCCTCAGCAGTTTTCCCGTACAAGTTTTTTTTCTCCAAAAATCATATATACTGAATAATACTCTAGTTAAAATGCTTAACATATCTAATTGCTTCTAAAAATATTCCTCCTTGTTGTCACTGCTCACTGTTCTTCCTTTCATGTTACATGTATTATAACTTGCGTAGTTTCTATGACATTCAGTAGAACTCTGAATTACACGCTCTGTGATGACTCCTTTGTTAAGTGAAATATTATAGACATTATAGTTCATTGTTGATTGTTTTGGAAAGCTACATGGCAAATTCCAATCCTAGAATCCTGTGCAGGATGCTCACCATTTTACCATTTTACCTGACAAGAGTAACAAGCTCTTTACTGCAGCCAGAGCTCTGCAAAGGCCTTTCCTCCAAGCTACCCCGCCTCAAGTAGGACATTTTTACGACTAACGTTTTTAAACTAGCGTTATCAAACAGACACAAACCCATTGTTCCGGCTTTGTCAGCCTCTTTAATTGTTGAGTGCTTCTTCTTGTTGGGCTATGCTGATGACAATCAGAATCAAATCCTTGAGCAAAATTCAGATCTGCTCCTTTAATGTATGAATTTACTACATGTATGTGTGTATCTACCATGTGTCTGCATTCGTCTCACAGTTTAAATGGCAATCACTTGACCAAACACCTCTGACACAAACTTCAGTAATATTTGCTGCTTCTTAAGGAAATAATTTGTTTCTTCATAACGTACATTTCAGCTTTTAACAAAAACATAAACTGAAAATACAAAAAACAGAAAGTCAGATTAGAGAAAAATCAAATGTGAGAGCCTTTAAGCCTTATAATCGTGAATGTTTTTTATGTGTACTCCTGGATTTCAGCATGTTGTAGCAAGTGATATTGTTTCATGTATTTAATTTATTCTTATGCGTTTTATTATAAAATATTGTCTTCATGGAAATTATTCTAATACTCTTTCTTCCTTCAAGGAATAACACTCTGAGGTCTGCGCTGTGCAATAAACACATACACACATATACGCGCGCACATACACACACACACACACACACACACACTCGCTCATACAAAATTCTAATTAAAGTCAAAGAAATTTCACACTACTTTACAGTACAATGGCAAACAGCTCCATGGTTCAAATACTAATGGGGTATAAAGGCTAGTTATCATTTCTTTTTTTTCCTATTTTTTTTTTACATGTAGCCAATGTTGACTGTGTTTTTAAACAAACTATTTCAATGGATAGAAAAGTATACCGGCCAATCACAGGCAAAGGAAGGAGCGGAACAGACCAGCAAGATGAGGACAGCGTTCTTCTTGTATCCACTGTTTATGACTGCCATTGTGACCACATTATTTGTGTTAAATAAGGTTTTCTACAAAGATACAACATATAAAACTGTTAAATATATAACTTTAGGCTTTTCAAAATACATTTAATGATATTTTTTCCCAAACTGATACGACTCTTTAACTATTTTCTTCTCTTCCGATGATAAATGGTTTGCTCTTTTACTGTAACCAACCATGCTTATTGCAAATTGTCCAAATATAGCTATTGGAAAATGCAAATCTGTGTATATATATATATATATATATATATATATATATATATATATATATATATAATATTCCAGATTCAAAATACAGTAATGAGTTAAGTCCAAGAAAAATGTCAGCAAAGTATTAAAGGTCCTTTCATCTTTCCTTTCATCTGGTCTCTGTATTCACTTAAAACAGGTCACTTATTCAGGTCCACAAACCTTTTCTTCCAAACAGCAGCAGTCACATGTGTGTCATCGTGTGTGTCTGTGTGTGTGTGTGTGCGCGTGTGATTATGTGTCTTTGCCAGCTGGCTGGAGACAGCTGAATTTGTAAGGTTCCCAGAATGCCATTTGTTTTTGCAACCTGGTCCATTCTGTCCACCGACAATGTTTTTGTTTTTTTTTCTTTTTTTTTTTTCTCTTTGGTCAGTAAAAACATGGAGAGAGCGTTGAATGTCTCAAATGTCAGCGGACGCTCTGATCAAGAGACAGGGAACGTAGGGTCCGTTTCACCGGGCTCGTGTCTGGTCGGAACTGCAGGTCCAGTCCACGGGGAGGCAGCAGCCCAATGTCCGTGGGGTGCGAGGACGGGGGGTGTGGTAGGTGTAGAGGTGGGAGGGTCTCCCACTCCAGCGAATCAAAATCCCAACAGCAGAATGAGGCTGGAAAGTGGAGTTCCTCCAGCAATGTAGCGTAGTTGCTGTTGCAGTCGCAGTGCTGTTAACCGCGGGCTCCCGCATTCTGGGTGAGGTGCCGTAGAGACGCAAAATCTTTGTGACAAAGGGGGGGGGGGGGGGGGGGCGCTGTCCAGTTACAATGCAGACAGACAGACGGACGGATGCGTTGAGCCGAGCGGTGGAGACGAACAATGGGAAGCGGCGGTCACGGCGGTCGCGGCGTCCGGACTGCACCTCACCACGGGGGTCTCTGTCGCTGCTGCCGTCAGGACACCTGAGGGATCGATAAGAACACAGCTCCCATCAGGGGACCGGCCGATCGATACTAACACTCAACGTGTCGCTCTGTGATAATTGCCCTTCTACATGTGCGGGTAATATGTTTTTGGTGAATGCATCCACCAATACGACAGCACAACTGTCATTTTTTCAGCAGAGCAAACAATGGTCTGGCAATGTGCTGTTTACCTGTGAAAACTCGTTTCATATAAAATTACTCGTAAAGCTCAAGGTGAATGGGTGAGGCTGTTTAAACTTGAAAGGAGAACTCCAGACAACTGTAAAACTGTGCTCTGGGATCTGTATCATCTATATCCATAGGCAACAAAGCATTACAAAATTTCTAAATAACGAAACTTCCATTATGTACAAATTATAACTTGATACCTTAACAGTACGTTTTTCCAGTTGATTTTTGATGTTTTTCCATGATCAGAGAGATGATCGCTGAAAAGAGCAACATTTTTGTGACAGAGATTATTTCTGTATCCACTCTAATAAAAAACTGACTGGTAGTAAGGCCAACATTCGTCATTGGCTTCAAGAGAGCTGGTTTCTAGTCTTACAGGAACGCTCAATAATTCAAGGAAGTACTTGAAAAAATACATCTCAAATTTAATTTTTACTCAGAATTCTCCTTTAAGTAACTGTGATTTATTGGAAATCCAATGCCTGAAATTCCAGTACACTCGATTCTAAAAAAAATACCAAATCAAAATCCAATAGCAGCTGCACAGCAGTGTCAGTGGATTTGTAAAAGTACTCAATTTGGACCAAAGATGCATGTTAGCTCACTCAAAGAATTGCATTACAGTTGCTTAGCAGGCACTCTTTTTCAGAGTGATTTACAGTTTTTTTTTTTTTTTCGCATGCTGTCCTTTTATACAGCTGGATATTTACTCAGGCAATTTGTGTTGAGTACCTTGTCGGAAGGCACAACAGCAGTGCCCCTACCAGGGAATCGAACCAGGAACCTCTGGGTCACAAGTCCGCTCCTGCCTGTTAATTTGAGGATTCCTAACTAACCTGTTAAAAGCACAGAAGCTTCCCAGAATGTATGACACTTCATTTACAATAATGAAATCTTCATAATTACCCTGAGTGCAAATTGCCGTTAAGGGGCAGCTGTCATATTGAGCACTAGCACGTGCGAAGATAGAAGCAGACGTTGAGTTAATAGCATAATAGGGCTGCTAATACAGGAATGTCTCAAGATAACCCGGGATAGCGGAGATTAAGGAGCGTGACATATTATTTCTCATATACAAATACAGTACTTCTATGTAATCAGGATCATTACATATGCTGCCGCTCTGCTATTTCATGCTCTTTATCAAGCTCGGCAGCGGGAGCGACACTGCCCTCTAGCGATTCAGTGGTAATTATATTTGAATTAACACAAAATAATGGAAAAATGACAATGCTTAGCAAGATGTCTCACTCTGATCTCCCAGGAATTAAAATGCAAATTAATTGAAGCAGTCCTTAGGCAAGCGGAGCTGGCTGCTTTAGTTCTCTCTCTTTCTGTCTCACGCTGTCTTCTTTAACGAGTTGTTTTCTACCGCGGTTCTCAACAGTCACAGCGCAGCGTATCAGTGAAACATTATTATTATTATTTTTAAATAATAATAATTAACATTAACACTGCTTTAGGATTATCCTTTGATAAAATTGTGAGATTCAAATTGCAACATATGTCTGAACCCAGGTTAATTTTAACAAACTTGCTATGATCTATCTAGTGCATGCCAAAATCAAATCACCACATTACCGATGACTAAATATTTGCTTCATTAAGATCATGGAGTCCGATATTGTACACATATTAGTGCTATCATCAGCCGTTGAGACCGAACATTTTATTGTTAGACACACTGTATTAGTTGGGAAGAGTTAATTTTCCAAGCACATTAGTTCACCAGAGCTTGAGTGACCCTGTGGCCTAGGAAATATTTATGCATGCAGGCTAGCTATATCATTAAACACACGGCTGTGTGTGAAATGACTCTCTCTGTGAATAGAATTCATTGGATGCTCTGTGCTATTTTATTTTAATGGCATACAGTTAGATAAGGGATGAGATTTATGTGCTTGATAATTTCAAATGCAAATTACTGCCGAAGCTGTTTTACTGTTGTCTGTGCTTCCTTTCCAGAAAACAAAATCTGCTATGATATGATGTATGATATGAGATCTATGATCTATGTCCATGCATTGACTCCAACCATAAAACAGGTAAATTGTGACAAAAAGTTGTGGATTAAGCAGAAGTAAATGGAATTCATTATGTGAATGTCAATTATTATCTGTGCAAAACTGAAAACTGATCACTGCATCAACAATGGGACCCATCATCAAGACTGCAAAACTGCATGAAGAGCGAGAGTCTTTTTTATTCAAGGAGAACCATAACAAACTTAAAATTATGAAGGATCCTGGAAGAATTTTCTTCCTTTTTTATTAATTAACAAACATTTAATTACTGGCCCATGGAGTCCAAGCAAACCTCATGGGCACGTACTCTATTAATCAAACATTTGGGCCCATCTCTAACTTCAATGCCACTGTTCTGTTCTTTTTAATTCAGCTTTCTGAGCACAGATGTAGCTTGTGGTCATGTTCACAAAATGCAACAAAATTACACGGCTTGCGTTCCTATAGCAACAGCCATTGATATATCTTACAAAAGAAAGTACCTCTACACAAGACAGTGGGTTACATGATTAGGCGAACATTTCATATGTCCTATGACAACTGCTTTAAAGGGTTTAATACAATACTTCTTGGTGTGCACATGCAGCTCACAGTGATTCACAAAGCACACCAAGGCCAGCATGCAAGAGGGCAGCAAGGGCAATTAAACAGGGTTGGAAATGTATGGCGGGCCCTCAAACAGCGGGCTGTGCAATTCTGCAGCATGTACTCTTGGGGGTCTATGCGCTAAGGGTGCTGAGGAACAGGGCATCTGTCTTTTGGTTGGCTGGATTCATTCCTCCCCTCAGTTCAAACAAAGATCTCTCCTGACAGTCCTGTCCCAGAACAGTTTCCCTGAATCATCAGAAGGATCTGCTCTAAATGCAGAACCTCAGCCCCTCAGCTTTATAAGACTCAAAAAACAAGTGTCATTCCCAAAGACATGTCATGGTGGGGATTTTTTTTTACCTGTTATTGTCAGAATCAGCAATGATACCAATGACAAATTCGTACTCAAAAAGTTCCAGGGTAGATTCAGAAACCCTGGGGCATATGCATGAAAAGCTACATCTGCTATATTTAGCCACCAATGTCATTATTTTCTATGGCTCCCATCACTTATATCAGAAAAATAATTACCCTGCATAAATGTGAAGAGGCGGATCTGCCAAAAAAAGATCTGGGTATTTCAGCCAAAGATATCGAGTATATAAATGGTATAGTCAGCTTTAAGTGATGCAACACTCATCACCATACCAATCTTACAATGTCAGAGAGCACAGTATTTGGTGTAGCAGCAGTGCTCTGTGAAATATGCATCAGCAATGCTAGCTATTATCTTGAGTACACACAGGAATCTCATGATTTTCTACTTCATGTATTATTGTTTTTATGTAATGTCACATAAAATCTGTAAAATCTACAACAACATATGAGTAGTATATGCACCAGATAACCAGTTGGTCTTTACTCTTCACCTGCTTATGGCTACACGTGACCATTTTATGGTAACACAGTGGCTATATCATATGCATCAATGTAATGAAATGTAATTTAGGAATGGGGGAATATTTCTTGGTGATATTGTTTTTGATGACAGGTGGTACTTTTGTGCATTTCTGTTATCTGTGTTTCCAACTGGTTTGGTATTCAGTTGTGCCTTTATGCATAGTCCCCATTATCTTTCATATTTGACAACCTGATAAGATAACATAAGATGACTTCGATTAGGTTATAAGGTCCAGGAATAGGGCAGTGAATGAAAGCAATCTGACAGTGAAGCCCAATGAATCAAAACTAAGAACATAATTGTTTCTCTTTCTCTTTGTTAATTCCACCACAAGTCATGTAAATTTGCAACTAAACACATAAATTGTTCAAAACTCCCTCGGTAAAGCATGCATGTGAAGTCGACGTGAAAGACAGTTACAGTTATTTTGTACCTTGTAGTGTTGTTAAGGCCCGCTGTGGTTTGCAGTTTGTTGTTTTTTTTCATGTCTGTTCTTGACAAGTGGTTGGTTTTCGCTCTCTGTCAGGTATGCTAGTCTCTCCTCCATGTTTGTGTGTGTTTGAATGGGACCTCCGGCACGTCAGAGGGCCTGAAATCACAGGGATGGGTTTTTCGGTTTTTTTTTTTTTTGCAGGTTTATGGTCACATCCTACAGTAAGCATGAAATGAATCACAATGAACACTGACTTTAGTGGGATAAAACAACAGTGACAACAACGCTTTCCTGGCACTACCTGACAAAACAACAGAAAACAGCGAAGTACACATTTAGAAAAAGAGGATTTGATTTAATCCCAATTGTAATAGAAGCATCGGGGGCGAAATAAATAAATAAATACACAAAGAGATATGCGAGGTCGGAACAATGAAGCATTATTTGTTTCTCTGAAGTAAAAGAAGACTGGGTGTTTTATCAGTGGTTTTTGTCTGCAGGGAATGGAAGCTGGTCTAGCCATACTGACACAGGCCTGTAAAGCTGGACTACTTGGTCTGACTGCGGTGGCCACGTTTGACCTCACTGCTGGTTAGAGGCAGCTCGGCTGATTAAATGAAACGAAATCGAGAGGCACAACATGCTTGACCAATGACAGGTCCCAGAATACAGCTGTCTTGTGACAACACAATTACCCAGCATGCAGCTGGGCACACCGACTACCCATGATAGAACAGTGAATGTGCAGAAAAAAAAGAAAGAAATAATCAGATGACACAGTATATGGCGTCTCTAATCGATCAGTTTACATGCAGGGGGAAAGATAAGCAAGGTGCAATAATGAGAAAGCAAGCCACACACATGCATGCACGCTCACAAAATGCATTGTGCATTTTTAATGTGTCCCAGTTTTTTTTTAACTCGAAATGGAACATTTTTATTGACTTTTGCAGACATGCCATTAACCCCCGTGTCTCCTGAGGAATATGGAGTAAAAGACTGGGATGTGGCAGTGATGTGAGGCCTGGGTTTGTTTGCATGGAAGAGGAGCTGTCCTCTCTGCGGCGAGCATGTTAAACCCTCGTCTGGATGTGCCCTGTTGTACCGGCTGGCCCAATGGGATCAATTAGAGAGGCGGTGTCAGCAGCAGCACCAAGCGCCAATGCCGCCCGACCGCCCGACCGCCCGTCATCTGCAGGTCTCCACACGATCTGCTCAAGCGCTTTCACGCCCCGCCCCACCCAATCAAAAGAGCTTTTTTTTACAGACCACTGAACACACGCTAGCACAAACATATACACAAATGCACACACAGAAACAAACAAACGCACACATTTATACCGAAACACAGAGAGAGACACATACACACAGATTTCGTATTGATTAAATAAGTAGTCCCAGCCAGCGCTGACACTCCTTCTTGAAATGTGTTCACATGTTAGCAATGGCTTTGGGAGAGACAATGCCCCAAGCAAGTTCAGTGTGAAAGGATAGACGCTCCCCATAAAACTTGCTGGTGCTTTTCTCTGCTCTTCCTTTATTGCACAAACAAAATCACATCAGTGTTTCAGTAAGGGTGGTTGTGCAAGATTCAGCCCTAAACTGAGAGACAGAGACCTTGATACGGCACTGGGATCACAAATTCTTTTACTCAGTCCTTCCCCCCTCATGGGTCCAAAGCACACACTCTAATGTAAAATATTACACATAAGTCATTACCTTCCCACACTCACTACCAGTGCTCAGTGTTCTGTAAAAAAGGTTCTTAATTAAAGACATAATCAAGGGAGGGAATATAGTATGTACTTTATGCATGTTATAATTAAGGTGTATTAAAAAGGAAAAAAAAAATTGTTTTGAAAAACTGTCATCCGGTGATCACCATCTTAAAACATTGACTGTAGACCTAAACTTTACATGCAGTAGGTTAAATTAATTTAGTTGGTGGATAGATGGATGGAGTTCATGAATTCAATTCAAATCAATATATACATGTACACTGAAATTCAATATTTATTATTACATAATAAATATATAAAAGATTTAAAAGTGATATTTAGCTCTGCGAGATGGTCATCAAACATAACTCTAACCTAAACCTAACCTAACCCAAACATTTGAGCACAACAGGGGCAGGAAAAAAATCCCAACACCTCCAAGGACAGCTTCCCCATCATCTGAACTCACTCACCCAAGTTCTTTCACGACTGACAGTAAAAACCTTTCCAGTACCATCAAATAAATGAAAACTACACACTTTGGAGCTCTCGGGGCTGTGTCCTGAGGCACAAGTGGGGCTTGATCATCGCTTTCTTTGTTTATATCTTTGTTGCTCAGTTCAGGTGCTGTCCACTTCATTGGGATGTGCAATAATAATAATAAAATGATTCGCTAGCTTTTCTAGCACAAATTTTGACAACACTGGACATTTGTATTGCTATTAATTCATTTAAACAGCGTGCAATCACAGAATTCTCAGTTGGATTATCTCTGTTTATGGAATCTTATGATCAGTCACAGAAGCATCCATAGCCTGTGTGTGACATATATCAGGTATGCATTGAGCAATAGTAGTATACTTAATAAACAGAAAACCAGTAAAAGGCTCTTTCAAAACAGAAGTATGCTGTTTTTACCACTTCTTTCTGTTTCTTCATTGTTAATATCCAGATAGTTATGCAATATTTTGTCATGAATCATCATATAGACGACATCATCACAAGACACGTAGATTGCATTATGCAATCATCACACAGATTACATCATCCAGTCACCCCTTAGATATCCAATCATTGGAAAGACTGCAAAATCCAAACATCACATAGATCTCCATTCATCACAGCTTCTTTCTGATTTGAGATTCCAGAATGAGCATGTATTTTTACATTTTAATGAAGGCTACTGTCAAACAGAGTGATGTTTTTTCTTTTAGTTTTTTGGCAGGAAAAGCAAATTTCCCTGAAATAGTCAACATATTAAACTGTCAGAAATATCGGCAGGAATCCCAAGGTAATTTTACCGTTCTAACTGCTGTCGTTTTATTGAACTTTCCGGGTAATATTCAGTTGCTCCCAGCAACAGCATGCAACAGAATAGCATTTTCTGTTGTTTAATCTACCAATAAACCAGTGGTGGGCACAATAAAACATGCAACACTAGCTGCTCGTGGGAAAACAAAGCAATAAGCAATTACAGAGAAATACGGTTCCAGGGATGACTGTTTAAACAAATGCAACTTTACCATCATGGGACATCAGAGATGAATGTCAATCTGTGAAGTAACAGAACCCAATACTGCCTCTTGACAGAAATGAGGTATACTAATACCAATCTCTTTTCAGGAGGAGACAGAATTACCTTTCAGCATGGATCTCTAGTCAATTGACTTGTGGAGCATAATATGCTTATGGAAATTATTACATAATTATAGAAGTGAATGCTGAAAGAGATGATGACCAACCAGCTACTAATGAACATTGAGGAGCTACTGAATATGGCAGATTCTGAAATTCTACAGGCAAACAGTGCAATGCACATAATCTACAGCTTTGTCATGACCAATTTTTCATTTCGCTGTTATTAGAGGAATCATTCTTTTCTGTAATTAAAGGAGCTCTGTGTGTAACATAAGGTAACATCTATTGCCTAAATGACATAACACCTCTGAAAAATATAAGGAAATTTGTGCATACAGGATAAGGTAACATTACATCCAAATTTCACAGAACATAGCAATGTAAATCTATGCACCCCTTGTAAAAGACATGTATGCTGTTGGAACAGCAAATGCAATGGAATGGAATCAAGGTTAATTTGTGAGGCTTTGACATTTGATAAATATTCCTGAATCAGGTACTGAAACAAGGTACAAGGACCTACACTTATCTAATATGTGAGTGCCATTATGCATTATGGTTTAAATGTATAGGCTCATTATGTGTCCGGTTAAAATGTGCAGGCTCATTGGGTTAATATCTGGCAACCTTCATTTGTTCATCTCACCAGCAGACCTCCTTGGAAGGGTGAAGTTCCAAAGGGAGGTGTTCTCTTGCACACGCCCACATTATAACTGCCTCGTTTTTTAAAAGTCAGATTAATGACGGTTGACACGGCAGCGGGTGTTTCTCAGAATATGCTAAGTGGAGTCATGAGATGCCCTCCGGGTGGTTTTTCAGCCAGATGAGAGTGACAGTAGTTACACTCTATTATGTTACATAGTTGTTCCACAAACAACACAGTTTGTCCTGTATTCTGTAATCTAGGATACAGTGCTTTAGCTTTCATGAGAAATGTTTCTCTTCCAACAGCATCCAAGTTTACCAGCCTTTGTGCAGACAGTCAGGTAGTCTTGACTTCAGATATACTTTGTTTTAATGATGCAAGATTGAGGCTCGTCTCCATGGAAACAACAACAAAAAAATCCCACAGATGACAAAGGAAACCAGCACTGTACATTGTAGGGCCCAGTAAGATACAACTGCGGGTGGTTATTTTTCAGAGTTTAGAAGATTGGAAGTCCCTGCACCACATACACCTTTAAAACAAGCCCCAATGGGAACTCTGAAGCACCTCACAAGCATTTCCTACACAAAACCTTCTGGACTTTACAAAGCAACGATTATTATTTGACTCCTTGACTGACAGGCTGCCTGCTGGCTGCATGGGCCCAAGGCTGTATGACTGATATATAGAGAGCGAAAGAATATCTGTCAGCTTGCAAGCAATGTTAGGAAAGGTAATAAATAGTCATTTTACCCCAGTTAAAAAAAGTAAACTTGATTTATTTTCATTACATATTTCATGTACAATAGATTAATGGATTGTGGTTTTTGCTGTATGAAAATGTCAGGTTACTCAGCATAAAACCAAGACAAATCGATCCAGTCAACATTACACAACGTTACACTTTAAGTTTAACTTAAATGAAAGGTTGGCACTCGGAGGTGGATGGGATGAAAAAAGCAGAGCATGGCATGCCGTGCATACTGAAATTAAATGCTTTAATTTCATTAAAGCATTTCATTTCGGTTCTGTGAAGACTGCTAAGCATGGGTTGGAGTCTGTGGTGTGTCATGCATGGCCTTTAAGATGCACCTGTTGAATTCCTATTCGGGTTCACTCAGCAAAGGTCAAAAGTCATCGCAATTCAAACTGATCGCATGTAAAGAAAGGTGTAAGCAAACAGGATTATTGTCGAAAAGTTAATTTGGGCCAGGCAGACAGGCTCTGATTAATATGCTCATGTGCCGGATGCTTCCGAGCAGATAGCTGCCAGCGAGTGATATTTGAGACAGTGTCTCCACCACTGAGGAACTGTGAGAATCCTGTCGGCGGTGTGACGCGGTGCTCCGGGGACACCGGTAGGAGGGGAACCTGTCAGACGCGGTGCTTACCGTCGTTGTCTTCACTCTGCCCCCGGGCTGCGTACAGGTCCACCCAGACTTGTTCACTAACAGGTCACAGCCTTCGTCCTCCAAACAGGGCATCATCTCGCACCACTGCTTGGTCCTCACGATGCGCGCTGCGGGGCAGAGGGACGAAGAGCGTTAGCGTCACTTGGCCGTGCAGCTGCAGGAAAAAGATTCCCCCCTCGTCTGTTATTTTAATCTGGTCCAAATCCCCCCTTTACAAAAAGTTGATCATTTTAATCCAGACAGTCACAATGAAAGTACATCCACCTCCCTTGATATTCTAAACCACAAAATCCTCCTCCATTCTGCACTGCCCTGTCAGACCTCTTACAAAAGTCACCCAGGTCTTCTGATTCTACCTGCACAATATTGTACCGGATTAGCCTCCTTTAATCCATACCTGATGCTCAAAAGTTAGTCCATGGTTTTAATCCTGAATCTGAGCTTTAAAGGGCAAGCACATGAAACGAATACATATATGCATACAAGGAAAAAAAGTCTGTTCTATGTTTCAGATCAATTTGGAAAAGCCTAAAGATAAATCAGTTGTCATTACTGATGGAAAGCACCAATAACAAGAAGACTGGCCATAATCACCAGACAGTAAAATGGCAGAAAGAAAGGGCAGTGACATCATACTCTTTGGATCAACTGCAATGATTTTGACCAGTTGTTGAGATTAGAAGTAGTTAGTGTTCAGTGGTCTAGAGGAATAAACTCAGTGTTTAAACTCCTGTGATCACTATTATACTTTACACTGGTTGTAAACCTAAGAGTGGTTATTTAACAAGTGAAATATAACTCCAGGGTTTCAAATTTCATATTAATAGCAAGGCATAACTTTTGCTTTACATAAACCATAATACTTCCTGAATTAAGCTGCTTATACATTAATGCATGCTGCAACTCTTCTGCAGATCACCATAACATTATATTAATATTGTGTTGAGCCTTTCAAAACTAGAGGTCTCTGTCTGGCTTAAAATGTAAGCATTAAACTTAAAATGTGTTTTCCTTCAACTTTGTGCTCATATTCCTTCTGGCTTGTCTGTCATTAGGGGTGTGTTACTCCATGTTATAGGAGTACTTTATTTGTTGTGTCCTGTGAAAATAGACAAAGTTTCGAGATGCCTCCATAATAATAATAATAACAATAATAATAATAATGAAGAATGTATAATTATTTTACTTTCATACTTTACAACAATTAATTTCATATAATTATTATGATTATTGTCACTAAAACTATAATATCACTATCACTATAATATCAGCAGTGGTCACAGCTCTGACTGGGAAACTAAATGAAAGAGGAACCACACAGGATGCCATAGTGAGAGTGTGAACGAATTCTGACTGATGCACCACGTGTGAGAGTGAGAACACTGATCACCTCGTGCATCACCAGCGCGCTGCTGTTGTCAGCATTCAGGCCGTTTTCCCCTTTCAACCCCGTACGGGTGAACGCCGTCACATTCTGCAGCGTGATGTTACGCCCAATGCCGGGAACGCCTGCACCCCAGCGTGGCACCGCGTGCTCGGAAAGGGACGGGACCAGGAGCCGGGTTCTTTACTTGCCCCCAAGGGCCTGAAGTGCAAATGAACCAGACCAAGGACTCTTCATAATGACATCCGCCAAGAGCCCCATATCGGAAATCTCCCTCTGAAATGGTGCATCTGCGTACAATAGAGGAGCCTTCTCATCCGAGGCAGATTGTTTTCATATCTTATCATACACAAATGTCTATTTATAAAAACTAGGGCACTCACCCACTTGCATTTGCATACCATGACACCCCAATTGGCCCTCAGAGAGAGAGAGAGGGGGGGAGAGAGGGGGAGAGAGAGAGAGAGAAGGGGGAGGGGGGGCACTTACTCCCCAGCCTCATTTTACAGAGAAAATAATAATTGGATGAAACATGGGGCACAGAGGAACAAGACTGTGCCAATGTCAGCACATCTACACTATAAAACAATTTCACACTCACAGGGCACACGAACGGAGCTCAGAGCTATTTCACAGCAGGTGTGGATTCGTTTATTGCCTTTCCTTTTAATTGCAATATTGAGTACTATGCATAAAAAAGCAGCTTCCATATATTTTCATATTTAATAAACTGTTACATGTAGAATGAGACACTTTTACAATCAGCTTGAGTGTGGTGGGAGAAATCATACCACAGTTAGGTCATAAAGACCTCAGAACTCTAAGATCCAAGAATAGAGTGGGGCTTGATATCCCTTCTTCAGCAACTGGGGATTTGACTCAATAAGGCAGAGATCAGCTATCGGAGCACAGTTAATGTTCTCTGGTATCCAATATCATATCAGCACCAATCTCTGCTTATTCATTATGATGGCGTGTCGATTTTTTGGTGGGGGGGGGGGGGGGGGGCGTTTATGAGGTCGGCGACAGTAAACTACAGCGAGGACCTGCGCTTGTTAGCTCACAGATCCCTCCTGAGCGATTGAGTTAATTGGTCGATGGCTTCGCTGAGCCAGCTGTGAGTGAGGCGGCGGCTCTCGACTTCCTCCATATTTCAGAGCGACGCCAGGTGAGCGGAGGCGCTGTTACGAAATCAGGCTCCGCTTTTAACGTAAACGTGGCCTCCCGCCCCCCCCGGGGGACCGTAATTATTCTACGGGAAGAAAAGAGAGGGCGACCCCAGGGAAGGATTCCCGCTAATGGAGAAACATAAAGCTCCGCTAAATGAGGCACGTTCCCGTTTTTGCCTTTCCGGGTGCCGCCGCTGCCTCTGTGAGCTCGCAGAGATACTAAATTATCCCCGGGACGGCTCACCCCACACTCTGATTTGGCCAGTGATACCGCCGGCAAATCAAGACCAGCGCGAGACAGCGGGGCGTGATTGATAAGTGACATTGTTAGCATAATCCGGGTTAGCTACAAGGAAGGAAGTAAATAACTAAAAATCACCTCCATCCTTCCGGGAAGAAGGAGTGCACGGCGGGATGCAAAGGCCTTCTCAATGCTGGGGCTACGGGCTGGAGAGTGAATCCTTTAAACATGCAGAAGGTCCTCGCGCGTGTTTAAAGATGAGGACTGAGTCATTTACACCGTTCAAGCGGCTCTCTGATACCCGAGACCAAATTACAATTTGCCTGAAAGAGCGGGGGATGATAACGAAAATTAAATGTTATACGACCTGCTTAATAAGGTAATACGTCCTCCTGGTGCTTTTCACGACTGGCAATGTGATTGTGATAGCCTGTTAGCCCCAATTATTAATCCAATTTACTATAAAACAAGACAAAGAGACCTGCTTACATCTCTGAGATGGGATTGAATTAAATTCTTACATTTCACATGTCTTATCAGATACGGCCCCTGGAAGTGTTATATATCACTGATACATGAGGCCTTTGGAGGTAAAATAAGCCTTTAGATAACAGTTTAATCAATTTCACACTCAATGCTGTAGTGTCCTTCATTATCCAACCGTTGCTGTCGCGGGAGCTCAATAGAGACAGAGGCAGAGGAACGGAATTCGAAAGGCAATTTCTGTTATGAAATAAAAACAACCTGGATCTAATCTACCTCCAGGAAGGTATCGGCACACGGTTCATCTTGTGAAGATAAGACAGAAATAACATCATTACACCCACGATGGGACACTATCTCTGTGAAACAGTATATCACAATCATGTCAACAGCAGGGAACCCTGGGTAATAAATTCAACTTAATGCTGTATAAAGCAGGCTCTGGCAGGACAGGGCCTGTGACGCTTATCTTCCAAGGCTGGAGGCACAGGGCCGCCATGCCTGTGGTTTGATCGTAAAATGATATTTACTGCACAAAAAACAAAAAGTGCGGGGCAACTTTGGCACAATTTAGGTGCCTAGTAGTCACTCACTTCTAGGTCATTGTCACGTTGCTCACAATTTTTTACATAATATGGATGCGCACTGAATCAATTCAGGTTGTGGCCCTTTCTTAGATGTAGTTAGTGCCCCAGTCAGGATTCAAACATATGTGAGTCTCCATGTTCAGGCCTTTGAACCTTAACTGCAGTCCTCTCTAAGGAATGTTGAGCTTTGGTGCAACTAATGTAGTACAGTTCATGACAAACAGTCAAACTTGCATATATGTATCTGGAAACTTTGGAAAATGTTACATGGTGATCAAATACATCTAACTATATTATTATTGAAAATAAGATGATTTGGTTATTGCTCATTCCAATACAGATGGCTATGCTAGCAAATATAAGTGGTGATATTTTCAGTGCTTATATTATTATTATTATTACTGTGTTTCCTAAGTGCCACTAAGTAATTAGACTGATTTCACATTCACTCGGCTAATGGCTTCATCTTGAAATCAGTGACATTAGTAAGTGTGACACACTGTAATTCACATCTGCCTCTGAGAATGTGATAAACCAGGGTACATTGAGACTGTGTCCATCTTACTTACGCCTGGATTGTAGCACAAGTAATGACAGGCCTAAAATTTTCAGAAAATGTACCCTAAATCTGCAATTAACAAGTCTATTACCCCCGCCACACCACACACACACACACACACATTCGCACGCACACACACACACACACACACACACACACTCACACACACACACACACACACACACACACACACACACACACAGCGCAGTCCTGGGTTGGTGGCAGGCATTTCGTTGCGGGCCCGCTGGACAAGTGCCCGCCCTCTGGTCTCACGCATTAACATTCTGGGCAGACCACCGCACGGTAATGACAGCTCAAAGAGCCTTTTAAGCAAATTTGGTGTGTCTTAATTTCACACCAGGGCCTCAGAGCACCCCATGGGCCACCATCCTGACCCTGTTCCACGGTTGCTACCCCCACCACTACCCAGAAGTCCAACCTTTCTTGAGAAACACTTAAAACCAGCCTTTAAAAGAACACGGGCAAAACAAGCAAACAAAAAGTTACATTAGGCCACTATGATCTGCCTCTGTTTAAATGCCCCTGCATATTTATGTCACCCTAAAAACCTGTGAACCTTTAAATGGCCTTGCTTTTTACAAAAAGTGAAATTGCTACCCAAATGGCTCTGTGCTTACTTAACTTTCATGTTCACTAATGACAAAATTTGCATGCTGACTCAACAGCTACATTCACAAGTCATTCACGTGTAAGTCATTATTTCGCAGGCACTGCCTGGTCTTCGTCCATGCTTTCAGGGGTTATGTTTTTTTTATAATGTGGTATTCTTCATTCCATGCAATGCTGCCCTTGTTGTGTCATTTGACGCCTGCCAGCTCGGCGCTGTGCTATTTATTTTGTAACACCGGTTCAGCTGTTGAAACGGGTGAAAGTCGCCCGGTTCATGGGAGAGAGTAGCAGCGAGGACGTAAGCGTTGAGCAGGATCTCAGGCGATATTCAAGAGATGCAGAGGATCTCTGACATTTCTCCCGCAGCACGCAGACGCTGTGAGCTAACAGCGGAAATGTCAACCACAACCAGCACCTTGTCCACAAGGATCATTTAACAAACATCCTGTATACCGCTGGCTTAGTAGGGCCTACACCGGACCTCCCGGCAAGCAACCACACCAGAAAAACATATTTCTATAATGCTTTACATTGCTGTTTTACCATTTTTCACTGGCATTGTTATACTGTATGTAAATGTTAATAAGTGAACTTCTGCACAATTGTTAATGAACATGAAGGATTACCTCTGTGAAAAAATATTTTTATTACAATGTAATCTCATTAGAATAATCTAATAATGAAGTAATAAATACATGTAATTTTTTGCTATTTACTGATTTTTTTCATTAGATATCCAGCTATTTTGCAGAAATTCTCATTCAGAGCGGCCTAACTAATTGGGCGTAAAACTCCATTTGAATAAACTCTAAAGAATAAGGCACCAATCCTAACTTCAATCAGAAAAAAAGCCCTCCCACGAGGAGGACGTTTTTTGCCAACACAATCATTATTTCTCCTCTCAAATCCCCTGTTTCTCTCCAGCATATGACGTACCAAAAATAATCACCATCTTTAAAAGGACGGGGATGGTTTTTTCTGGTAACAAATAGTATTTAAATCAAAAAAAAAAAAAACACAGGAACCTGTCATCTGGCCATAGCCATGTGTTAAGGCTCATTTCCTAATGAGATCCCTCTGTTCTTCGCAGCTCCAGTCTCCTGCTATTCGTCAGCGAGGGTACGGGCCCTGTTTGTTTTGCAGGAAATATTTTTTGAAATCGATACATCAAAGCGTTACGGCTCTCCCTGGATGTGGCATTGAATACAGAGCGAAACGCCCTGGAATGCTTAGCCAGAAGATTCCTTTTCCCGGGCCCACTCGACCGATCTCACGCGTCTTATAGCCTCTTTCAGTGGATGAGCTGCTAATAAATGAGCAGACAATGGTTGAATGGAGTAATCTTTAGATATAATCATTAAATACATTATTGCTTTTCTGCTTAAACCTTTTCCAGTCCATGAGCAAGACTTTATTTTGCTAAATGTCAACATCTTCCCTGTTAGAATATTCATAAGGTTGGGGGGGTGGCGTTAAGGCTGTGAACAGCGAGGGAATAAAAGATGTTTCTGCTCCAGATTTAATCTCAAAAGAAAAGAACTAAGTCTTTTGTTGTCTCACATTTTATCTGTACAACCTAAATAATGATTTTTTGACACAGGGGATAGTTTTCTTTGTAGGTCCTCTTGGGGAGCCTTCCCTTAATCAAGCTCCTCATGAGAGCAGATTTTTTTTCCAGCTTTGTCTTCATCAGTGTGTGCTTCTGATAAGTGCTCTTTTGCAATATGCTTCTAATTCTCCAATGAATGCAGTCACAGCCATCTACCTCCATACAACTGCATTCGGAGAACGGCTTTAGAAGCTCCAGCAGACGGGCACAGGGTCCACAGCAGTGCAGCTGCTGGCAGTGCCGCGGGTAGGAGGAGGTTCTGACTGTGTCCCTACCTGTGCTTGCTTTTTACAGGTAAGCGGTTAAAAGCATTCCGTTCTGAACTCCTCGGGTCTCCATTAAATGTGAGCGATGTCCCGGTCCCAGGTGTGCCCCAGTGATGTTGTTAAGACAGAGAGGCGGTGCCGGTCTCCCGGGCCCCAGCGGTCTTGACCCAGTTAAAGTAGGCGCTGACTGATGGCCGGCGCCGGTACCAGCAGACAGGCTTTATTGAGACAATAAATGAGGGGCCTCTCTCATTGCAGAGGAGCACATTATTTATATATTTAGAGTAATACTTCGCTAAGCTTTGCACACCCCATCGCTGTGTCTGTCTGGCCTTTCAGATCGAGTCTGACTTCATAGCAAGGGAGCGCACCATCCCTCTTTAGAAATGCTGAGTTTTAGAAAGAAAAGCTAGGACATTTTTTTCTTAAATAAGGTATCAAGTTCAACTGTAAACACCTGACTTATCTTTACACAAGCATTTCTTCTTTATTTCATCCCCTCCCTAACACTGATCCTTGATGGGGAATGTAATGCTTCTTGTAATGTAAATGTTCTTGTAATAGTCATTTAAAAAAAAAAAGTCACTGGCATCAGAAAAAGATTTAAGATCTAATTGAAGACATCAGAAATAACCACTAAGAGGCTTAATGTTGTCTTAATGTTGAATTAATTTTTTTCTCATGTAATATTTTTTGTAAACCTAAATAGCCCTTCTTCCAAAGAAAAAAAAAATGAAGCGCTTGCTTTGATCAGTCCTCTAACTTCAGGACAAAGTACTAGTCTCCTCCTCAAAACTCATCCAGAGCTGTTCACAGTCGAGCACATCTTGTCTTCTTTGTGAACCCATCTCTCCCTTTCTGAAAAAAAGAGGGACCAGAGGGAGGAGGCAGCAAACTGCAAGAACGAAAAGTTGATTGATAAGTCACGGAAGTGCCAGGGATTGAGCGAGCCATAAAATGTTAATCACCGTAATTGGATATGCACGGCACACAATTACCAAATTTGATAACTATCAGTTTCTTCAAAGAGTTTGCGACGCAGGGTATTTAACAAGCTGACAAACGTCTGTAGACAGTGACTGTCAGGGTGTAGCTCCTGACATTTAAAAGAATCAGCTCCGATCGATTCCAAAGGTTACAGAAATAACGCTCCCGGGTTTGCTGACACTAAATGGAGGCAGTGTGGTTATGACTGAGTCCTCCACGTATTTGATTGCTTGGCCGTGTGAAAATTGGTTGCCATCCAGATCAATGTGTGTCAGATCGGATCAGAGGTCTTTGACGACCTCTTTTTTGGGGGGAGGAACATAAGGGGTAAATATCAGAAAGGGAAGGAGATTAAACATGATCTTTCTCTAGCAAGAAAAGCCAGCAAATATTAACTCTGGATACACTTTTTCATCCTGTATTCATTGACTGTGTGTGTCGGGTCTATTTGTGACTGGAGTTTCTGTGCGCAAAGACACAGGTGACATTGCCTACACGACAAACAACCTGCCACCCCGATCCTGGATTGAGAAATGGTCTCAGGAACATCGTGTGACTCCCCCAGACGAGAACAAGACGAGGAACACACAGCAGGGCACCAGCAGCTGAGCCACAACCTCCGAATGCTTCCATAATAAGGCCCATCATGCACAATCAGAACACGCTTCCACCGGATCGCAAACAACTAATCGATAGTTCATTTGTCATTTGAGTCGAAAGGAAGCCAGTTTAGGGAATTCACTTTTCCAAACCAAATGAACCGATCAATCTCAGCCGTGCCGGGACCTGAGGGAGCCAGAGCTCCGGTCGGGCCGAGGTTGATGGCTCCAAGAGAGAGACCGGCGGTATAACTTTCTCCTCATTTCTAAAACGGTGGTTTTAAAAATACACGGAGGGGGGGAGAGTGCATAGCAGGCCCATTTTGGCTCTGATGGCACTTCGTGTTTAAATGGGGAGCAGAGTGTTCTTGTCAAAACCTGAAGCTGACTGGAGCTGGCAGGTGTATTATTCTTTGGGCTCCATTGTCCCTGGACAAATTCAAAGATATTTGAAAGACTTGGCAATCAGCTGGACTCCCGAGCAGAGGGCCAGCCCCTTTCTCTCCATTTGGCAGAAACCAAATATCACACTTCAGCAATGCAACATTCACACACCTTTCGAATGTTCAGAGCTGCAGCATCACTAAAGTTGTGATATCACAGGCTGGAGATTTAGAAAACAGTACAGCATTCACGATCCAAAGGGCAAATAAAACAACTTCAAATATGCCTTTGTTTGTTTTCTCTTTTTATGAACATATTTATTCTGACAACATGACTGAAATGAAAACCACAGTGGATGGATTATTCTAGTATGCCGGTTTAATTTTTAATAATTTTTTTTGGAGCATTAAAAGAAGGACAGCCACACAAGCAACCCAAAAACAGTGTCTGCACAGCCTGTCTAGGAAAAGGAATATCTAAGCAGATCCACTCAAAATTCATTATGTAGTCTAAGGCAAAGTGACACCGTTAGTGTGCCAGTCTGAGGGGAAGTAGCTATTTTATCACGGAGTCCGGCAGGACATCAGTTTCACCGAAATCCACAGCACAGATTTAGGCTCAATATCAACCAATCATTATTCGTCCGTCACCGTTGCCTTAGCAACAGCTCAACACTTACTACTGCAACAGGGGTCTGAGGAGCCTTCCAAAGTGCAAACATGAAACCTTATTTTCAGACTATTCGCTATACTGTACCTAAGAAAAAAACACTGCCTAGCCAGTCTGTGTTGTGAACCACTCCATCAGCTACTTCTCCTCATTCATTTAGGCTTCATTAGGTGAGTCATTACAGCCAGGTATTGGGTACTGACTGTTTCTGTCCTGTGTACTGCAGACTTCATTCTTGTTTTAAAGACTGGCTCCTCAAAGTGCATTTGGATGAGAGCTGGTCGCTTTTCTGGTACACATTGTGCTTTCTACAACTGGTACTTCAGGACAATTCGGCAGCTTAAGGGTACAGTAAAAACAACCAGGCACTGGAGATGCAGAATGCAAAAATCCTGTTTCTGTCTGGCCCTGGAGTCCAATTTTTTTTTTTCAACTATCTCAACTTCTCCTAGGCACTTCAAGGAATTATTTTTTTTCACCTATTTTTTTTTTTTTTAGAGGGGGAGGTGAAGCAAAGAAAAAAAAATCGTCAACCTTCTAAAAACAGTGCATACACTGCGATACATGAGAGGAAGAGATGCCTGCACCAAATGCCTGCAATTGTCCCTGGCCTGCCGTAAACTGCCTGTGACACATGCACAATTACTGTCATTTCCTGGTCTACATGCAATCACAAGGCACATGAGAACATGTTGATCAGCAATATTATTCCCGCGCCCTGCAAATTGGACCATTATTATTAATTATTATCATTATTATTCATGAAGGGTGTAATTCTCGTAGATGATTGAGGCTGGTCGTGGTTCTCACAGCTGGAACCCTGCTGATGTCATAATGAGCGCCATTATGGTATTTCAGGATCAGGGTGTTCTGGCCGTAACGATAGGCAGGGTCAGGCTCTGCTGAACCAGGCAGAGAGCAGAGGGACAGCTGTTGCTGGAATGGCTTGTCACTATTATTGTTACTGTTCTTCATATTTGCTCAGTATGCACCACCCCGTCCTGCGTGACACATGAAATCTCCTCTCAATCAGGTCCTGAGAGCAGCCTTTTGGGGCGAGTGCTTTACTCAAGGGACCACGTGTAAGATCTGAACCCATGACCCGCTGGGCACAGAGCTCAGGACCTCAGAGGTCATGATAACACACTGAAACAATCACTACATCGGTCTGAACCACCAGAGCAATATGGAACCAGCAAGCATCCCTAATGCATATTAATAACCAACTTAATTCACTCTTCCTCTCTGTTGAAGGAAACATCATTTGTTATACTATCAATATATATATATATAAAATGTAAATTCCCCCTCCAGACACACATTCTTGTCACCATGGTAATAAAAGGAATTTTGTCAGGCAGATGTCCCATCACACCCTCTTATGAAAATTGCCCTACATGACAACGAGAAAGGATGTGCACTTTTTGCGGGGCGTAAATGGTCCCCCAGCCCAGATGGATGGGGAGGGGGTGGAGAGGGTGCGATAATGATGCATGTCCTCCTACACTGTGGGACACTGCACAGGCATCGTTCTTTATTACCGCAATACCACACAATCCCAAGGACAACTGACGCTGTGACTCCGTAATTTTCCACAGCGCTTTGGAGAATAATTAGATTAATGGAGAAACCTTAACTGCAGTATGGCTCCCAGATACACGCACATGCCCAGATACACACATGCACACACACACACATACATGCGCACACACACACACAAACACAAACACTAGTCTCTCTGTCAAGCTCTCTCACAACTCATAGGCATGTTTCATTGGAGAGGCAAGGACACAACTCTCCTCTCTCTCTCTGAGCTATCAACAGTCCACTGATATAACAATGGGAATATATACAAATGTTACAAGAACCTGAACTACAAAATATTCTCTGTTCAGCTACAATCGTTATAATTAAAAAATTCCTGATGATGGTGCTGTAAAAAGTCAAGAGATAAAAACACCCAGAGGAAAAAAAAACAGTACTTGGAATGATACAGCATACAATATAAACCTTTCTCTCTCTCTTTCACTCTCTCTGTCAGACACATAAAAAATATAAAACAGAGCACCCAAAAGGACTACCTAATTATGCCTTTCTTCAGTTTAGTTGTCAGAGAGTGCCTGTGGATTGAATTTGCCTTGTGTAAATGCAGCTGTTGTCATATTGTTATAATGAGAGGTACGCAAACAGTCAAGAGAATTTAATTTTTTAATTTTTGAAACCAAAAAACAGCTCCAAAGGTTACCCAACACCCAACACCAAATCACCAAGTGAAGAAAAATCCCATGACCACCTCAAACCTGTGAATTTTTCAAAGCTGTAAACCAGTCTTGTTTGATAATCCCAGCCCTAATGGTTCCTGTTTCCCAACCCATTTACAGCAGTGAGACATTACCTCCTGCACCACCCACCACAAAAATGAGAGAGACACGCATGTCCTTGATTACATGCGATCAACCTCAGAATGACACCGCCACGCAGGATATACTTGAGACATTCTCAGAGGGCAGACCCCTCATCCAATTTACTGCTATCTTCCGGTATCTCCCTCAAAATGACCCGCAAACACACTTCGATAAAAAAGACAACTGGTAAAGGATGAAATACATCAACCCGTCTACAAACACATGAAGCCCTGCTATGTGGAGATGCGAACCACCTCGCAGGAAACCACTCGCTGAAATCCATTTTCGCGTAATGAGGGGGGGGGGGGGGCTTTAAATGTGGGGTGTGGATGTAAGCACAGATAAAACCCTTTCAGAGACACACTAAGAGCAGCAATCATACAGAAGAACACACTGATGGGGCTGCCAAGATTGCCTACTTCACCTGTGCTTCCATTAGACCTATGAGGAAGATGGAAATATCACGATCTGTGCTTTAGCAGAGTGATCACATGGTCCCGGATACAAATTAGTACTTCTCTCCCAGACAATGTTCTATATTTAACAAGTACGTGCTACAGCTTTCAATAGGCACTGTTCTGTCATAAGGGTTACCATTAAGGTATTAATAGTGAAACACTAAAATATCTATACACCATCAATAGAACAAAGCTTTGCTGCAGTGATCCATTTAGACGAAATACTTCTGAATTTTGAAAATGTAGTGTCAATGTTAGTTACATCATATTTAATATTTTTACTGACACAGAACATATCACAGAGAGATTCATAAAAAAATATACAATAAGTTAAGAGAACTCAACATCAGCTAAGTAAAAAAATGCAAAATCCTACGAAATGCAGCCATAGAACAGAAATAGCTTGATGTAGATCTGTGTGAAACTGCTCTGTTCCAATTAAACTATCACACATCACAATGAGAATGATGGGTTGGAGGGAAACAGAGAGAAAGGTGCAATCACACACAGACTAAACAGCACTACAAGCCCTTGGAAGAAGAAGCAGCAGATGTGTGGGGAATGCACTGGATCCAATAAGAACATGCACTAGTTCTGTTGAGAATGAACTACATTCAGTGCACACACACTGGCTCTGGTACAAACACACTACATTTTGCGTAAGCACACTGGATCTGGTGTATACATTAGATTCAAAGGAAACACACCAGATCTGGGTGATCACAGACTCAATCTAGTGCAAACATACTGAATCCAACTAGAAGATATTGGATCCAGCTGAAAGCAGGCTCCTGGGTAAGGCTGCTTCTCAAAAGAGCACCACGGGTGTCTAAGCTAATGTTCAACAATTGTTAATTCATTCATGCTTCCCCAAGCACAATGGGAAGATTCGGTGACAGATGCAGCAATACACAGCATAAGATTGATAGCCATGATGACACAGGATAGGCATGATAATGATGAATGCTTACACAAATAACAATGGTGAAATGAGGGAAGCTTTTTGAAAAATAAACTGACGACTGCACATGATGGATTCATTTGCGAATCTGAAGAGGAGAAAAGTGGTGGGAAAATGGTTTCGTGCTGAGGGCGCCGAAAGTGTATTTTCTGAGAGGAAGAGTCAGAGAGGAAACTAAATACTTTACAAAAGGAACCGTTCTTGAAATCAAATGGAGGGCAAGGCTGTAAAGAGAAGATTGTGTGCCATAACCTTAATTAATATATCTTTAAAAATACGTCCTATTCAAATGTCTTTATCTACCTGCTCAGTGTATTTTATACAAACAGGACAAAGGTACAAAGATAAAAGGAAGCATTTTAATAGGCTGTTAAGCTCTTTTTTGGAAACAAGGCTAATGTTTCACAGTGTTTTATATTTATGCTAATATCCATGTCACATGTCAGTGTACAGCCTTGCAGGCAAACACAACATCCTTTTTTTGTTACTTTTATTCTTACCTGTCAGAGCAAAAACGTTCAAACACACCTTTTGTCCACATTCTAAAAACCACTCTGAAAACAACTCCTCCGTGAAGTACCATTGCATTCAGGTCAGACACAAATCTGACATCAGCCTGCCTGCATTTACAAGAGGCTTCAGCTCCACATCCACTGTGTGGGCCTCTGGGCTGGACGCAAAGTCCGCTCCAATATTTCCTCGCTGGCATCCCTGTGTAAGGCGGAGGTAGATCATCTGCAGAGGAAAGCATCAGTGATTCACAAGCCTCAATGGCTCTGGACAGGGCAAGATAAGAATGGACAGACTAATTAATCACAGCACATTACTAAGTGTAAGTCTAAGGGCTTTCTACTCTGCTTTCTGTTTTTCTTTTCATTTTCTCTTGTATTCCCGGTTTTTAAGAAACAATCTTTTTGTAGTTTCACATCTCAATTATGCGTACATCGTATTTGAACAGTGCTGCTTTAACATGTCACGGGCACAACTAAATCAGACCCAGCAGCACGTTTGAGTGCTGTGGAGATGATGTAACACATGCTTATAACTTGGGGGGGGGGGGGGGGGCGGCTTTGATTGATGTCCCCACGGCCGTCTCTCCGACTCCTGTTTGCCTCGGAGGCCAGGCGGCTGATTTCACACGCTACCGTGAGGCCGCATTGCACACCGGTCGGCCCCGAGCATCTCCCAGCTGCTCTGAATTCAGCACCTCGGGCCGACAGCACACTACCGCATCCATCTCGACTGCCGTGGCATGCCGGGTCCCTCCCGACAGTGCTCCACGTCCCCCCCTTCCCTGGCACAGCGCTCCACGCCCCCCCCCCCCCTTTCCCTGGCACAGTGCTCCTTCAGCGCATGCTCCCTGACACGCTCTCGGACGCGAGTCGCACAGAGGGATCGGAAATCATCTGAAAATCGAACTCACGGGGACCTCCCGCGTCAATCATCGCAATGCGCACAACGGGCGTGACAGTAACATGATTTTTCACGAATTTGGACACGGGTTCAATTGACCAGGCTTTCCGGAATGGCAGCGTAGCATTTCACTGTGGAAGGTTTAAGATTTTTTTGTCTTCTTAGTGGCATCTAACTGCTATTAGTACTTTTCCCTGTATGAAATTAGTTGTACATACATATACAACAACTGCAAAGCCTGTTGAAACCTGCTGAAAACACGAACAGGTTTCCCGGTGAAACTGGATAGTCTCTAGCGCTCCACAATCAGGTTTGCTGCGGCAGCCCCTGACAGAACCCATCACTGTCAACTTTACAGACTGATAAGCTTGATGTCACTTCAAAGCAAGCCTAAAGCCCAGTACGAGTGTCATTTAGGGAGAGCCCCAGTCTACCTCTCTACCTTGCTGCAGCTCTTTCCTTTCCTTCTCACGTCAGCTCAAATTCCATCTCAGGCATACCTTAAGCTTACAGCTCCGTGGGCAACAAAGCACTCCTGTATGTAGCCACTCTATGATTGAAATGTATAACAATAGAGATTAGAATTATAGGATTCAATTTTTTTGCTACAGTATTAGTATTTTAGATTATATTTTGATTAGAAGACACTCTTATCCAGGGGAAATTACACAACCCTAAAGTTTTATGTTGTAATGCTGGATATTTACTGAGGCAATTTGGGTTAAGTACCATGCCGAAGGGTACAAGAGCAGCTGCTTATCTGGTAATCAAACAGGCAACCTTTGGGTTACCAGCCCTGTTCCTTTGCAGTATACCACACTGCTGTTTGAGGGCATAACCCTATCATTCTAAGCCCTCAAACAACAGAAACGTCTCCTATGCACTTCTGTACCTGTGTCCACTTGTAACCCTTTTTTGGCAGATGTTCTATTCCATTCCACTACCTTATTGTCATTTAGCAGACACTCATATTCCCACCTGGGGATCAATAAAGTACTATCTATCTATCTATCTAGAGTGGCTTACATCTAGTAAATGACATGAAAAGTAGCACAATCAGGACACCATTAACCACATATGAACAAGCGTCAGTTCCAAAAATAGTTTTGAGATCACAAATTCATGCCTAGATCAACATGTAAGTGTGATGTAACATATGTGATGGGCGGCATACAAATACAGGGCTATCTGGAACTGGTGCATCTGCTCACATACAAAAAAATGTATATACACACAAAAAGGGTTTCCTGTTAGGTAACAGCAGCCTATGGCGAGGCAGGACAGACAGCTCCAGTGCCTCTCTCCCCTGCTCCCCTCCTCTGTCTGTGAGTCACCTACGCTATTGCGCAAGCATTCGCCGACGGTCGGATTTTAAACAGTGTCAATAACCGATGCAGGGCTACGGTGAAAGGGAAAACAATGTATTCTACCTCTGTGTCTCTCGCACTCCTGAGGGGATATCATTTCATCCTGCAGCGGCTTCAGTGGGCCCCCCTAATCAGTCTAGAGGCTGTTCCTTTTAAGATTACCTCACAATAGCACCTTCTCTGTCTCCCTCTCCTTAATAGAAATCGATATCAGCACCCTGTCGCTTTGTTGGTGATGATGAAAGGGCCAGAGAGCATAAATTTACAGATAAGGGGAGTCTATGTTTAAGCAGTGAGAGACACGGCAGTGCCTACACTGCCGCCCCCCCCCCCCCCCCCCCCTTTTCAGAGGATGGAGTCGAGTGCTATTTTCGGGTTCTAATTCGTACCGTGGAGGAATGTTTCACTTGTTGTCTCTCTCTGCAGGTTACTTGCAGAGGTGTGCGTGGTGGCTGATCTTCCCTCGTCTGCACTAAAGCCACGCTCTTTGTGCATTTGACAGGCATCAAGAGAGCAAGCGCGCTAACAAACCTGGATCAAAATGCATTTGAACCTGAGCTCTGGAAACAACACCTATTCTCCTACCAGTACTGAAAAGAAATACGGCATATTACAGATTTTCCAGTGTTCGAGCAGCTCCCCAGGCCAGCGTGTTTGGCGCCAGGGGTATAGGTCACCTCTCTTAAGATATGACCTCGAAAAAGAGGGACGCAGGACAAGAGGGGACCAGGCCAAGGCCTGCCATATTATTGTTCCACTGCACCGAGAAGAGGCCAAGGATTAGAAATGATTGAAATCTCATTTGCTTTTTGCACTTGAGCACACTAAGCCCCACTCCACTCCGCCGCCATGCTTTCTGTGGCTAATGAGACTGAAGCGCGAAGCAGCCCGCTCCCACACGTCTGCGGCGTGACCGATGGCGCCGGTGTGCACCGGCCAAGAAGGTGGTGCCGCCTCTTTGAATGTCCTTTACGGGTGGCTCGCCCTGCTTAGTCAAAACCCTTCAGGTTGTCGCAATCCATGTGTCCGCCTGATGAAGAAGGCCGACACACGGGCACAAAATGACAAGGTGTCACAGAGACAACAAGGACTAGAGCGTCCTCACAGGCATGGTAACAAACCAGGAGTCGGGAAACAGGTCACCGTGACTGGCAATGTTCGTACTCCACAACTGCCGAGTCCTTTAAGGGAGCTTTGGGGAAAAAAGTGAGGAGTTTCCCAGGTGAGGAACAACCATATCATCCAGAGAGTTGGGACCACTGTATGTATACATGTTCTGATCAGCGCATGTAGTCTACATGGATAAAACTTCAACTGCACTGTTTTGAAACTGTTAATGCATGTGAGCAGGGAGGGCATTTTTTTCTACATCAGATACTCAGGGATGTAACTCCCAATTATGCTCAGCGCATTGAGCTGAATTGCAACCCAATAATAAAAGTCAATGGCCTGGGAATTTTGTGCCAGACAACTGCAGGTTCAACTGCACGCTTCACTCAGAGGCCTATGCAAACCGCACCACCATCACAGATGGAGATGATGAAAGCCAGCGCAATGTTCACATCCTTTACCTGAGGGTTTACACACACTTTGGGGACAACAGGATAATCTGGGACATCACAGGGGCCTTTGGAGGTGCAGAAGGCAGCCGGCAGAAGGATATCAGCCCTTATGTTTATTCAAATTAGGTGGCAGTGGGGCACAGCAGGAATCCACTCCTGCAACTAGACAACTGTGGGTTCAAATCTTGGGTGTTCCCCTTGTGCAAGGTACATAACTGGAATTATTTCAGCAATTATCCGACCATATATGCCATATGGAGACAAAACAACAGGCGGTGTTTAGGGGCTTTAGTGGAGCCCCTCATTAGTACACTTTTGGCCATCTAGTGGTCAAACAAAGGCACTGTCATGACTACGCTGGGAGCTGCTCAGTGTGTCTGAGAGAGTGAGGTCACACTAGCATTTGCAGGCCTGCTTGGTGGCAGAATCTAATCTAACCAGAGACTCCTTGGATGACAGCGCAAATGATGATGAAGGTTCGAAACCCCCCCACCCCCCCGCCCCAGACCGCGAATGAGTAGGTAGGTCTCGGCTCTTACCGTCCACACAGGCCGGCCTGGCTCTCGTTGTCCCGGCGATCTGCCCCCGTTTACACGCGCAGCGCGCCGTCTGCCGTGCGATGGTCCGCCGCGGCTGACTGCTGTCCCGGTCCAGCGTGACGATCTCGCACGTCCCCGCCGCCAGCTGACCTGGAGGGCGCAGTCGGAGAGAGAGGAGGGTGAGGTTTACGGGGGACGGCAGCACAGGTCACGCTATTCCCCAAACAAGGGATCCGAAACAAAGGCCAGCGCTTCTGAGATTCAATCAGGAGGCAAAGACTGTGAAAGCCCTTTGAAAACATACCCCCAAGTTATGTCCTGTCAGTCAAAGTCACAGGCTATGGAACGAAGCAACAAGAATAATGTCAGAGTGAGTGATGTACAACAGAAGTCAGTTCTTACTCGTGCTAGACCACAAGTGCTGCGTAACTACAACTGGTCATGCAATCAAGAAAATGTATTACTGATCAATAATAATAACAACAATAATATTGGATGCATGCACACAGCACTTTTCAAGGATCTAAAATCACTTTATGCCCTCAACTACTGCCCGCAACAACTACTAAATTGCCACAATCATCTGGACAATGCATGGCAGCCATTTTTCAACAGATCGCTTATCAATTATCAAGTAACATGGGGAGGGAAGCATTTATTTTAGCCAGTTAAACTGGACAGCAATAAGCTGCTATTTGCTGTTGTTTTTGTTTTCCACCTAATGACCGCATTCAATAATAATGTATACTTGATTGAAATAAAGAAGTAAAGACAGAAAAAAAAATGAAAGAAAGAAAGCACTGCCAGAACTACAAATACTGATCCTATAGAGTTGGCTCAATCCAGTGCTATACCAGCCAGTCTCAGCAGTTCATTTGTAAAGGTGATTATTTACAGCCTTAAATTTCATATGTTGTTTAGAAATACAGATGAACATCACAGTAAAAAGCCACAGCCATGGGTACTTAATCAAGGCACCTTTCACCTATTGACCCGGCAAGCTGCTCACAAATTAACCTGTGCATGAGGAAACAGCCCAGGGCCTTCTCTGGAGGGAGCATGCTCTAAGTGCCTGGGTTTGTAATTTGTGATCAGCGGGTGGGTCAAAGTTGTGATTTAATCTGGCCCTGAGTCACAGTATAAAGGCTGGGCAGAGTTAATTAACTGTACTGCAGGGCTGTATTCAGAGTAAATGGCATTCTGTCAGGATGGGAGTGTTAAAGAGGTGAGGTAGACTATGTGCTGTCACAGGTTTCCTAGGGTCTGAACCTGAAGAGGCCTTCACTGTGTTAATATTTACTATGGTTGAGTCCTCTCTGTATTTACGTGAAGATGCTTGGTGCTTCACCAATATCTGCCCATCAAATTTGATAGGATTACTTTGGTACACTGAGGTTGTATTCATTGCTACATTGCTACAGGACTCCTCAATCTTATGTACAGACATACAGACAGAGTGCAACAAGACAAGCTCCCACTGGCCCCCAAACCATGCGGAGCAGACCAGAACATGTTGTTTTTGTTTATTCCAGACTTTGAAATTATCCAATCAATTCCTCCGCAGTCTGCGCCTTCGATCTGTGAGCGGGGGTTCAGCGCCGTTTCCCATGGATAAACACACGCTCACGCACACAGCTGGAGGAGCAAAGCGGGCCGGCACTGGCCGGCCGTGTGTTTACTGAAACCGCTTTCAAACGGATGCAAATCCGGGGCGAGGGAGAAGGAAAGGGAGAGAGGGGGAGAGGGAGAGAGAGAGGGAGAGGACGAGGGCAAGGGAGAGGGAGAGGGAGCGGGAGAGGGCAAGAGGGAGAGGACCAGGGTGAGGGAGAGGGAGAGGGCGAGGGAGAGGGAGAGGGAGAGAGTGAGAGAGAGAGAGAGAGGGAGAGGGAGAGGGAGAGAGGGAGAGAGAGAGAGAGAGAGACAGAGAGAGAGGGAGAGGGAGAGGGAGAGGGAGAGGGGGAGAGGGAGAGAGGGAGAGAGGGAGAGGGAGAGGGAGAGGGTGAGGGCGAGGGAGAGGGAGAGAGGGAGAAAGGGAGAGAGAGAGGGAGAGGACGAGGGCGAGGGAGAAGGCGAGGGAGAGGGAGAGGGAGAGGATGAGGGCGAGGGAGAAGGCGAGGGAGAGGGCGAGGGCGAGGGAGAAGTGCAAGGCACTAGCAGTTCTGCTCCTTTCATGGCCATGGGCTGTTAGCCCTTTACTCTGTGTTTTCACTCTCCTTGTGCACCATAAACTGAAGCAGGCTGGAGAGGTGGTGTTTTTCACCGTTCTTACCTTCTCTGCTTTCCTTTCTTGTATTTTTAAAAATATTTTATTTTATTTAAACTCTTCTTCAACAATTGCACCGTGTGTCTGTGTGACCCCTGGTTGCTGTTTGCCACATGCACTACATCGGCAGAGGATTTCAGTGTGTTCAGAGCCTCTGGTACAGTGAACAATGTGTTTTGTTCGCTCCTTGTCTCTCAGGTTCTTACCCTCTCCCTGAGGATACTGCATTTGGCTCAGTACACCCCTCTGTCCATCTGTCTGCTCGAGTGGTTTGCAGTGTGAAGGAGAGCCTTCACCACCTCTTCCTTAGCCTAAATGCTAATTGTTAATTGATGTCAATCAATGTTAACTGTGGCAATCTTTTATTAATTGTGTGCACTTGTGTTAGTTTGTGGGGGAACCAGCCTATTGGATAACGAGCCACACCTTTCTGATTGAGGCCTGACTAAATACAGGTGGATGCAGAGCAGGAGAGAGGCTCACTTTGTCCCTGCGTTTCGGTTTGCATAGGCTGCTTTCCTTTGTTTTGTTGTTTGGTTTTACAACAAATTATTGTTTTTTTTTAACCTTTTGTACTTTTTTTACTCGTTTATGAGAGAAGTATCGGCCAGCTTCTCTACATGCAGTAACAAGGGTTTTTTTTTTTTTTTTTATTTTGGTTCACAGGCGTGATGGTCTGCAGTCTGTGACTGCAGTTTTTTGTGCTGGTAACCATGTTAATAGCTTATTTGAGATTGGGTATCAATCCATGACATGGTTAAGGAAGGAACCCTTCCCAGAGAACTTTTCAAAATGCTTTCTGGTTTCCGTTGTTCCTGCCATTCTTATTACAGGAACTGGACCCAGAGCAGTTCATGTTCAATTGACTACAAAATCTCTCCCCAGAAAATGAATAGTCCTCTATTCAATATATGTGGGCACAGTGTTTTATATATATATTTCTGTATCAGGCTTGTATTACAATGCAGACAGAAAGGCATATTGTGTGGTGTCATAAATCCTATTTATGCAGCCCTAGTTTTCCTGGCATCTCCTGAGGATTTTTTCCAAATATTTTGACCTTGGGAACCAAACACACCTGGATTAACGTTTTAGACACATGACCGTTCCTTTGATCAAAGGGTGGGATTTTCAACAAATGACTTGCATCATGTGACAGTCTGGTAATAACTCAGATGTTGTGCATATGTATATGTGAGAGAGAGAAGTATGTGCAGTATATATTTGTCTGTGTCAAGGCATAGTGTGTTTCCTTTAATAAAGAGGGACCGGGTTATTTACATTTTTGGTGTGATTCTCTAATAAAGCTGTCAGCTTTTTTACGTTCGAGAAACAAACAATAAAGTTCTGTCAGTGAGATAAATGTGTACGAGCTATCCAATTTGACCAAATATAACCTTCACATGCTATTTCTAAAGAGACGAGTTTTATGAATCTTGTCGGAGTATGAAGGACACCAAGTTGTATGTTTGCATTGTGTGCTATGGAGGACATACTTCTATTAATAATATGCCAGAGAGAGTGGTCAATGCTTGATTTAATATCCTTCTCCAATTTTCAGAGTCATTGTGATCTATAAGTGAAAAATACCATAAAAATCCTTTAAAGGACCAACAACCCAGGTATAGGCAATGTGTCAATCTTTACATGGGTCATTTTCAGGAAACTCCTGTGGTTTTGAGATCCTAAAAAATAGATAGTATATAGATCTCTGTTGCAAGGGAAACAAGCTCTAAATGCAAAAATATGAAATCAAAATGTGCCCTATGAAAATATCCAAAACAACTGTACTGCTTAAAAGTTAGGCTACTGTACTGCTACTGTAGTCCACCAGCTAAAGAGCAACTACCTGTAGCCTTACAGTTGCACAGTTCAATCATTTTGGCTCATCTTTATAGCTACAAATTAAACATCATAATAGCACCACCACTAAATCATCTCATTTCTTCAGAAGACGATGCACATGCTAAACTGAATCTGCTGATATAGCACTCTGCCCCATTGCCAGGATGTTGCTCCAATGTCCCCTGCTCTGAAGGCAGGGTTTCTTTATTAGCTAACTCTGTAGAGAGCTTTCAACCCAGTGACTGTTGACAGACATGATTATCCCTGCTTGCGCACCTGCATTTGACAGCTTCCATAGCAGTGTGGTGTAAAGGCTGTGATTTGTGCACACCTTGCTCAAACCTCATATCAGACTAAACAGATTAAAAAAGTATCTGGAAGTTCTGCATCTTTCAAAAGTTTTAATAATTTTTGTTCGTTTTTTTTTTTTTTTTAATCAGCACAGGTGATCAGGTACTAAATGTGAGTCATCTTGATGGCCATGAGAACAGTATATAAATAATTACAGCGTGGTCAGAATGCCTCCTCAACCAATCAGAATGCAGAAACTGAAACAACCCATTTAAAAACTCTATTAAACTGAAGAGCGTGCACAACGCTTCCACTTAATTTCAAATCTTGATCATATTCTTGATTTAAAGTTTTCCTGCTGATTAAACAGTGCTTACTGGATGCTGGGGAAACGTCAGAATAGGAGAAAAATGACTGAGCACACTATACGGCAGAGTGCTTTTCAAAATATAAACTCAGACATTGAGTACTTTGATTACCAGCTGTATTTTCTCATTATAATTAATTTGCGTCTCTGCTGCTATTGTTAGCTACTGAGACCCTGAGGTTAAGCGTTATGGTTAAGCGTCCAGCATTCTGGCAATAACCTATCTTCACCATGGACTCTCCATTACATTCTATGGGTGTTCTTCTAATGTTTCTATGTTTTAGTTTTACAATGTGGAAGTAAAAATGGAAACTTGGTATCGTAAATCCCTGTGGTTTTTCACTCTTCTGGAGTGTTGTATTTGATTCTGGCTTTGTTTTGTTTGCCTGTTTGTTTATTCCTTGTTAAAGCTAGTTAGTGGAGAGACAGACCCAGAGTCAGGTAGGGTAAGATAAGGTCATATACAGAAAAAATGAATTCTGTGAAGGATGTTTTTCATCCCATTAATGAAAGGAATACGCATTTCCATCTTTCCAAAACATTCTTTGTTTTCAGCACAACAGAGATATGAAGTTCAAGCTATGATAACTCTGGTTCAAGTTTAACACTGTATTGATTCATAACAGGGTATGCTGTCATTTTGGTGGGCTAGAGAGCAAAATGGGCAAAAAAAGTCATGGTAACAGGACTACTCCTTGTAAATTTTTATCTTGTTCCTCTAGATGGTTTGAGAGACTAAGTCATAATTAATTAGTATGTAGGAATATCCATTAACTGTTATAAATAGTCTCTTAAAAGTGTGTAACCAAAAGAAGCATGACTGTTTCTTTAAAGGTATTATTTACACTGTTCAGGTCATGGAAGTCGCTATGGCTAAAAGTGTCTGCTAAATGAAGTAATGTAATGTAATGTAATATATACTTATTTTCTCTAGTCTGTGTAATGAGTAACTATTTCAAAACTATTTCATCTTCCTTTCAAGATGATTAGAGAAATATGTTTGTTGTATCACCAAATTTACAATTCAGTCTAACAGAGGTAAATTGTACTCTTTTTAATGACTGAGGTATTCTTTAGTAATTCATTTTGTAATTGTACTGATTGTACTCTTTTCTCAGGTGGGTTTCAAAGTCTAGCCATTTCATTGAAAAAACAGCAGGTAAAATGGGCGATTAAATAGTCAACCGCAAAATTTTACCAAGGTGAATAAACCTGTCCTCTGCCAATGGGGCTGTATGAGGCACTGCAGATGGCCTGGCTAATCCAATCACCATGGCCTGGCTAATCCTGTTTCTCTGACATAAACTTCACATGATCAACTAGCCACATTGCAACTTCTTTGAGAATGTGACAACAGGAAATGATCCAGCCCAACAGACTGTTCCCATTAAAGCATTGCAAAACATTTTTTGATCATAATAGCAATGCAAAGTCACATTACTTTTCTGTATCTATAACTATCTGTAGCTATATCTACCTATCTATCTATCTATCTTTATGTCAAGATAATGGTTTCTTTTATAATATGGCTATAATAGCTTTAGTTGTATGCACACACTTTAATGACACGCGTTATATTTATCTTCCCATGACGACTTTCTAACGGTTCTGTGGATAAGTGAACCTGCCAAATGAAATGGAGATAAAATACATAATAAACTGGGAGATGCATGTTGTCTGTAGTCCTCCTGCACCAACACTCTGTGTTAAACGCATAAATGCACTCGCTGTCAGCCTGGTGATATGCAGAAGAACCTCTGCAGAGATGTCACATTTAAAAGCTTAGCTGCTTCTGAAATTATTATTTTTTTCTTTCTTGGTGTAAAGCTAGCATACTAGCACATTGTACATTCATATATACTGTATATAAACAACTACAACCATTTCATTTATTTTTTTTCCCCAATTATGTACAGCTGTCACACTTGCAGAACGGCTGAGTAAGATGTATGTCTAAGGCCAATGACAAAATGTGTTTCAACAAGGACACGAGAATGATGAATGTGCCTTGTAGTGAAACTTCATAATCGATATCATTATCGACATTTTACATTGCTTTTGTATTTTTTCTGTAAGATCTCAAAAGGTATCAGGGTAAATCTTTCATAGGATAATTTGATTTATGTCCAAATGCGACACAGAACAAAAGAAACGAGAAAATAACAGCGTGAGGCTGAGGACACGAGATTGATTTCATGTTCGCTTTGAAGGGGTTGAAATGGGGAATGTAGATCTTGAGCATATTTTCACGAATGCGCCCTACCTTAATAAGCCTCCTCAGCAGACAGCCTTTGGCACCAAAATAACAATGTGTTTTACGGCAGATAAGCCCGCTGCAATGCCTTCCTTTTAATATCACAGTATCTCCAAGTACAGGCACTCTTCCCGGAGAAATTACACAGGGATAGCACGACAGCCCCACCTTCTCGAATGCCAAGCGGAGGGGAGAGAATCTTCGGATGTGTCCTTCCCTCCAGAACTATCTGCCTCGCTTATTGTCAACACAACGGCACAATATGCAGCTGCAGGTTTCCTGAGAGATGCACAAAAGCGGTCGCCACAACTTGGTTTAATTTCAGTGGCCAAGGATCAGATTTTATTTGACATTCAACAAAGGAATTTTCTCAGAGGACCTCTGAGCATGCATTTTGTAACAGTTCCCACCAAGTATAATTTTCAAAAGAAATCTTGGGTACTACTATTATCAAAAATGAAATCTTGGGTGATATTATCAATGATGTGTTTAAGGCACAGACAGAGAGAAACACCTTACTGGAACACTTTACAGTTACAGTAGTAGAAGGGTATCTCATTACACTCTCAAATATTAGTTAAGAACTTTCTAATTGGACAGGAAATTCATAACTGAACCTAAGTATCAAAGTGTCATTGAGATCACTGAGATCATTGAAATAATCCTTGCAGGTCTCCTCTGAATCTTTGGAACCCCCCAGGTCGCATCATGTGAAACAATCCAGCATGATGTTGACATTCTGCAGTGCAGCAAGAAGACATCTGTATCGACACTTGTAGCTGGCTCCCTTATAAATAAACAGCAGTGAATTAGAATGGTTGCCATTACCATTTGTTTTTCTAAACTAGCATTGTGAATTCAGATACATTATAGTGCTTAGGGACATGGAGCTGAGATCAATTTCCGATGCAATCTAAATTAATTTGCTGCATATAAGGGAGAAGCAAGTGCTAACCTGATACTCTATATTCAAGCACTAAATTATTTAACCCTTCGACATAATGAAGGAACTATTGTAAAGGCTGGCCCCAGTTCAATGACACTCTCTTACTGTAAAAAGGACATGTTGCCTCTCAATGATTCATATGGATTCAAACCACATTTTATCACAAAACATATTTAAATCTGCATTTATAGCAGTGAGAAAATACACAGGGGTCTGCTAAAAATCTGAAAAGTTCTCTAGATGACTCTTATTGCAACTGTCTTATCATAAAAACTGAAGGTACTTTCAATCCAATGCACTTTGATCTCTTGACTTCCTTGGGTCCTATTCGCATTCACAGTGCTTCAGTGATTACTAGAAAGTTTTCAAGACGCAGTTTAATTCTGAGTATCTGTCAGTAACTTTTTAAAGCCATTACGGTGGCCAGTCTCCTATAGTTTAATAACAACATTTGCTTATTGATAAATTGCTAAATATTGTATAGCATAATGTGGTGGTGTGCCTGTATACACTATGTAGGGTAAGTAGTTGTTCTGGCTGACTGTATTGCATTGCCAAACTGGACAAGTTCTTTCATCTAATGGAAATTGACTTTATTTTTGATGTTTGACCTTGCCATCTCACTTTACCTTTATGAGAGTAAGGCTGTTTGTCTTACAAGCTTTTGCCATTTTGGATTTTTTGGCTTTGTGTAACACAGGCTTTTTATACCTTTTTCATTTATTACATAAAATGCTGGGGGAGAGGGAGGATGACCAAACCGTTCTGCTTGCAAATGTCCCCTCGCCGGAGTGAAGAGCATTTATTACCCAAGGAAGGCTGCAGACATTCCATGCCTGGGCTAGACTCATGCCGTTTGCCCCTGGTTACATCCCCTTGTGAAAGTAAAACATGTTTTTTTGCCCCCCCGGGACAGGGAAGGGGGGGCGAGGGGGCAGAGTAGGCGCTACTGTCTCCCTTGTCGCTAAATGAAGTATTGCAATTTACCCATGACCCTTGCTGCATATAAGCAATAATTGGGGCTGCCCAAAATATATTGGAAGGAGAAGTCCATGAGGCCATTCATGAGGGTTCATCAGCATGCAGCGGGCATGCTCGCTGACTGCAGTGATTGAATGCAGACTCTAACGCCCCGGCTTTAATCTCGCTCTCATTCATTCGGGCCTGCGCTTTGGCTCAGCTGTATGATAAACACACTCACATCCCCTCTCCACCTCTCCCCTCGCTTGCCTCGCCCCATACCAACCCCCCCCCCAAACTCCCCCCATCCACCTCATATTTTAAGGCTGCCCCACCTCCCACCTCCCTGCTTTATGTCACGCCCGTACAATGGACATTGAACATTATTTTACTGTGTATAAGGCTTTCCGAGAACAGATAACGCAGTGTATGTGGTTGTACTGTGCTTGAATGATAGAAATGGTATTCCTTGGTGTAACCGTAATGCCTGCCACCTGTATCTCCTTTCTCCACATCTTGAAATCCACCTCCTTCAACTCTTCAGTTTCTGTGCCCCTCAAGAGCTCACATCCTGTTGTAACTCTCTCCCCCACTCCAAAAACACATAAACATACACACACGGGCACACACACACCCTGGCAATTTCCTCGAACATCAATATTCAATAAAGAGACAACAGAACAGGGTGATATTAGCCAATACGAAGACCAGAGGAATGAAAGGAAAGGAGAAAAATGTATATATTGCCAACATGTATGGGTTATGTGCAGTTGAGTTCTTCTCAAAACAAACGCTGCATCAACTCGAAACTTGGAATTCCAATAGCAAACTCCACAAACAGGCAGAGCATATGAGGTGAACAGCTTCAGAAAATATGGCATCTGTGTGTTCCCCACACTAAACACAGCATGGGATTGGAAGATCAGTCCCCTAACAAAAATGCAGTGTAAAATAGCATATAAGAAAGAAACCAAGGCAGACCAAAAAGGAGCTGAGCCTTTTCCTCTTAGAAAAACAAAACTCAGATGACTTTGACACAAACACAGGGAAAAGTCAACTTGCTGAAGACACAACAACACACAGAACTTTTCTCTGAGAGAACATCTGCTTTGTTTGGGTATTAGTCAAGGGCCCTGGCTATGAGAGGATAAGGAGAAATAAAACACAATATTGTTTGTAAAATGGACACTAATCTAGCCAAACCCCCTTCGTATAAAGTCACTGAGTTCTCCTAAGACCCTCGGCCATGATGAATGACAGTGATGACTTTGACCAGATTAAAAAGGCTCCTCCACATGTGCGAGATGGCTAAATGACAGAACTAAATAATGAGTATGAGACAGAGCTCCGACTGATTGTTCAGCGGACCTCAGCAGAATGTGTGAGAGACAAGTGCCTCTGTGCATCGTAAACAGAGCCTGTTTGGTCCCGGACTCTAATGTGGTTTAATGGCCCTATTTTGCTTCACAATATCCGTGGCATGGTATGTCATCGTCTTGTCAAAATATGGAAATAACCTTTTAAGTTCTTTCTTTCTTTCTTTCGGATGAATAATCATACTAAAGATTTGCCACACTGACTGAGACAATCAGAGACCAACGCTGTGTGAAGCTACAGTTACAGGGCCAGTCCCTGCCAAAGGCTTTCAGCTGATAAATGTCTTCTTTTACTCTCTTGGCTGCTGCGATGGCATGAGGACAGGTTTTGGGGAGGGAGTCATAGGGGTGACTCCTGGGGGACCGTGGTGTACCACGGTGACAGTCTGTCAGCCATCGAACCCGCTTGCCAGGTCACAGCGGCCGACATCTGCGCGTGACCTCATACGCGCACCCCCGGCCAGGGCGGAAACACTGACACACTGTCCTGCTCTGCGAAAATAACACAGGCGCGACGTAGACGCACACTGCACAGCATAAACGCTAGCACAGACAGCAAATACTGCACATTACTGCACAAAAATAGCAACAATAACACGTTCAACTCACAGCACAAACACTAGCACACAAGGTACTCCATAATCCATAACTCACTCCATAACTATGATGATGATGACGACAATACCACAGCATAGGCATCAACATTTACTGCCCAGCACAGACAAACATAACAAAACAGAAATACAATAACGTACTGTAAGATCACACTGCACAGCCTTACGTGTAACCACCACAGAAGCACAGACACAAACAATAGCTACAGCAATAGTAGGATTTCCAAAGTATGTTAACAAATTTAAAAATAAATTCAGCCTTTGGAGGGTTTCCTCACATTAAATTCCACATGTACACAGTCTTGCAGGAACCCCCCCCCCATATAGTCTGCCAATCAAAAAGATTTTGGTATTACTATCTATTGATAGTAACTCTCTAGGATGACTTCAAAAGCTATCTGTAAATGAATTAAATCATTCTTTATAGATTTTGAACTCACAGTAAAGCAAATGTGTATCGGCAACACTGTACAAGAGCAAATGTATTTCTTTTCTATTAGTTATTACAATGTATTTTGGAGATGCAGTGCTGCAATTGCTGTAGGTTCTTGCAATTTTACTGGTGTTAAGACTGCCAAGATCTTTCCATGTAAACTTTAATAGTAACCAACACTGACACCCAACATAAACAGAAGGTGGGCTATCTGAGGAGCTGTCAACAATACGGGAAATAACAAGGGTAGGAAAGCCTCACATTAACTGCGGAATAACAGCATAGAAATGTTCATTTCTGAATCACAAAAGGTCTTATGCGGCCTCTTGATAATGGCTTTGTAATGTGTCTGTATCAATCTCGAGATGTCAGGGGATGCTTGCAAGCAGATGAACAGGCTTGTGAAGGGACTTGATTTCAAAGCTGTCTGGAAGGGAGTCCCCAAGGTCTGAAAAACACAGAAGCTTGAAATAATCAGTTCCTGGGAACATCTAATTTCTCTTCAAATTCTCCAAGCCATTACTTTCCAAACATGTTGTATTTTTTTTTTCTAAAGGGCATCCTCAGGAAAAAGGAGTCACATGTGAACTACCAGTTGAAAAGTGTAGCCCGTTCGATAGCGGTTGGGAGATTGCGGCTTCATGTAACCTGTAACCGGTAGAACTATCATGTGCTGTCAATCACTTATTTGAATGTTCAATTTACAATGTCGTTCCCTGTAGCAAAATCACAACGATTGGTTAAACTCAGTGAGTCATGGATGATGTATGACAGCTGCACTCATTCTTTATGAGGCTTTCATCCTCCCGTCATTACCATAAGAAAAGGTAGAAAAGCTGGAATGAGAGGAAGAGTGCATGAGAGGTCAGAGAGGTGAATGCAAGCCTTGACTTGCAACTTAGCAGAAAAAAAGCTGTTAGCTGCGTATTAGTGTAACAGAGGTTTGTATTGGCCTTACTTCAGTACACTTGTGTAGAGGTTTCTTGCAGTAATACAAGCTTCATGTATGATTGGTGATTCCTATACAGAGCTGCATAAAAGGCAAAAGGCACAACACAGAAGGCAGCCAATATGAACAAGCAGTATCTCATATCAGACACAACAAGAAGCTTAAAGAAAAAGTAAAGGCTTAAGTAAAAGTTAATTTATTAGTCTAAACCATGGACCGGATCTGATGAAAGAAGCTAAGTACCAGGTACAACAGAATCTTAAGACATCAGCTGTTGAATCAATGGCACAGCATGTGATGTCAGCAGGGAGGGCAGGAAGGTAACTCTTGCAGAGGACACACGAGAACCACAGCAGAGCCACTGTACTGTATTCTGTTCGACATAATTAACCGTACAGAGCGCACGCCAACGGTGCCGTCTATTTCAGGGCGGAGAGGCGACCTGCTGGTGGCCGTGAACGTTGCGCTCACAGAACAACGGGAGACTGCAGCTGTATCACGGTGGTGGAGAATAACATCTGTCTCAAAGGAACTCAGGGGAGGATCACTCAAGATAATGGAATATTTAAACGTATCCTCGGGCGATTGATTGCGTCCTGAGCAGAAATGAATGAATGTGAAGGAAGTATGCAGGCACCATGCAAAAGGAACTATGACTGGGTTAACCAAGGGATATCAGTATGTTAAGACACTTTATAGCAATACTTTAGTCTTACATGTATATATTGCATACCTAGCCTCAGCCTATGAATGGTATATTCATCATATATCCATCACTACTATACAATACATCTATATTGCATAAACTAATCTCTCCAGGCAATTGTGGAGGTTGATTGTATCTGTGACATCTGCCAAAATTTGTTGGGAAAGTGCTGATAAATTCGGTTTGTTGTCCATAAAGAAGAACCCCAGAGATCCTCTTGGACATTTTCTCCCACAAACGTAAGCATGACAATTCTAAAACAAGCATACGTCCTACAAAATCCTACTGCACATAATAAGTTTATGAAAACAAGTTTAGAGACGCAACATTGCAGACAGAATTACAGATGGCACACAGATTCAGGATAGCTCCAGTGATCATTAAGTGCCTAAAACAATGAACTACATTTTATGTAAAAAATTAAATATGATACATAACATTGCTGAACATGAGAGGTATGGAAATAAAGGTAATTTTGTTTAGACAGAGTGAGCTGCACCCCTCTTGGAGATAAAATAAGAATTTTACCCACGTCTGTGAAGCCAAGCTGTAGAAAGGACTCATGAACTCTGCAGAGCTGTAGAGAGCACATTCACTGACCAGGGATATACTTAGACATTTCAAAAGCCAGCAGATTGTGACAGTTATAGGCTGCTTGCTTATGTAATTATTTGTTTGTTTAATTATTTTTATGGAAATAGTTACAGTATTGCTGTGGATTTATGACACATTGAACTGTCACCCATACATATTTGTATCCATGTGGATATGCAATTCTGTGAACCAGAATTCTCACATGCTTGCTAATTGAAGCTAACAGTACAATCCCTTTGGCAGGGTTAACAATTAGTGTTCAACAGCATTTGTCCTGGGGGGGAAATGTCCTTATTTTAAAACAGAATGTTTGTAAGATAAAATGGTGCTTAATTATTATTTTTTTTTTTCTGTTTCGCAGTTTTAGTTTTGCACTAAAGGTGTAAAAGTACTGTGTGATGCACACCAGATCTTTCTGAGGATGGAACAGACCAATTAGATTGTGTGAGGGGGGGGGGGCATTGCTATTAAGACTAAACCTTTCCCTCTAACAGCAATGTCAGAAGGCTAAGCTTATAACTGGAGGTCATGGCTGCTTTATGATGCATGCTATAGGACTTCAAGATGGAGTTTTACAGTTAATTAGCTTATTTTGCAGATCTTTCCCTCAGTTGCATTTGTGGAGGTGTGACTTTCAAGTTGACAAGCCAACTTTATCTCCTAGTGTGCTGTTTTTTGGGGGGAGGGTGCTTTTTAAATGCTACTCCTTTACAGCATGTCCAATAAAACATCTCTTTCCAGCGCTGTCCTTGTGGCTTCATTAAATTCACATGCACGGATATGTGCCTTTGCTCCCCAGGGCAGTCTTGCTTGGGGAGGTGACTGACTGCGACCTCAAACTATGATCATTCTCTTTCATTGTGGGTCAATATCACATTCGTTGTGGCATCTTGAGACGCAGCTGTGAGTCCCTCCCAAAGCAGTGCTTGTGAAACCATGCCTCAAACAAACCAAAATAATAATACAGAGAGAGCTCAAGGCAGCTGTCAAACTCTACCAATGCATTTTGTATTCCAAATAGAAAAACAGCACCTTTTTCAGTTTTCGTCTTGTCTTGACAAAGATAAACTCCTTGTCAAAAGCAATTTCATTTGATTAATTCAATTACTAACATGCATCATTGATGCTCCAGGAAACATTTCAAGAGCATTTCTTTAAAAGGAAAAAAAAACATGCTATTTGACATCACTAATGATACAGGTAACTCATTGACATGAAAGACAAGCAGTCCCGTCAGATGGCTGCAAGTTTATTACCGGAACTTTCTGTGAATGATAAACTGCAGATGTTTTCCCAGCACCAAGGCTCTTATCAGCAATAGTTCCAACAGAATGAGGATCACCGATCATTCTGACAAGGCTAATTATGGAATCCTCAGTTTGTTATGTATACTCTGTTACATGTAGCTGTTTGTATGTGTAATCCCATGACAGACAACAAACGATGAGTTTGTAGAGAGGGTGTGCACAAACTGCAGGGTTCCGAATGAGTCACAGTACACCCTCTGGCCCAAAATGGAGGCATCCGATCCCTGTGATTGGTATTCCATGCGCAGGGAGCTGATGTAAGCCCAGTATTAAGAATAAGAGAGGATATACGCTTATCTGTATCCCTCGGCAACCACAACGAATCTCGCAACATTCCTATTTCCTGGGCCCTCTGCTGTCTGGGCTCATTACTGGCCGCTCGGCACCGGCTGCGTTTTTTTCTCCTCCCGCACCCCCCCTCTGTCTTCCACAGGCAGTCAGTTCTGTCTTTCTCCTCTCCTGAATCTGTCCATTCCTCTACGGTCAGCATGGCCGGTGCTCTCTCTCACCCTCATCGCAGAGCCATCATACCCTCCCCATGAGCCTAGCTCATTCTTCTCTCTCCTCTCTCTCTCTCACTCACCATGGGAGCTGTTCCTCATACTCCTTCCTGATTGGTCAATGTTGCTCCTTATTATCCAGTCCCATTTCAAGCTACTGTACATCTTCATGCCCTGATCATCTATCACCGCTTCATTTTAGCACAGAGTGACTGACACCATTGCAGTTTGGCATACTGACTATATAAACAGGTGGATATTAATATGCAAGAAATGCAGCATAAAGCACCTTACATGAGGGGTTTAACATCAATACCTGACCCCAGAATCAAACCCACAACCATCTGGTTCTAAGCACTACATCCTGCAGCAGTGCTCTCTACACATAAGGGAAAGTGCTCCGTGCATTATTTTGTACAACAGCAGTAGGGGTAGTAATGCCACCCCCAGGTAGCAAACCTGAAACCTTCTGGTTATAATCTTACTTCTTTCACCATGGCACAAGTCAGTCCAGCCTGAGACCTGAGCATGTGATGGTCTGCTGCTCCTCTTTCCCTGAATCCCTGTCAGAGGTCCCTAAGGTTGCCCAGGAGGTCACGCGGTCCTCAGGGGTCAGTCACAGGAGAGCGCTGGCCGGAATAAATTCAGCCACCTGTCATGTTCTCTCGCCTCACGCCTGACTAGCTGTAGACACCTTTTTTTCACGGGCTGCGTTGCCGCGGCCAGAGAAGCGTGTCTCTTACAGGTAGCACTTATTAAAACAGACAGAGTTCCGAGACTGGGCTTCAGCGCGCTGTACACAAATAGCCCGGTAATCATCCAGTAACACTTTATCCTTTGAGGTAATTTTGCCTGCGTCAACAAATGACTATAAAACATTGTGTCACATAGTGAATTCCACATGGCAATCTTGAATTCTCCACATGCTCATCTTCTTAACCTGCCTTTCTAATTTCCTACTGCAGGTGTCCATTTATATAGAATAGTCGATACACAATTAAAGAGTTCTGCAAGCCAAGGGTCATACAGTGTCACAGACAGAGGCAAAAAGCACCGGTACTTGAGCAACCACAGAAATCAGCTCTGGACATTGATACAGGGCCTTTTTTTAATGTGAGAGCATGACTTACTTACACTGCATTTTGTCTTCTTCAATTATCTTTCTTAAAAGCACTATCACCATAGCAACCCCCTTTTTACTGTTCCAAGAAGCAAAAGTCTAGCAGTCGTTTGTAACTCCTTCAGCACCACCGCCAGACAGGTACAAATCTGCCCGCTCTGCTTCATCCACAATCGCTGTCATGGCAGTGACAGTGATGGCATACGTGTCACGGCATATGTGTCTGTCTGTCCAGTTCATTTATCCTAAAGGTTTCGCCTCTTCATCACTGAAGTTACCAATAGTAATAGGTATGCGAGGCTTCATGAAACTCTGTACCCAGGTGTTCCCCATTTAAGCTCATTACTTCATGGATGACTGACTCTCACCCTTTCCCTCCACAGTGAGTCTTGGAGTGATGAGTTGAAAATCCATAGACTAATGAAGCCATCAGCCTAAATGGTCTTCACACCTGGGCTGACAGATTTCTGAAGCTCCACTTCCCCATCACTGGTTATGAGGTCAGGGCCTATATTCATATAATTTCTCAGCACTGGGAACAGCACTTAAGTGAAAAAAAAAAATCAGAATAATCTTGACTTTTTCTAAAATGTACCAATCTGTCTCAAAATGAGTTATAAAGGCTTTTGTCCCTTTAAACACAAAAGCTACTGAACAGTTAGGGGTGCACATGAGGGCTCTACCTAAGAATGTTCTTAAGCTTACATTTTAATTTAGTACACATGTTCATAACAGAGGTTGAGAAATACATAACCTATATAAAACAGTACCACAATGTCAACATAGGTGATCTCCAATGTGGGCTACAAAATATTGATGTTTAATACAAATTTTTAATCTTAAAGTTATAAAGTTATAATCTTTTTAGTAGCAGTAATAGTCTATAAGAAATATTGCAATATTGACTCAAGATACTGTATCAGCCAGATTTTACAATAATCATGTTCTCCAGCCATACAGCTGAATATGCACTGAGGCAACCTTAAACAAGGTACAATAACAATGCTCTATCAAGAAACTTTGGGTTCAACTTTTGGGTTAAAAACCCTGTTCCTTACCACTATGCCACATTGCTGAATCATTGTGAACTTGTAATTTAAGCTTTTGTCTCTGCAAGCATTAAGTCAGGTGTGCATAAGCAGAGACTCTATAAAGTATAATTGAAATGCACTGGTCACAAATTAATTAAAAAGATGCAATGTAAAGCATTGTCTTTACCACACCACTACTGACTGACAGACAAGTTCTCAAAGTGAGAGAAGAATGGCTGAATGTCTGCATCAATAGAGTGGGTCCTTCTGTCTCTGAATGTTATCCATTCATTCACCTGAAAGATTACGTATGTCCACCAGACAATGCTTTTTGTTCACTGTTACAGGCACGAGATGAGCCAAGTGCTTCAGACAGAGCGAAATGATCAATGACAGCCACACAATAGCATGTGCCACTGTATCTATTATTTTTTGACTAACAACACAGTACTTTTTCCAACACATGTTCAGGCAACTTGAACACATACAACACCAGTTTTGCGCCGCAGTCACAAGACCCACAAGGTGACCCACATTGGTGGCAAAGTGTGGATAGCGAGAACAGTCATTCTTACTTTCCAGGTTTATTTCCAGGACTATTCCTTTTTCCAGCAAAAACACCTTGTGCTTCTGATATTCTCTTTTGAGGTACTTAAGCTAATGAGTGTTAATTAAATTAATTTTTCTGTTATCGGGGACATCCTGTGTGACACACTTTTTACAGATTCTCCTTTAGTCCTTGTGCAATGTTGGTTTAAATGAAGATGAATCTAAATTAAGACTAATAAGAATACACAGAGGAGGTGGAAGTATGTGTTTACACAGTGACCTCAGTGCGCCGAGCCGGGCTGGTGGGTGAGAACGCAGCCTTGAGGTACACAGCTTTGGACAGACCAACTCCCCCCCCCACCCCCCTCCCTTTCAAGTTCCATTTAAGCAAAGGCACTTTGGCTCCTGCATCTTGGAAGTCTAATTCTGTGGGCATGATATTATTCCAGGTCTCATGTAGCACACAAGGAATAATTTATTGTCTGCTCAGCAGAGCAAATTTGCAAGCATGGCATATACTTCATTTCCTGTATAAATTTTGTTATTAAAATATGACCATGTTATATATTTTACATACATATATACATATACACACACACACACACACATATGGTGTGTGACAGTGGTATATCCCTTTCTCTTTCCTTCTCTCTCCATACATATATCTATAATCTGTGAATATGCTTATAGTCAGGAAACTGATGCGTACAAATATGGTAAGAGGAATCGTATCTGAATCTGAAGCCAACAAGAAGGTGTTGAAGCACTAATATTTATATGTGGGCTCACTCCACCTGCACCCAGGTGTGTGTGAGAGGTCCTGCAGGTGTCTGACAGAAGGAATGCTGGGTAATTTACTTGCTTACCTCATCAGCAGTGAATCATCAGCCTGAGTGGCTAGGTGCAGAAATGTAGTTTTTAGCTACCTGCATAAAAAGTGTAGTCATTAAAGCATGTCATTGTCCATTAGAATTACAGTCAGGCGGCGGTCTTCTTCTCTGTAGTTAGTGAAGAACCGTGAAACCTCATGTATCCGTAATTGTAAAGGTAGTTATAAATGACAATCCACAAATGAGTGCTGCAGTGAAAATTAATTGCCTTAATGGGCTGACAACCAGGTGGGCGGCGAAATGTCAGCCCACTACTGCCTGCAACCAGATCTGCAGGTACTTTCACTGACCTTGAAGAGAATAAGGAAACCTCCCCAGACATGCTCCAAACAGTATCCTCAAAACCCCTGCCACACCATTTTAAGATAACCTAGAAGGAAAAAATTGTGTCTAATTCATTAACAACTATTCTGTGCAATTTCAGATACAATTTTTTTAATTTACAAAGGTGTGCCTTTTTTTCTTTTCCTGACTGAGGTAGACCTTGCACAAAGGACAAAGAGAAAGGCAATAGAAAGACAGAGGAGACCTGCCAGAGACCTGCCACTACGCATGCACTCTGGGCATGTGATATTCCTCCTAGTAACCACGTACCTTATTAAGGGGCACCCACTGCCCAGTCCCGGCACAAATGTTGTCCCCTTTCTTATGCCGTTTCTGCCGCTGTGGCATTTGATTGGACAAATGATTACGCTGGGTTGTAAAGAGCACATTTATACAGCATGTGATTTTTTTTAGTCACGGCAGTGAAAAGACGGCAGGACCACCTTTTACTTCATTTGCATTCAGCGAAAAAGCTCAGAACCGGACAGAAACCTGGGGGAACAAATGGCGCCTTGCTGCTTTATTGTATTTCAAGCATCTCGGGCATAATAAAATCCAACCATTACAACAAATAATGAAATTATACAAGTAAATGAGGGTCGGCGTTAGAGTGTTATATTGCTTTTCCTTTTTTTTTTTCCCTCCCCCCTTCTATGGCGTTGGATGCTTATTTCCAATTGCACCCGGTCAGGATTAAATTGTAACCGGCATGCAATTTATTCAAGGATGAGAGAGTAAGAGAAAGTGACATTCACTGTTATACGATATTCATTAAATGCCATTTTCTTTTAATTCTTTCTAAATTGAAAATAAGAATAACAATCATACGACGTACGGCGCACGGACTCCAGCAATGAGAAGCACCTTGTTTTGGTTCAGACTGTGACAGAGAAATGGCAATCATTTTTAAATTGCTTTAGGCACTTGCTGATGGCTGAGGCAAAGGCCAGTGCTGTCCTGTTAGGAACATTAATATCTCTATTATTCGGCTCTACAAACAAACATACAGGCCTCCGCACAATCCACTGTAGCCCTGAGGAGATGTTTGGGTAAGCCCCTTATGTTAAAATGGAAGCTGAAATAGTTTTCCTAAGTCTCTGTATTTGTTTAACGTTATTATCATCAAACCAGCAGACATCTTGATAACGTTACCTCATTCTGCTCAGACTAGCGAGATGAAAGTGTATTTATTGACGGGAATCTATGGCTGTACTCTAAAAAGTCACCCACAGCTTACCTTTCAATCATCTTTTCACGCATATTTCAACATGAAATACGTGACATTAATATCAAAAAGCTCTCAGTAAAAATATTTGAAAGCAAAAGTAAAAAACATTTGAAGATCCTCAGAAAAGTGTTTCACGGCACGTACCAAGAGCACATGAAGCCGATGGCGCTTAAAAACATGATTTATAAATGCTTACTATGTCCGATCAAGCAATTCCCTTGGGTTTCACCCTACATTAGAATCATCCCAGAGAACCAGAACCTTACCCAGTGCGTTTTTAAAGATGAAAACTCCATAAAGGAAAAAAAAGCCCTCGCTAATAATTCGCAGATTTCAGATATTCTCTTGGGATTCTGTATATAACATGATGGGAGAGAAGAGCACAGGAGATAATCTTCATTTACCGAGGTTTGAAAAGTGCCCTTTATACCACAGTGATTGATACTTTGCCGATGCAGCAGAAGCACCTACTCACTTCCTTCTTGGGAGTGAAACGCTGATCAGAGGAGGCCGTCCTTGCATCAGCTGACAGCAGGAAAACCATGCTGCCTATCTCTAGCCCCGCCCACTCTGGGTCACGCCCGCTTCCTCTGGCCCAAGCTCGTAACTGCTGTGCTCGTGAAGTTTCTCCGAAAGTGGCACAGAAGTCTGCCACATGGCTACACCCATCTGTCTGGCAACACGTCAGGAGGTCACATGGGATTCCATTAACGCTTGTGTCCTGTGTTGTCCACCCCCTCAACAGTTGGGTGTTCATCACAAAGTGTCCTCAACATGACTACATAATCACCAACATGAGAATTATGCAAGTCTAAAGCTCCAGCTAGTCCGTAACAGCTAAGCAAAATAGTCACAGTATTAAAGTGAGTGAACGGAATAAATCACTTACTCGTTTCAATCTTCAGTGTGAACAGTTCAAAAAATATTTTTCAGCAAAGCATTTCATTATAATGACTCTTATTCTTTGACTCTTTTAACTAATCTAATTTCCCCAGTTGTGGCAATATTGCCATCGCACCTTTTGTTCCCATAATAAGGTATCATTTTAGATCTTTTTTTTTTTTAAACTGTACTTAAATGGTCCTTGACACAAGGCCTCAGTAACCAAAGCTGTTGGAGTATGGCACAAAAAAGAGATTTTCAAGCACAATAACGATTAGCCGATTTGCATTCATACACTGAAGGGTGTCATCAGTTCTGGAGTATTATCTTCATGTCTCTTATGCCTGGAGCACTACTCAAGAGCAACGTTTCCCACATCCGTCTTTCAGCGGGCTTAATGTGTCTGTGGCAGTGAATGCGCAGTGGTGGTGAATAAGTCCTCCATCTGCAAGTCGCACAACCCATTGCCTGGTAATTACCTACAGTGTCGCGGTGCACCAGCACGTTAGATGCAATTATGCTATCAGCGCAACGGATGCAAACAACCCCTCCCTAGCATGGTACTTCTCGCTGTGTAACATTACATCATTTATTTGTTTAACAAACTCCCTTACCTACACCTTATATATTATACATTTGCAAAGTTGGATATTTCTCCATTTGTGCTTTGCTCAAGCGTACAATGGCAGTGCCCTGCATGTGAATCAAACCCAAAGTCCAGGACATTAAGCACAATACCACAGGCCACTCCAGTGCTTCCTATACCTCCAAAAGTGTATCTTTTTAGACTGGCCTCTTGATCAATGTAAGTCTTGACTTGCCCACTTGTTTAGAAAGAGTGAGATCAGCAAAAAAAATCTCGACTGTCCCACTTTGATTTTGGGCCCATTTCCAGTACACCGTGCCCCGAATAGCTGTGGCAGAGTGGTCTATATGTCACTCCCATGACCCCCACCAATCCAGCAGCTTCCCAGAGCACTGAACAGACCGACTGGATTCATTTGAGGGGGATGCTTTAGAGGGGTATTTAATCTAGCCCCTTTTGTCACTTTGTTCCTAAATGTGAACAACAAAGCAAACAGGTATGAGATTTATTTTTGAACCACGCATATGATTCCACATTTCAGAGGCTACTGAAATTAAAGAATTTCACAAGAATCTAAAACTTGTAGAATTTTCTTTAAAAATGATTCTGTGAACCAAATGCCACTCCCCAGACAAAATCAGATCAGACCAGAGGTTTGAATCCTCCAGTCCCACTCACTGGGAGACTAGCACCTGTCACTTTGTTACATATAGACCTTCAAGTAAACAATGAGGATCTGAGCCAAGCATTCTGGTGATCAGTGTTTCACTGCTGCCTATAGCAGCTTGACAATTTGACATTTGGCTTACAGTATAACTATAAGCTATATCAGTATAACAATAACTTCTATTTTCGCCTTCAAAGGGCTCTGTGGTAAACACAGATCTTTGAATTCACATCTTTGAATTACTTGCACGTTGTGTTTCCTATGACCTTCACACGTCCAGGAAATGATTTTTCTGCATTCAGTGAATCATACTGATTCTGATGAAAACATCCCACATATGAATACACAAAAAGCACTGCAGACAAAGCCAACAATTAAAGAGGAAGACAGTAACAACAAAGCACTTCACTAAAATACACAAGGATATACCTTGACAAGGCGCACACGCACACACACACACACACAGTCTGTCAAAAACATATCCTTTGACACAAGGTAATGAACTGATAAAAATGGTACTTCCCAATCACTTTGAAGCAAAAATCTCACCATATTATTCTAAAGAGCTGGAAAAACCTTAAAAGTAATATGTAGCAGTATTCAACACTGAAAGAAATAGGCTGAGATCTGGAGACCTCTGCGGTGCTACTGTGTGACCTTTAAATGTTTGTGTGGGTGGCAAGTGAGGAAAGAAAGAGAGCCGTAACTCCGCAAGAAAAGACTCCCTGCATCACATGTCGTGTCCTGCAATCCTTTAGCATGTGCAATTCAAGTTGATGATAGAGGTAACATATATTTAACACACACAAGCATATCCTGGCAATGTATGGAAAAATATATTCAGATGCTTTAAGCCTTGTAACAAAGTTGTGAAATCCCCCCCTCTAAATGAAATGCGAACGAGCATGGGAGAGTGAGCGCGCCTCACAATGGGGCTTTTTCACCCGGCAGTTTTGCTTCCCTTTCACCGTGAGACGCGGAACGGACATTTTGGTGAAGAGGATTAGCCACAGGTTGACCTGTATTTTCACACAAAGCCGCAAGTGTGGAAAAGTGACACGCCACGACTACCATTCCCCCTCGTCTCAGCGCCTACCACAGCGCAGGGAACAACAGCGGCCTTCTCAATGACCACCACCCCTCCTCCCCCTCACTCCCTCTCCCATGAACAAACGTCGATTGTTCGCCCTTCCTCACGAGAACCAGCGTGAGTAATGAAGTTATGAAAATCGTGTTTTGTAGCAAGAATAGCGTTCTTTGCCTATGTGTATATGTTTATTTAAAAACAAAAGAGTAAAAAAAAGCAACACAAGTGAAAAATGCGTTACTTATTTGCCAAGTGGTTTTCCCTTCGCACATGGTCCTCCTTTGGCCTATGTTACGTTTGTTTAAAGACTGTAAATGGGAAGTTTTCTTTTATGCAAATGAATATTTAGTTTCACCGTTCATTTAATGTAATTTAGTTGTCTTTCATGAATTTAACAATTCACAAACAAAAGAATAAAACAGTAATGTCATCTCCAGATATTCTCCAGAATGTCTTTTCTTCCTCTCCCTCCCTCTCTCTTATTGCCGCAAAATCTATCTCTTGCAAAAAATATAAATAATATTACAATATTATAAATTATTTATTTGTTTGCCGTAAGGGATGTAACAAAATTCGCTCATGTAGTACAAACTAATGAAGACGTGAGAACACGTTTTAAACTACATAAACAAATAAAATGCTGCTCTTAGTCACGTTTATCCATAGTGAAAGGCTAGACTGGGTAACAGTGAAAGTAATAAAGCTGTTGCACACTTGTAGATATAATACTTAAATTACGGGATTCGCAGCGATTCGCCACTGCGTGGCTGTGGCTAGCGGTTTTGGATAGTATCCAGGGGTACGTCTGACAACTGGAAATGCGGCTAATAACAAGAAAATAATTACAGTTTGACCCCGGCGTTGCCCTTCAGCAAGACTCTAGTGCCATCTATTGAAGAATGCACTGATAATCATTTAATCTGTCACAACAGTGTGGGTTTCCTTGCTTTAATATTACGTTTTAATCTATTCTATTTAAATTTCCTCCAAACGATTAATCCCAATTAACCATTATTTGCAAACGACAAAGGCCACTGGCGACTTCTAAAACCGGTCGGGCGTGAAACGCATTTACTGGAGTAATTAAGTGTGTTACCTGTTGAGATTAATAAACTCGTTTTATTTTTCAGATGTTATCTTCTTTATCGGACAGAGGATGTGTTTATTACGGCATCGGCATTCAGTTTGGTATTTTCAGCTCTAGAATCGACAGGGGAAGTCCAAATAAAGCTCGCGACAAGTCTGTTGATTATGCACACTAGCGCAGAAGATGCAGTCCACGGCAATGTAACAGAATAAAATAAGTGCGTGTCCAAATAAAAAAAAGAGCAAAAACAACTGACAGCCTACGATACAACGGCGTAAAAGCTCACTGCAACGTCCGTACTGAAACAAAATGAATCAAATTAAGTCACAATTACCTTCTTTCAGCAAGTGTGAGTGGATCAAAAAAATAACAAAACAGCAGACTGCCGCTCCTGCGAAAGCCCACGCGACTCGGAGGATCTGCATCGTTGGGGAACTCGAACACCCGGGCAGCGCAGCCCGTGGTTCTCAGCACAGCACTGACAAATCCATTCTGTTCCAGCGCAGAGACGTCTTAACCAAAACAACAAAAACTAAAAACGGTATGCAAAAACACCCCTTCCTCTGTGCACTCAAAATTAAAAAGGGGCAACCAGCACGAACAATCCGTGAATGGGAATGACCCCGTCCATTTCAGTCGACAGAATGGGGTTTCGGTTACTTTAAAAAAATAAAAGTGAAAACTTCCTTGTAATATTAGCGCAATTCTAGCCCCGTGTTCAGGAGACTCCGTCGCATCATTCAAAGTGATGGAATTTCTCACGGCCACTTCTCAGTCACCTGCTTGCTCGGTCACCGCAGATTCCCCGTTCCCGGTATTTGAGCTGCAGGCACAGTGACTCGGCGGGCTGATCAACACTCTCTCCGATGCATATCATTCATATGTCGGGCGTAAAATAGGAGCCGGATGCGCTACCATGCCCCTTTCTGGCGATTTTCTAAAAAAAAAAAATAGTTTCGTTTCGCTATTCTCCGCATGGGTCTATCTCATTAACTACGCAATGCCTTTTTGCATGCTGCTACATCACTATGCTTTAGTTTCACCTCTCACCGCCTTGAAGGATCCTTGCCGACTTCCTTCCCAATGATTTCTTTCCCTCGAAATTCCTTTCTCTTCAGGCATCAGAGAAGTCCAGATGAAACCGCGCAAAGAGTCTTTAACCTTCTCTTCGCTAAATCTGTAGCCCCTCGTCTTCATGTACCTTGCAGGCTGCCGGTTTTCAGAATTACCACAGTAACATGAAATCAATGGTCAGCTTCTATCGGCTTAACTAGCCCTGGTGTTCCGCCTGTGCCAGCTCCTTGAGGCTTGCCCCTGTTCTTTAAAAAGCCGCAGATACAGGCGCGACTTTCACTCCGCTGTGCTGGTGACGTCATAGCTCCTCAAAATGTGTCTCTCCGGGTGGTTCGGGCTGTGGCTACTAAGAGCGAACGGATTGTAATTGTTTCATAGAATTCCTTAAAAGGAACGACTTCTGTCTCCATCACAGTCTTCTGTACATCTAAGAAAGCAGCCAAGTGTCAAATTTATGTAAGACGAAATGGCATTCTAGTATCTCTTCAATCCCCGCCAGCTACAACTCGTATACAGTATATTTTTGTTTGCTACTGAGACAGGCAACGCTACAATGGTGTCATAGCATGTGCTGTAGCTATATTTTACAGTATCTTAACTCATGAGCCGGTTAACTTAATTTTCTGCAAGCTTTAAAACTCGTCCTCCTCTATTACAGTCTCTGGTGTGGTTAATCTTATCGCACAAATAGCACACAGTAATATTTTGTTGGAGCTGTGATTCACCCGCTGTGTTGCATGTGTGCCAGTACAGGTAACCAATTACATTGCCCTTCTAATGGATATTTATAAATGTATATTAATATAATAAAAAGTTTCACTATTGGACATAATGAAGCCCAAAACCCACACTCAAAACAGATCAAACAGATACAATATGTACTGCAAGATGGCACATTTACATTGGCACAAACATATACAGTAGTTTTACATGCATACATACTTTACAGTTACATATTGAATATACTCAGACTATACATGGGTGGTTGGTCTCACAAGTGCAGTTAAAATCTCATATATGTGCTTGCAAGGCAAGACATTCTGGTACCGTGTGCTACCTTTTATTAATCAAGCAATGGATATGTCAAAAGTAGCCTTGTGCATAACAATTCTTGCATTTTTAAATTATTATTATTACTTTATTTTGGTTTTAGTTTAAAGGTAAGAAGAGTTATATTAAGGAAAAACCTGGAGAGTGTGTACAGTTATCCAAATACTCTACCTTATCTCCTTTATTTTGAACTGAGTGGCATTCTTGAGATTGTCTATGTGTTATTCATCATACCTTACACTGATGATATCTAAAAGTCTGTACACATTTTAGGTAGTTTTGAAATTTTATGAAAAAACTGAGCAAACAATCTATCGAGAAGAAACATAGCAGCTAACATCTCTGTTAACATTGTTACTGCAGAGCTATGGCAAAATTGCAACCACATTGCATCAAAAGTACAGAAACCTGATTCACAAGATGGGACAATTCTTGTGGCATAAATGTAGATGCTGAACAAGACACCTATACTGGAAACAGCCAACAGGAATAAACAATAACATTCAACAGGGGTCAGACACTTTGGTCTGTGGCAGCAACTGAAATCGAGGATGTAGTTCAGAGATACCAGTCTGTCAGAACAGACAGTGTGTTACAGTTTTTCAACAGGTAACAGAATGTTAACTCAAATGAAAATAATGCCGTAATGACAAGAGGGTAGCCATGTGCAGAGTTTGCTATACTTCATTTATCAGAAACCGTTCTATTACATATTTGATTACTGATTTGGAGTCATTAATTGGATAGTAACTTGAATCACTTACTGTCTCAAGTGTTTATCAGAAGCTGATGGACTATTACCTAAAACCTATGTGAGGACAGCTGGGAAATTGTACAAACAAATACGTAAAACTACACATGAATAAGTGAATATTACAAAACATTATTGTAAAACAAATTTTGGGGCATCTTGCAAACCCACTGGCCCTGTCAAGGCATTGCTCACTGTGCTCATAAATATTACTCCGAGGTAACTATCTCAAAATAAAGTAATAAAGCAAGTCTCCGACAGAGAGAGGTTGACTCCACAAATCCAGCAAAACCAAACAATTAAAGTTGTTTCCACCTTCCATCAGCCGCGGCTAATTTTCTATTAATTATCGGTGCGGAGGAGGTGTTTACGGTGGGAGGGCCCGTGTTTCATTCATCTGGCGTAGCCGAACCTTGCGCCGAGAACCTCTTCACACCGTGATCCATCAATCAAGGGGGCGGCAATTAACGGAGATCTGTCCAGGAAGTGTCTGTGTGGGGCAGGGGGAGGGTGCAGCTCATGTTAAATATTGCAAACCCCTGGCGCCATTAAGCAGCCCTGTTATGTTATTTATAGGGAAGGGGGAGCCCGCAAAGAGTAACATCCACACACTCTAGCACACATTGGCTTTCATTGTATTTGGCACTTCGAGGAACTGAAAGGTAGCGCCAAGGAGAAGGGAGAAGAATGCCAGTCACTAGTCTCAACTTTTCCCCTATCCATAACTGACGCAAGGACTCAAAGAAGCCCAATACAAACTGGGGCTACAAACAGTGGCAAGGCTGTCAGTTGCAGAGCATTTTTAAGAACTGCACAGAGCGTACATACGTGGAATTTAACACTCTAAGCCTCCACCACAGAAATGTGGACCGTTTACAAGCAGCTTGGTTTCTCTCCCAGCTTAAACCAATGCCGTAACATCAGAAAGTGCATCGTGATGAGTTATTTAAGAAGTTAAATCTAACCACAGTATTTTCGAGTAACATACTTTAAAAATTTCTTTCATTTCTTCCGCTACGTTTTATATTCACATCTGTGTACTCTTGGTTTTCGTATGAAGCATGTGACCTTTGAAAATATAAGACACATCCAAATCCATTATCCATTATTTAGGTCCACCACAGTTCATTGGAGCATGGAGCAAGTGCAACGCTGTTGTGCTTTGTAATTTGCTCTTCAGCGCAGGGTGCCATGTGCACACTTGAATTGGAATTGTTGTGGTGATGCAATTGCCTTTGGATTGGAATTGCGATTGGATGCTGGGGAAATGTGGGAACGGAAGAAAGTGGTTGGGTACAGTGCATGGCAGCACTGATAGGCATTTGAATCTGCTTTCACCAGTGGACATGTGTCATGGGCTTGTACAATCCCAGAGAGTTCTGTGCATTTTAGTAAAACACTTTATTCTATAGAATCATGGAAAAGCAGTATGGTGTCATGAACAGATACTCTTGTATGATTGTCATTTATGTCAAAATGTAAATATTCAGCATTCTTATCAAAACCATTACTCAGAGGTCTGTTAAGACATTTTATCTTTAGGGACACTGGGATATTCATTATGAAATACTCAAGGGTTACACTGACTTTTTTTTACACACATTTTTTTCATGAATTTCAAAAAAGAGATGCAATAAAAAGATAAAATTATTCCTCTTTTGGTCAGAAACATGCAAGGTAAACTCTCAACAGTGTGATTTGATTTGGTCTCACATGATTAAAGATTCCTTCATTTCATCCATGATTTAATGTTTCTATGGAAACAGGACATAGAGGCCCACTATGTCCTCTAGTAATAAAAAAAAACATTGAGCATTTTTATGCTGATGGTAACATTTCAGAAATGACAGAGCTTTGTGTAGTCTATGTAGCCAGCGTTACACAGTATGTATATCTTCCTACATTGAACTCCACCTTCCATGCTTAAGTGGCAGAGAAGTGGTTTCCCCTTTTCAGTACATGAAACTGAAATGATGGAGAACATTGATGTTTTGACAAGACCGCTCATGTCAAAACTACAAATGCTGAATATTTCAGGGTTTGTGTTTTTGGCCAACAGTGTCCCAGGGTAACAAAGAGTTTCTATATTGTTGGTATTGCATTCTGTGAATTGTGTACCCTGAATCTGTGTATTGCCTGGATAGCCTGTATAATCTGAAGTTCAGTTATTCATTGATTGCTTCACCTGGCTAATCTGGGGCACTGATTATACTAGTGAATATATGGATTTAAAAAATGTGTAATTACAGTAGTAATCAGATGTGTAAAGTCAACATAAATACATGTAAAGTAAATATAGTTTTGTTTTATCTTTGATTTCAGAAAGATAGCATTTTATCTGGTCTATCCAACACTAGCAGCAGAAAAAAGAAAAAAGACCACTTTCAGATTTAAAAATGTAAATAGTAATAATAATAATAATAATAATAATAATAAACATGCTAAGCAGTCAGATTTAGTGGAGATGTGGCATAAAGTACTGTAGCCAATAGAAGATACAGTTTCCTTTATTCAGAGTAGCTGAACGCACATGCAGTGGTATACCTGCTAAAAACTGTTAAAATATGTTCTGATCTGGCACATTTTCAATGCTACACATTTCAATGATTCCATTTAGCATTAAACATTATTACAAAGTTTTACAGCATTAATGCCTTGTTATGTTATTGTTTTGTATCGAAAATAAATGCTGGAAAGGTCACACATTGTCTTTTTTATTCTTCTATGTGTTTAATATATCTGTCTGTATTACACGCTTTTCTTCTGTGCAGCTAAATCTGTGAAGATATACACATGTAGATGACGCCATTGAAGTGCGTGGAGGATTTTACTGTTTGCACTCCTGAAAAGGATGCTTTTAAGAGTGCACTCAGGCCATGAAAAAAGCATGCCCCGCAATTTGTTTGTAAAAGAATGCTAATTACCACATTGTCTAGAATAAAACACTTTGTTTATCACCCAGAAGATTTGTGAAGGTGTTGAGTTCTTGCAGCAAGTAAGAACATTAAATTGTTCAAAGCTTTTGAGAGATGGCTGCTTGTTCAAGGAGAGGGATAATTTCTTATTCCACAAGGAAACAATGGCAAAATGTACAAAGAAGTGGACAGCACAAACAGGTGTATTATTCCAAGGCACAGGAAAAACAAAGCTCAGTATATTCTACGGCAGGATATGAAGAGGTTCTTCTGCATGAGATGCTGGTTAATCACCCTATTCATTCAGTACAGTTAATGATACCCAGGTGACTACGTCAAAACGGATAATGATGATAACGTGCTAAAACTGACTACTGCATATGGTCCTTGCATGCACAGATTTCAACATCATTTACAGTGCGAGGCAGTCCAACAGAAAAGTCAGTGCATCACAGAGGAAACAAGAACAAAAACGAACATGAAATCAACTCAGCCAAGAGATCCTAGCATTCAGTAGTCCGTTCTGGCCTTCAAAACATGCTTGTTGTCATGCCAGCACATTTGCAGGTTCCTTTCTTTTCATGCGTTTAAAATGAAATAAAATAAACCCATACTTATTAAAAACAGAAGCCAAGGGAACAATTGTTAGGCACCAAGTCCACATCTGAAGCCCTGGTTTTAAATAATCCTTGGGTAATTAATTTACTCAAGTTCCTGAAAGCCCACTGTGTACAGCTGATACTGACATCTCCAAAGCCATTTTCATTTGAATTCCTGTGTTGTCCTCTTATATAAGCTTATAATCATTCTTCATCTTCTTGCTAATAGTATTATTGATTATTGCAAATAATAATAATTACAATAACAAGACATTACATTATTACATTACATCTTTATTCTTTTAAGAATTATTGTAATAATTCTTAAATTATTACAATAATTTATTCACTAAAATATTTGGATAAAGTTGGATACAATTAGGATGGGAATAAATAAATTCCTGTTTTAGTCATAGCACTTTCCTAAGGCTATGTATGGCTAATTGAATAAATACATATTTCCACTCGCTCATTGCAGACCAAGGGTTGGAATCTTCGATTAATGGTTGATTTAATTTCAATGCATGATTCAGGCACGCTTTTCAGAAATATTTTTGTGATTTTCGAGGGAAACTTTTTCTTCTTGAAACAGGCTTTCAGCAACTAACAACATAGAAAGACAGAATGGAGAAAGACAAATAACTAAGTGGTTCAGTTGGTCTAGGTTTGTCATGGAATGATTAAACCTTCAGATCTAAATAGTCTTCACATAAAAGCAAACACTAGGACACTGCAAAGATATCAACATGATTAATAGGTAATATTGAAAGATCCCTTGAGGGAAAAAAAAGGAAGGAAAAATATAATTACCAGTAACTTTAAACTTTGTCTCAGTAAACTGCATTGTTTCAGGACACTGAAATTTAATGTGCTAAATCCAGGGCAAGATGAATAATTACATCAACAGATACTATCAGTGGATGCAGTTTTGTGCATTTTTTGTTTTAAGCAAAATGGCAGATTTTTCATCCTCAGTTGATTACTCTGAACCGGTACTATTTCAGCTTCAATTTACCTCACACCTGGCAATAAGGTGATGAGGATACTTGACCACGCCTGTACTTTGACCAGACAGAAACCACACCTCACCCAAGTGTAAGGCTGTGCTCAGACCACGCCCAAAACTACAGCACGTTGAGAGAGAATGCTGTCATCTGATATTGGTAATTAACATAAGCTCCTTTAGACACACCACATTACTGAGATGACCATTTAAAACATGCAGCCATACAGGTACATTTACTGCAATTCCTAGTTCTCCAATCAACACAGCCTTCCTCACAGAACAAAGAGCACTTAATGGAGACAATGACAGCACAGTGAAAATGGGGGAGTATAAGAATAGCAGACATGTAAGTGCAATGGAAAGGAACATATCAATATGCAAATCAGAGAATGCAAGGGGTAGAAAACAAGTCACTGATCAGCATGATAACACAATGCTGTGCCTCTCTGTGATAAAGACTTATGTGGGCGGCAGTGTAGCATAGTGGTTAAGGAGCAGGACTCGTAACCAAAAGGTTGCCGGTTCGATCCCCGCTGGGACACTGCTGCTGTACCCTTGGGCAAGGTACTTAACCCACAATTGCCTCAGTAAATATCCAGCTGTATAAATGGATAACATTGTAAAGAACTGTAACCTATGTAAGTCGCTTTGGATAAAAGCGTCTGCTAAATGAATAAATGTAAATGTAAATGTTATGTGTTAGTGCTATGCAGGCTTACCTTGAGTCAAGTGTACAAGCAATAATGCATGACATTGCCATTACAGTGGATAGAGAAAGCCTTGAGAACTCCAAAACTCCATAACCAATCAAATATGCACAAGACTATGCAAAATTCCCACAATCAGAAAAAAATGGATTAAGTTATATAAATTTTTAGCTGAGACGGACATTTGGCTCTAGAATGTAAAGTGTCAGGTTTTCAATATTGACAGTGTTGAAACGGAGGAGAAAAAATATTTCCAGAAAGAATATCAGAAGGTTGGCATGGCCTAGAGGGAACCTGGAGCAGTTCCATTTCAAATATAATTTATGAGTATGGTATTTATTCATGGCCCTGGTGAAATAAAAATGACATAACAGGAAAAAGCTATACTTTTATCTTAACACAAAAATATCAAGTGTGATGAAGGCATGCCTACCTATAGATCAGTCAATGCAGCAGTTTGAATGCATTCCAATATCTGACATGTTTCTGTATACAAAAAACTGGCTAAGATCTCAGTATTTGCTATCTGTATTTCACATTGATTAAATGAGGTCAATGGGTAATTCTGTGCAGACAAAGCATTTAGACAGGGCTAATACTCAACATTACTGTATGATTCTATGGCTTAATTGACTTTTTTAAAGAAAATGCTCAAATCCGTAATATCCTGCTTCATTGTTTGACACTGAAAAGCATAAAAAGGAGTGATTCACCTGCTGAGAAAACAGGGTAGCTTGATAGCATATTTAAATAATCTTGCGATGTGTAATTTTGCAGACGTATGAGACGGGGGCACGATGCTCTCGGTAACTCCATAACCACGGCTGTGTGATTGACAGCTGGTATTGCACTGGTACTCGCGTCACTCAGTTTCAATTTTTCTATAAACATGTAGCCTTCAATTTAACCTGTCAGGCTTTTACTGCAAGCGATAAGCCATCATGAGAAATGTATCTGGCAGAGGTACCCTCAGCCTTTAGCAGAAAAGTGAAGAAAAAAAATACCTGAAATTGATCTGATAACAAGGTAATCTCCACCAGCATATGTGCTACAGTTACATGTATATTGGTGGTCAAAATGGGTCACCGATGTTCAGCTAGGCCTGTGTGCCACGACCCTGACCAACCTGTTTAGCTGTTTAGCCTTTCACCTTATTTATCTCCATAGGAACACACCGGGGTGATTTTTTTTACAGAATGTGAAACTTATTCGAATTTCAATAAATAAATCGATGTTTAAATTGAGAGACCCTGTTTTGGTACATCTGCTGAAAATGAGAGCAAAGAGGAAGTTCCATCATTAAGTCTTTTTTCTGTGTCATCAAGGTCTGCAATTCTTCACCCTGGATTCTAATTATCAGATGACTGATTATTAAGGTCTGCAGCTATATGTCACCTGTGTGCTCATTCCCTGCTGTGTTTCATTATTCACCTGTTTACTGTCCCTGTCTATCGGGGGGAGACTTATTTCATGTTGCGCCAACCCTAAGCCACCTCCATGGAGATTTGCTGCACAGACGTGCATTCTTATTGGCAGGGTCCCGCAAATAGCAGCAGCATCAATGCCACATATCTGAGTCATGTCAAGCTCTAACTATCATGTCAAACTCTTAAAAAAAGGTGTTGTTTTCTCTTTTCTTCACATTCACAACCTTCCAAACTGTTATCTGAAACATCTAAGGTTGGCTTCTCCACCCACAAATCTTACGGTGGATTCTGGACCCAGGAGGTTGCACATTCAAATCCTAGGCGGGGCATTGCTGTTGTCCAGTTTAGCAAGATACCGGGGTTTTTGTAAATATATAGATCTCCTTAAAGGTGAACGTGTTGTAGGCCTGCCTGCATAAGGCTGTCTGCAGAGGAAATAAATGCACTGAATAATGTGAACAGGGTACAGCTGGGTACAGGTTCCAGACTAATGAGGCTTGTTTGCTCCACACAACATCGGCTTACTTTGTCACACAGATCCCCCCTTTCATCCGGTAATTACTGTACCTGAGGTCTATAGTGTGCCTTCTGAAATACACAGGACATTGCTACACGTCTCTCTCTTCCACAAGCAATGCTCCCAGTTACTTTGAATAGTTGTATGCTCAGTCAGATCTGTTTTTGAGATTCATATTTTAGTCTGAAATTTTTTTCTTACATTTTTTATGTACTGTTGATGTGTTTTTTAGGAAGTGTATGGCATCCTTCTGGATGAATTCTCTCATTCTAATATGCTTTAGTATCTATACCTCAGCCCATTGCAATATGGCCCACTGAATTCAAATATCAGGCGTAATTCTGTGGTTACATACATCTTCTTGGACTTCTTTTCCTCAAACATAACTGAATGTTCAAAATATCTCTACTAAATCATGCCTATGACAATTTGCCTTGACAGCTTGTTGTTCGTAATTTTTTGTGTTGTTTTCCAACAGAAAAAATGACATTCACACTAATGGCTTTAGTTGCTGGGTGCTTATGGAAATGATCCTGCCTCACTGATATCATAACTGACATCATAAAGACACATCTGTCTGGAGTTGTTCATGGTTACACATATAGCCTGCCCATTCCCTAATGAGAGAAGTGTGTGATGAACTCACTCTCGCTTGGGATCTCTCACGTCTGGATGACAGCAAATGACTATAAATGGTTTTTTACACAAACCATCATTTGTGTTGCTAAATGCATAGAATGTCAGGGTTTCCAAGGTCATCAGCATGTTTTTGCATTATGTCAGCTGTTTGCCACATACAAAACAAACCTGAACACATTCATCACTTTTCCTCAACCAGCTATATCTCTTTCCCCCATGATAGACATCGCTCTGGTCGTCCAAGGGCACGCATGCAAATTCCTCTCATCTGGGGCAGACTGAAAGGACAGACTGTGTGCATGGTGTGTCTTTAATGGCATCTTTCAGCCACTTTGCTTAACGCCATCAAATGCTTTTGACACAGGGTCCATTCAAGCCAAGGAACTGGCAGTGATAATGCTCAGAGCTGTGTTATCAAGCCACCAGGGCCTCTGATAAGTCAGACGTTTGCATTTGAAACAGAATTGAAATGGTTCGGGGGCTATGCTTAATGTCTCACAGAACGGCTTCAATTTACATATTCAGCACAGAGCCTTTCTGCCTCAAATATGCAACTGTGCATTTTTTTCATAAACTTATTGATTTACGTATTTATGAGCAGTAATGTATAAAAGGTAAACAAACCGTGGTGATGTGTAAATTGCCTTTTTAAAAGCACATTTGTATGCAGATTTGTACCTCAATCCACAGCACCCCTATCCCCGTCCCCCACCCCGCCTACCCCCACCCTCCCCACCTCGGTCGGCATGCTGGCTGGCAGGCGCTCTGCGGTGGGACAAAGTGGCAGCTCCATCTGTGCTGCAAACACAGCCGCCTGGCAGCCGCCTCCCCCCCAACTAAACCCCCCGCCCAAACCCCCTCCTCTCTCCGGAGAAGTCGTGCTTGAGGGGCCGGAAGTGATCTGTCGGATCACCCCCGTGGCTTTGTGGAGGGGCCGCTGTCGCCGAGGTGACCTCGAGGCGGATACAGAGGGCTCCTCCAGTGCGTAACTGACGCACCGCTTGGACAGGTGCGCTCGGCCGGCGGCCGCACCTCCCAGTGAAAGCCACATGCCGGTTATGTGCCATTAGTCGAGAGGAATCTCGCGTTCGCCTGAATGACGGGGAAGAGCCTCGAGGACCGAGAGGAAAGGAAAGAAATCCGTGTTCTAATCTGCGCAGTGCCACTGCCTCAGGCGTCTCCAAGCCCCTCTGATTGATGACTGGAATTATCCGAATGAAACCTACAAAGTCTTGTAATTTAAGTAAATCCGGTTTCGTGCGGGCAGTCCAGACTAATTTGCGGCTTTCACGAATAGTTACGCACATTTTTCGGGGGCTTGCCTGGATTGCGGAATTAGTGTGTTCTTAACATATCATTCCTGTGGCTCAGCATTTGGGTTACAGGTACAGGCCAAGCAACGCACAGAAACCTTACAGCGTGCCTTCAGTGTTTTTGCAGTGTTAGCATGTTGAAACGATGTCACAGCAAGGTCGTGGTTGGGTTGACACCCTCAATTGCTGTGTAGTGCGGTTCATCCTTGACTAAGTTCCATCAAACAGTAAGCGGAGCTGTAGAGAAAGGACAGAAATAGCAGACCCAACCCATGTGCCCTGACCTTCCCAGGATCATGGACACGATACAAACGTACAAGTAAAAATAAGAATGCTGCAATCTCAAGTGCATTTCTTTCCATATTCAAATTTGTCTTGAGTAAGCCTGATTGCATTCATAAATGGCCCTTCATCACTTCCAGTCAAACTCGGAGCAGTGTGTCTATGCCAAATACACCAGGTGGATGCCAAAACTACACATTGAACCGTGTGCTGATGTCACTGACAGATAAGTGTATACTGAGGGTGAATGCCAGTTTGACCTTGGCTACTGCCTGACTGTTTTATTTGGTAGGCCTGATTATGAGGGAAAAGGATGTGGCCAGCAGAACACCCTGCAACGCTTCACCCTCCAGGCCTACACAAAATGAGAAGGGCTGTGCAGCAGCGGTGACTTTGCAGCAGCCGGGAGAGTGAAGACTGGCCAGGGGCCTGGAAAGGTAATCGATGAGAAATAACTCCCGCACCAGCGCTCCTGCAAGGCCGCGAGAACCGAGCTGATGGAACAGATGACAATCAAATGGCGGGCGGAGTGACTTTGATGAAGTTTCTGTGACAGATCCGGATGTGCTGAAGGATTTGATAAGAAGTCCCGAGCCCTTCCTCCGCTCAAGCCACAGAGACCCTGTAATCAACTGCCTAGGTCTAATTTGGATTGGGCAGGGGGTATGGGTGAGTGGGGTGGGGGGGTGGGGGGGTTCAGCAGCATCTTCAGAAAGAGCTTGGACAGCTGACAGGGTACATAAAGGCTGTGCAGCCTGCACCCAGACCAGGCTGCCACATGATATTTACCCAGCGCCATCAAACATGCACTTGCCTTGGCTGCTCGGCATGCTGGGAGATCCAGCCTCTTCTTTATCAACACAATGCCAGTTGCATACTGGGAGATTGAAGCTGTCCTTTATCAGCACAGTGCCAGGTGCTTCCTGGGCCGGCCAATCAGAGATCTCACAGAGAGAGGATCGCACAACACCCCCCCCCCCCCCCCCACCACCACCACCACCCTCCCTGTTCCCTGTAAAGGAACAAACCTGCCACATCAAAGAGGTGCAGGACCACTTTGCCAGGCTTGTAATGTTCAATCTTGTCAAACTAAAATTGAATTCATCTAGTTGTCGATACACAAACAAACAAAAAAATTTAACTGATACAAAAAATACTGAGTATTACCCACACTGAAGCTAAAAACTAAGATTGCTTTTCAGCACATATCCATTTGCATTCCTGTAGTAATGCTTAAGGACAGACCAATAGCCACTTTGGTTTGCAATGCCGAGCTCTATTTCTGTTCAATTTCTGTTTCAGAACAGACAGTTGCTGGTTTCGGTGGCATTTGAAGGCACGCTGCGGAGCCCTCTTTGATCTCCAATCGGATTGGGATTTGTTAGTTGCAGCTGCCATAGTCTTTGATACGTTCCAAGTTTATAAAACAATAGTTTGCCTCAATTCCCCCAGAACAACCTTCCCAGAGGTTTTTTTTTTGTTCACATTTCAACTGTAGTGTCCCGAAATGACACAAACTAACATCCAAGCTCGACATTCTCATAATGCTCTCGCAACGTTCTTGCAACGCCGCGCATGAGTTTGAATTAGGCTTGTCATCAGCAGCTCTCTCAGACAGGGAAAACAGTTTGAAGGTTAGGCTGCGCTTTGAAGAATGGTGAGGCAAACATCACCTCATTCAGCACATTTTTGCACTGTTTTGCTAAGCAGATGTAAAAAATCAAGTGGTTCTGAAGAAAACGCCTGACTCACAAGGGTGTTCATCCCACACAGTGCTGAAAGAGAAGCGGTTCAATGCTTCAGAGGAATTTGCTGCGGCGGTTTTGATATCAAAGCTGTACACTGCCCTCAGCAAAGTAATGTGACAGTCATCAAGGTGGAGATTGACAGCCAAGACAGGAAAGTCAATCACTCGGCACAAGCAAAATCCCTCTCAACTCTTGCAGGAAAAATGAAAAGCGTTAAATACATCTGAAATACACCGAGGATCATTTCTCATCCTTCCAAAGTGAATGCATTTATTTCACCGAACAACAACCATGCAGACAGTGATGATGAGGACTTTTTTCTCTCCATTGTATACCGCATTCAAGCAATACAAAACATCAATATATAGCAGCACATAGTCCTATACAAAACATTATGCCAGAAGTATTTCTTGTAAACAGCTTTCCTTCTTATTAAACAACAGAAAATTTACTTCAGCTAACCAACAGCCAGAGACCAAGCAATTAGAAATTGAGTATCTGCTGAAATATGACAGATAATCACAGTAATAATGAACTGGTAAAACATTTTTTAGACTGCAGTAAAATCTACTGACCACTGCAAATGTCTTTGCCAAAAACACATTGAAGAATCACCACAGGGTGCCTCAATGAGGCACCAATAATAGATAGGGCATGTTATGAATTTCACTGCCCAGAGGTCAAACTTATTCAAAATTCTGCAGAGAAATTATACCTGTTTCCCATCACTATGCAAAGCACACAGAGATGCTGTCAATGGAAGCCAACCCACCCCCCACAACCACCACTGACACGCGTGCACACACACACACACACACACACGCCAAAAAAGTACAAACAGGCAGAGAACAATTCTAGAATTGGGAAAGTAAGGTTAGAATGAGCGTGAAGATAATAATTGGACAAAATGCGAATTTGCTTTCAATGCAAATGGGATCAGAGGGAATCTGCCTTTGACAGCAGGTGATTTCTGCAATGGGAGTTACAGCAGATATTTAAACTGCATGACTAGACACATTAGTCTTGAGGCACTGTGGATGCCAGAAGTCTCTGAATATAATGCGTTTAAATGTGTGTGATTTATATAGAGCTCTGGAAATCGTTTAGAATGCTGAGGAAAAGAGGATTAGAATGTGGCATTGAGTTCTGCCACGCTCAGGGGAACTGTCTGCCGTAAGGATTGGGCGTCACTGAGTTTGAATGGAGTCCCCAGGGTAATACCCTGGAGTATAGCTATAGTTCTACAGAGGGGCTAGACAATGTTGTGCGCATGTAGAATCAATGTAGTCCTATCCACAGGACACGGTGGGCAGGTCAGTGAGTAGCGCCCTCCCCTGCTGTACACATTCTCACACACACATAAATGGATGAGCATCTATGGATATACATGTGCAGACACATGCATAGACACACACACACACACACACACACACACACACACACACACACAAGGATATACACATGCACATACACTGATAGAGACAGGTTTAGAATGAAATCAATGACAGCAGAGCCCCTGCCTTCTGCACTTACTACCTACATGCTGGACTTCCAGTGGGATAAAAGCTGGGCATATCCTGCAGCAACAGGGTTTCTTTACCTCCCCCTGAGTGGGCTGTGCTCTTATCAGCTATGAGCTGTTGAAGAGTTGAAGTTGAAGAGTAAACTGGGATTGTAAACTGGGTGGAAAAAAATTAGGATTCTAAATATAAATGAATGAATGAATGAATGAGATCCTTCTGAAAGGTCAGGTTTTTCAGATGCTGTAATTTTGTTTTGAATGTAATGCAGTCTGAAAAGCACGCAAACACACAATATTGGCCGTTATGGTTACGCAACTGTTTTGAAAGCGTTCTTTAAATTGGTTCACTATGGCAGATCCCCCCAACAAGCCAAAGGAGCAATTTCTGTGCATTATGCAGGGGGTGCTAGACTCCAGTTTGGCAGTGCTCACACATTTAACTTTAACGTGATTTGGTTTAGCAGTAAAAGCTTAGAGCAGGGGGCTACAATGGCTGGCTGCACAACAACTATACACCGCTGAAGGGGAAAAAAAAATACAATTTCAGCGACACTGTGGGTCTTACACAGCAAATCCCTTGCAGAATGAAACCGTGGAGAGCTTTTTGCTCTGGATTACACCCTGTGGAGGTGATGTTTACTGCTTATGGATGGTGTACAGAAAAGGAGGCATTACGGCTCACTTTTAAAGGTCTTACCGTAGAATTGATATATATTCCAGTAATATGTCCTGCACTGCTCCCTGGTTTTCACTTTCACTTTATGAGAGCCTTGCTGTTACGGTATAAACTCACAAGGACCAAGTGGTGGCTTAAAAACTGAGCGAGAACCTGTTATTCTTTCCTTGAGTCAAGGGGGAGGTACAGCAAAAACTGCAATTCTGGAAACAGCAATTCTCAAACAATAGCTAAAAGTTGAATTTCCTACAGAGAAGGTAACTGAGCAATATATTAGCCTCACTGTCTGAAAGTATGCTATCCAATGGATCTAATAGTCATCTCAGCAAGTAGACCAACATTCTGTTTATTTGACACAGGAGTAAGCACACATTTGTGTCCAGTCTGTAAAACCATGTCAAGTGACTTGCAGTCAGCCAATCAACTCTCAACTTCTCTTGGCAAGCCTTGACTCAGCCATGCTTAGCCAATCACACAAACTCTGGGTGAAAGGATTCAGATTGGTAGGAACTTCTCAATCAACCGGCGAAAACAGGAAATCTAGACTCAATTCTACAATCCGCTTATCTACAGTACACTTATCATTGTGAGCATTTTAGAAGTCATGATAGCCAATTTTAAATCTCAAGCATCAGACGATGTGTATTATTTAAGCCAAGCGTTTCGAAATAATGTGAGTCAAGGCTGTTGTTCAGTTCATAGCTTTAGAAAATAACAGCCAGGCTGGTAAGTGGACTGTGCAAGAAAGCCAGTGATGTATAACCAGGGCCTTGCATTTAATTAAGCCAGCCTCCTCCACTTCTCTGCAAGTGTGCATAATCATTTTATACATCGTAATATCATCTGCTTAATGCGCTATTTTACCATACAGTTAAACCTGGGCGATAAATCTCATGGAGATTTCCTTTAATAGATGCAGGCTGAATAATGTGGGCATTAGATTAACGGTAGAATTTTGATGCAGTGGAAAATATACCGTACGTTTATCACACTCCAGATTCCCTATGGAACACATCTTTTCTGCTAGCGTTTGCATTCGATTTTGCTTTGTTTTTGCCTGGTCTTAAATTTATTTTCACCCATATGATCATTTCACAGGTTTTTTTTTGGTGCACCTCTTCATCTGATGCTCAAAAATACGAAAACTGTGCTGCTTGAAGGTAACTGTCACCAAGCTTCTACAGATCCAACACTGTCTATGCAGATGTGAGAAAAAAAATGTAAAACAACATCAGAAATAATTGAGTACCCCCATATTCTCCTCCTATGTCTGGCCCACCTATTCTTACCATCCCTCTCTCCCTCTCTCTGTCTCTCTCCAACCATGCACCTGCAGCCCAGCTCTGTGATGTTACTATGAAGAGCACTCATTCTGTAATACTGTACCATTCTGAAGCATGGGCTTATGGAGAGAACCGTAGTATATTTTAATCTAGTAGCCATTATGGGTTTCTACTCCACTGTCTACTTTCTTTGCCACTGTTTCCCAGGAGTGTTTTTGGACCACCATTTCCTGGGGTCTGGGAACAATTTCTCAGCTTTTCCACAACTGTCTCATGCTTTTTAGGTGTTTTGATGTGAAAAGAAAGAAAAAAACCATGTACAAACAAATTGCTTCCAGTTGATTTATTGATTGATTGATTGGTAATTGAAGCTGTAAATATGAGTCATTAATGTTGAAATTATGATCTCCAACACAAGCCAATGCCTAGCAGTGAGGTGATTTACTGTGGCGTCCTGATCAAAAAAAATTAATCGAATGAAATGGAGGTTATTATATGAACAAATGTGCACCAGTAAGCCCAGTGGAGGTGTAGCCTCTCATAGGAAGGGGTTAAGCATTGCTTATACCTCTGCGCCCAGCAAAAGTGATTCATCTTCAGTTTCTCTGGCAGAACAGAGGAGTCAGTTTACCTGTTTATGGAAATGAGGACATTCTCTGCAACAAATGACTGTTGTGAGTTTTGAAAAAGGGGAAATACTATTTCCTCTCCCCGCTGTTTATCTCCGCCAAACCTCTCTCTCATCATGTGTTGTTTTCAATTTTTCTTATCATAAACATTCACAGCACACAGGCAATGAAAATGCAATGCTCCATAGCTATACATGCAGAACCTTAAAATATTCTGTAACAATACCAGAGGATTTGGTAATTACCGTTTCGACATCTGTCCTCAGTGTAGAAGGGGATTAAATGTGAATAAAAGTGATTTTTCAGGACTACCTCCCACTGCATAACATTGATGACAACAGATGTCAAAACATTTGCTTCGAGAATTAAGTCCCATTAATATTAATGGAAATAAGATCAAACAAATAATTTTTATGTGGTGTACACATGGATGTCATGCCATGAATAATGTATATTTTGTAGGACATTAATGGCCATTGAGTATATACCAGTGGGACTCACACGGCGCACACACACACACACACACACATATACATATACATGTATATAAACATATGGCATAAATGTTTGCATATATTTGTACTGTATTTAATCACAAAACTCTTACAAGGACAAATATTTTGTACACAGAGGACTGACAGGTCATTAAGGCTGTCAACATGAGAATCGTGTTGTCTCTGGACAGGAGGATGCATCATCCAGTCAACCTCATTTCAATGTGTGAACTCTTCTCTGGTCAGGCAATTTTTTTCACAAAAACCTAAATGCCAGACACAGGAGACAGCATTGGGTATCCTTGGTTTGGAATCCCCTTTCCTGCTTCAATTTCTAAAAGGGGTTTGATCTCATCCTTTGAGGTCCACTATTTATATATATATACTGTGGTGAATATATATATATATATATTCACCACAGTAAAAACCCCTGTATGAAGTGAAGAAAAAAGGGCATGGGACATATAGCTAAATAAAATGCAATTTTCAGTTTCAAATACACTACAATTAATCCAATGCGCACTGGCAAGGTCGCATAACTATAATGACTGTAGCAGGCTATTTTCGTTGAAGACACTCTGAGACTCCGTTTGAAACCTGATCCGTCCCACAGTGTGTATTAAATATTATGTGCCTGCTTATCGATTGCATAATGAGTAGTTTTCTCCAGCTGTGAAACCTCAAAGATTTAGTAGACTTAGGAAAACTTTACGCACAATAGAGAGGCTGTCAGAACCTCAGACGAATTTCCATAATATCAAGAAGTTGCATTAATTTCTCCTGGCAAACTCATAAAGTAGGTATTAACAGGATTCTGGTTGTAGTGTTGTAATGAATATTTCAACCCTGAAGTGCCCTTCTTATAATTCACACTCTACTGTCACTGTTACAATAAAATATTTTATCGCTGCTTTGTGAAGAGAGAGAGAGAGAGAGAGAGAGAGAGAGAGAGAGAGAGAGAGAGAGAGAGAGAGAGAGAGAGAGAGAGATTTCACCTGCCAATGAAGCCTTACAAAGCCATCTCACATGTAGAAAGGTACCAGCAGCCATTACACTGCTAAAGCTGATGAAATATCATCAGGGTTCCTTCCCTGTCGTGTCTATCGTGTCTATCATGACAACATATGAGGACCTCTCTCTCTATATATATATATCTCTCACCACACTCGTCAATTACCACTCAAGGACAGCATGGACTTATGAAAATATAAGAGAGGTTGGGGAGTGGGGCGACTGGGGTTGGGGAGTGGGGTGACATGCGTGGCTTACATATGATGTACATATCCCATCTCCACAGGCAGCCAACACCCTATATCGCAAATGCATTGTCACAGAGAGATCACTGGAATTAACTTCAATACATTTTTTGCTCTTACATGCTCTCTCTTAGCCAACTGTCCTTTAGAAAGGCCTCCTGATCTCCTTTACAAAGAAAATGTCACGTAGGTTCAGTACTTTACGACCCCATGAAGCCTTATAATCAGTGAAAAATCCCAATGAACAGCCATGACCTCATCACGCAGCTTGAGACAACCTCCCATCCAGGTACATAAAGACTTGGTGACTAAGCTTGAATGCGATGAAGATGCTGGTGCCTAATTTAAATGCAGCTTGGACAGGCAGACCAGCACAACATTTGTCAGGGGCATATGCAATTTTCTGTCTGTAAACAGTGTTTTTTCGGCTGGGATGCTGGTATACAGCGTTTTGTTTGGGGCCCACCATGACCCTAGGTTGATTGCAAATGCTGTTCATATTGCTGGGACTTGCAAGACGGCAGTCACCTGTTCGTCATGGCTTCTGTGAAGCCAGGGTTTGGAATATTTGTACTATTTGGACTACTGCCGCCATGCCATCATTTTTAATAAAAAACTAAACTGAACAAACCACCACTGCAGCTCAGCAGGACGGAGCTGACCCTTGACGAGATCATTAGTGTTGGTGAGATCACCTTTTGCTACCTTGGACTAGGAGGTCTGTGTTGTGCCACTTTTTTGGGTTTGTTAGATACATCTGACACAGGTTATCTCCTTCCATAATCACTTCAGATATCCACTTCAGAGCCATATATCATCATTTTTATCTTTTTTATGTCAAGCCAGGGAAGCTAGTCATAACATTGTAATGCATATATTCATATATTCCTCGACTGAAACACAATGTAGATTCATTAATATATAGAGTACATATTTCTGCTGTTGTGTAGAGCGATTTAAAAAAAAAATGTCATAAAAAAGTGAGGTTCAAATGAACTTATGAACGTTATCTGTCCTTTTAAACAAAACCAGAACAAACAAAATTATGGAAAAAAGAAGGGTTCAGTACTTTCCTTCATTTCAAACTGATGCATAAATAGCCCCTTTTGTGTAATCCCATTTGTTCTTCAGAGAGCTAAAAGAAAACAAGTTTGCTTTTGAAATCCTCATCTTTCCTGCTGTGTGGCTGCATCTGACATCAATCAAAATTAGCATAAAACAGGCAAGTGACATACTGCTCACTTAATTTGAATCAAAAAGTAAAAAATACTGAAAACAATAATAATCCCATTTCTGGATGAATGCCAGCTGTTCGTCACCTGCTTTTGTCAGCCTTAACTGCGTGATTGGTGGTGTTTTTATCAGAAGTCATAACAGAGATCATTAATAGACTAGCCAAGATTCAAAGCAACAGAGTAAAATAAAATACCTACGGAGATGGTCACACACACTAATAAAGCTCAGTCTGGCTGTTGAGAGGGTAATGCAGCTGATGGCACGGGGCCTAAATGAAGCACTTTGGATCTCCGCTTCCTGCCCCCAAAAAATTAATGACCGGAGAATGAAAATTTACGCATTTGTATTAAATGCTGACCTTACCCAACTACAGATATGGAAGTCACATATGCATTTAATTAGTTAATGGAAAAGGTTTAAAATGTTCCATGTATCCATGTGGAAAAAAAGAGTCAAATGTGAGAATGGGGGATTCACGGGGGTTTTCTTATGGGTTGTGCAACGATGGCGCATAAATTTGATTGCTGTCAGTCCATTCACTTCCTTTAAGACTCAAACTGAGCAACAGTGTTCATCCAGCTGAGTGCAACTGCAGTGGTGACAATACCAAATGCTGCCTTACTACTTTCAGTGGGGCATTAAGTACAGATTATTCTCTTACCCCTCTGAAATGGAGGGTATGTGGGAGGTTGTGTCTACCTTGTGCTCAAAACTCCCTGTGCTTCCACTATTGATTTGTTACTACTATTTTCCTTAGCAACTCCTGCGTGTTCGCGGACACATTAGGGTAATGTAATTGTGTGAGGGAATTGTTCTGTCCCAGGTTGCTTTTTCATCAGTGACGGAGTGCATACCCCTTGCCTACATCCCATAATTTATACCCTTTAAAAACCTGCTGCGCTCACGCAATTTGTCACAGAGGTGACGGATTGTCAGCGTTAGTTTTTATTTGAATATTCATGTGTGTACTTTATGCTTCCTTTTTTATGTATTTTTTTGTTGCCTACATAAAACCTGCATGTACTGTATCTTTTATAACCACAGAATGACACCAGCTACAGCCATTAATTACGATTATAAAAGCCTGAGATCACTGCAGTGGGCTTAGGTTTGAGGTTTGGGTCAAGGATTGTCATGGTCAATACAGTTTCACTGTCATATTTTATGTTACTTTAACAAGAAATCATGATTGCTTCATAATGATGCACTTCAAATAACATTCTTTCCCTCGGCTTCTTTCAAGGTACCACACAGCTTGCAATCCAGAGAAGCACATAATAAAGGCTGTGTGAGGTTCAATGCGGGACTGATGTACATGGTGGATCATTGTGAGTCAACTTCAATACCATTCGATGCAATTACCAGCGCACAGGTCGGCATTCAGAATGCAGCTACCTCCAAGACTTCAAGACAAATGATCCTGTCTCTTTTAATTTTATACCTTTGTTTTTCCTAGTTTTTTAAATCCCCCAGCCGGTCTTGGCCCAGCTTATTTATTGTATCAAAATAGTTTATTCCCTGGACTGGAGATTGTTAGACTGAACAATTTCATCCATCTGCTTATGTCTCATTGTTTCCATTTTCTTTTCGCTACTGAATCTTGGTTCCAGACGTTTCCTGCCACAGCGCGAGGAGCTGTTTCACATCGATGTGCCCCTCTAGGAATTCAAAACACCACTGTGGTGTTTCTTCCAAGCAATTGCTTTTGAATAATAGAAAAGAGTCTGTTTATAGTCCTTCACAAGTCTTTTTAATGTTGTCTTGTCTTTCAAGTGTGGCGCCACAGGTGTGTGCGTGTGTGTGTGTGTGTGTGTGTGTGCGCGTGTGTGTGTGTGTGTGTGTGTGTGTGTGTGTGTGTGTGTGTGTGTGTGTGTGTGTGTGTGGGACTAAGTGGGACTGTGTGTGTGAGATGTTTGGGTTTGAAATGGTCCTCTGATGTTCCCCAGTCAGTCAACATAGTTCATTTGTTTTTTTTTTTTGCAAAGCAAAAGGACTTCAGTGTGAGCTGTCAATATTCATTTATTATGTATGCCTTTCACTACCTATTAATAATCATACTGAATTTATATTAATTCATGATGTGACACAAAGCTTTTAGGCAGCAATTAGTAATCAAATTCATGAGCGCCTCAAGGACTCGGCAGCCAATGACGTACACATCATTAACAAACAGCGCGTTTTTCTTTGTCTTGGGACACGTTGCATCCATTACCATGACGTGCTTCTAGCGTCCAGCACCAGGCCATGCCAGCATTTACCACCAGAGACACTGCAGAAGACAGACAATCAATCCAACAGAGGCTTCAAGAAGCACTTCTGCTCCCTTTCTAACATAGTTCAATGCTGTAGTAGTCTACATTTGAGCTTTATAACCCTGCTACGGTCACTGTGTCCAGTCCCCAGGGCCAAATAAACCAAAAGCACATACTTCTGTTTTTTTTCCTGAGTCTGTCTTTTAGTTATTTGCTTCTAAATACATCCTGCTTGACCTCGGACCTGACCCGCCCAGATAACCAAGAAGCATGCAGTCTAATGACCACGGTCACCTCCTTCTCTTTAAACTCAAGTTAATAGACGACTGGGTGCTCTTAAAATTTTAACAAAGTGCAGGCTGCCCTGTCCTTCTGGACCAAGGGCTGTAAAATGGCTGTCGGTGGAGACATTGGAGTATCATTACCGAAGCATTGAGAGAGGAAAATAAAATCTGTAGCTGGCTGGCCTGGAAAACTGGAAGGCACTGCTGTTATATAGCAGCCTTGAGCAGAGTACTCTACCTCAACAGCTCCAGCAAATGATAGCCAACAGCAAACACAACAACAATACTACCACTACTGATATCAATGTGACTGCTACTATCAGTGTTATCTTATTATGATATAATTTTTAAAGGAGTTTTCATATTATTAATGAGAATTATTTAGTAAGAAAAATTTCCTACGTGCCCCCTAAATGAACTGATTTACAATCGGTTTTTATTTTTCAACTTTAAAACCCATAATTAACTGTTTTTTTTTTTTCTTCCTTCTCCATTTTTTTCTGTTTTTGTTTTGTTTCAGAATATGTTCTGTATAATAAGGGGATACAGACCAAGGAGATTGGGGATGTTGATTACTGTGTACTGTTATCTCAGTGATGCTGAGGGGATGTTAAAATAATTCTGATAAAACACTGACAAACAAATGAAACACACGTGTTTTACATTTGGCACTTTTGGAGAATACACATGACGGTGCACGTTTCCTAAAATTTTTTTCCTAGAAAAGTCTTTGGTCATAGAGAGTTGCCACTCCTGAAGTTAGTAGAACACTCACGCATGATGCTGCTCATGGTGCTCCTCCCCTGAGCGAAAGCAACCTGGTTTACTGGACAAAAACACACATCTTGTTCACGTCTGCTCTGCTGCCCAACGTGGTTCCATACTCTTAACTTCTTTTAAAAGCTCTTCTGGATGCACTGAAGATAGAGCAAATGCCTAAAAACGTATGGGAGCATTCAACTCTAAGGAGATGATTTTTTTCTGTTTTTATTTGTTTTATTTTTTTTTTTCCAGACTTAGCTGAATCATGTTCCCAAAATGGTAATACTGTGGTAGTAACAGTGATTACCCATCTTTGGTTCATGCATTAGGGGACCTGGTTAAAAAGACCAAAGAGAAAATTTTAAGCAAACCTTTTGGACTGCTAAGGTCCTACCAGACTGCCATGAAAGCCTTGGTAATAGTCTAAAGCTAATGACATACAAGCAAACTGCCTGCCTAGTCGCCAGGTAGGAGAAGGTTGGCAGCCATAATCTGAGGGATAATGGGCAGACCTTAACATAGGGCTTCTGTTTAAACAGAGAGAAAATGAAGGAATTATTTGTTTTTATAGATGCTGTTTTTTATTTTAAATGTTATATTTCAAATTCCTTCTTCAATGAATTCCATGCTGCCCAAGTACATTATGTACAGTATGCTATTATATTGTATTTTAATGTGGGCATTGTCTGAAACATATATGAATTGGAATTGTTGATTGCTGCCTATTTGCGAGGACTCCCTCCTGAGATTTTATAAATCAATGGGAATAATTACATATATAATTCTGCTATATAATTTCCACTATGTATAACACTATATAATATATACATATTTTACTGATTCTTAGTGGTATTAGCATTAGTGTTTACATTTTATAATAATACTAATTCCACTGCAACATGTCTTTGAACATTTTGGATTTTTATTGACATGACATTTGAATTTGTGGCCTAGAGTGACACAAGTGAGTTAATCAATTACCAGTTATATTATGAGGGGAGTGTGTTGTCATTCGGTGTACTGTGGGATTTTTTCATGTACAAGGTCCTGACTGCAGAGAGTTCAAGGGAAGCAGGGCTGAATAAGTTTGTGCTGTAATTAGCCCAGTAAAGGTACAGTAAATGAGAGCAATTCATGAATGAAGCCTGGGACCAGAGGGCAGTATGTGTCACACAGAGACACTGAACCTCCACCAGCACCCGCCAAGAAGGAACTGCACCCTATGTGACCCACCACTTACCTGGTGGGGTCACCATTTGTGCAATCATGATAAAAAACAATTATGTCTAATTTTACCATTGTGACATAATTCCCTTTGTTGTGAGGTGCTGTAGGATCCCAGTCCCACAAGAGCTGCAACAGTATTATTAATGACTGGATATAGAGACTGTAGTGTTTGTGTTCTTTCGCAGCTATGCATTTCCCAAGCACATTTTAATACCGGCGCTCTCAGAAGCGTCACGCATCATGCAGGGTCAAATCAAAGGCTGTCAAAAGGTTCATTTGTCTTGCTGCCGACGCAATGCCTTGACCCAAAGAGGCAAGGTGACGCTGATCCAGGACCAGTACGAGGGAATGATTTTATAATGGAGACGGGGGTTGATGATCCATCAACAAACAGACCTGACAGTAACTCATAAGTGAGACGGGCAGTGTAGCAGGTGTGATCAAAACCATTTTTCTTCCGAGGGGAACATAAATCTTAATAAACATTGATAGGAGAGGCAAGTTCTCGCGCCCACAATAACAAGGCATCTACATTCATTAAGGGGCTCTTGGTTAATTTAAATAACGATCACATATCCTATTTGCAGTCATAACTAATTTATTGTGAATGCCTCTGAAGTCTGTTTCCATGTCATGTGGTATGTGTCCATATGTGTACATGTATGTATATTTATATATACAACAAGTTTCATATATTCCCCTTGAAAAAGTTTTCACAAATATATATGTAGTATATTGAAACTGATTTATACTCCCATTTAGTCAAGTGCTTTCACGTATTATGTGGTCAATACCTTTTTATCTTATGACACTAGCCAAAAAATTAACAGGACAAATCGTAATATTTTGAGGTTTCGATATTGTTAACTTTTGTTTCTATAGCAACATATATGACAGATAAGAGAACAATAAAGCAAAGAAACAACAGATGCATGTCAGTCCATATCCAGAGGGGGGAGCCAGTGGACAGAAGAAAAGCAAGCAATCACCATCATCTAATTCATCGTTATAATCCATTAAACAATAGGAATAATCAGCAACTATCACCCACTCATACCCTGGCAGGTAATCAGAATCATCAGTGATCTTACCCTAGCATCAAGCCATAAGGAGAGTTTTTAATCAGTCTAAACAGTTGTCCTCTCTCTCTGCTCCTCTCTGTCTCTCTCTCTCTCTCTCCCCCCTTTCCCTCTTTCTTTTTCTCTGTAAATAGAGTGGCTGTACTGAGGACATGAGATCTTAAACTCAGACACTCTGGAAGCTAATTTTAAGAGGCAGCTACCCCATGAGTCACTGAAATAAATACAGACCTCCTTTCTATTGAGCTGCTGCTCTCTCTGTACCTGCCTCTCGCCTCCCTGACCGCACAAAAAAATGAGGTGTCGAGAGATATGCGTGCCTGCGCGTGTGTGTGTGTGTATGTGTGTGCGTGTTCGATGTTGAAAGGTAACACTGTCAGATCTACTTCAATGCCATTTCGGCTGTGGATGAAATTACCCTAGCCATGATGAAGTGTGTTTTTTTTTTGTTTTTTTTTTTTGCTGTAAGTGCAGAAAAATGGTGAGCAAACCCATTATGTCTCTGCCTCTGTTATCACCCTGCTAATCAAAACACTACCTCAGATTTTCCCAAATGTCCCCTTATTATTACCTGACACATCAAAACAGAGCCTGGGCTTTCTTCTCTTACCTGAGAGAAATGTTAATTTTGAGAGTAACAGACCTTAGCTGAGGCCCTGGGTAATGACTCGAGTAAACACGACATCAGCTGTTCAGACAGACGGCGATTTGTTTGAGGGATCACAAGTGGGTTACGGCGGGCCTTCCAGATCTGTTTTCAGGAATAAGGGGGATGAGAGACAGAACCGAAACGGAGGATAAAAAAAAGCAAGAGGAGTTGGAAAAGCCAGGTATTTATTTGCTTCGGCCTGCTGACCAAAGGAAGTAGCTGGGCGCATTGATTGAACACAAACAGAAGATCAATCACCTGCAGTAGGTTACAGAGGATGAGCAAATAGATCCAGCTCTAACCAATCTGAGCAGCAGTACTGGGAGAAAGGGGAGATTGAACTTCCACCATGATCAAACATTGTCCATTAATCCCCTGCTTCAAGAATATTCATTAAAATCTCACATGTCCCTGTGATGAAATATTCTAATAATGTTTTCAAAAATGATAAACACAAAACAATCATAATCCTCTTGCACATATCATATTTACCTCAAGTCAAAGAAACTTCAGAAAGCAATTCAGTTACCTTTGCATAATATTATTTCCTTTAGCTACTGTCGCAATGTGCATGTCTTACATACTGGAGATTATCTACGAGTACACCTGAATATTGATTAACATTAAGCACCTTGGCATCAGAGCAGTTTACATCAACAGGGTGCTACCAGGGATTTGAACCAACAACCACCAGGTCACAAGTCAGACTCCTTCACGTCTGCTGTTCTCTGCTGGCCCCCTCAGCTGGTGCATGTCTGCCTCAGAGCCCCCTGCACATGTCACACAAGGCTTGCTGCTGTCATTGACCAATACGATTTTGTGGAGATGGTCAGTGTGGAAACCCTTGTGTCCCTGAGAAAGAGATCACTTCCTCTGCTGTTGTAGAGCCTGACAGCCATATGGAGAGTAGGGTAAAAAAAATGTGTTGTCCTCTCCACCAGTCCATCCTGTCCAGTTTCCAGGGTAGCTGCCCTTGAGCTGATTGCATGAATGTAACAAGAAGCCCAATCCAATTCATTAATTCTACTCTACTCTCAAAGATGAGCAAACAAATAAATCTGAACAAGTCAAGAACATCCTGAAACAAAGCAGCTATTTCTAATGTGATGTGTATATTCTAAATTCTCTGTCTGGAAGAGAAATGCCTGAAAAGCAATCTACCAGTCTCTCTCTCTCTCTCTCTCTCTCTCTCTCTCTCTCTTTCTCTCTCTCTCTCTCTCTCTCTCTCCGTGTGTGTGTGTGTCTGCACTCTTGCGTGGAGGGTGCCTTGTACGACTTACATTTTTGTAATGCTAAATCTTGGGAATTTGTGTACTGTGTTGTTTTGTGGGAATTACAGCAAGATCTGCTGCTTGAAAGGTGAGTTTGCAACAGTGCAGCTGGAGAATATTAGGGGCTGTGGCAATGTAGGTTGGGTTAAGGTGGAAATGGCGATCTTAGGTAAAATAAATGGGGGGGGGTGTGAACCACCCCCCCCCCCCCCCCCCACCCCAACACACACACACACACACACACACACACACACACACATAACCAGCCATGGGCTATGTTCATCTGAACACCAACTCTACCTAAAAAATACCAGACCCTCTACACCCTCTACATGCATGGTAGTGATGTTTAAACATATGACATACCAGGGGGACTCACTCTTTCTCATTTAAGATGAAAGCTTGGTGACTGGGCAATTGGACTGCATTCCTTTATGACTTTAAATCTCTTGAAATTTCTATTCTTAAATAGGTTTACTGACAAATTAAAGGAAAATAAAATATGACAATATTAAATAAATTCTATATAAATATCACAATAAATAAATATAGAAATATAGAAATAACACATAACTAGAATTAGATCTAGAATTTTCATTCAATTAAAAAACCTTATTCATTATATCATCCACGCTTAGCTATTGTGCTTATCTGAGATAACAAAATGAAGCATAGCTTTGATTAATAAATTGTGTGTGTGTGTGTGTGTGTGTGTGTGTGTGTGTGTGTGTGTGTGTGTGTGTGTGTGCTGAAATGACGTACTAACCTGCCCTACGTTCCGAAACAATCAGCAATTCAAACAAACAATAGAAAAGCCCAGCATATTAAGAAATCTCCTGCTCCCGCTTTTAGACCTCGAAGCAGCAACAGCAGGCGAACAAGTTGAGGGCTGTACGGGAATGCAGTGTACCTACCGCAGTAGATGATCAGCAAGCTGGTCAATAGCACCACAGCCCAGAAAGTTGAGGACATTCTCGGCCAGGAATTGGCATCCTTCCGATTTCTCAACTTTGGGGAGGAAGCCATCGGTGCCAGTTCCCCTGAACGATAAGAAATTCGTCTATTTCACCAGCCCACTCGCCCTTTGACTGAGCGCCTCTCGCCACGTGTAATCCCTAAAAAAGACATCTTGAAAATGGGTTGCACATCAGAGACATCACAGCGTTTCGGCAGCCATCGTGTAATAAAAAGGCAAATATTCTCCACTGGTCCACGGCAGAAAGTCTGTGCTGTGATACTATGCGTTCAGAATCTGCACGTAAAGACATACATGTTCATGAGACAGCTCTAGGTACGAATGTGAAAATTAGTCATTCCCAGAAAAAAATGTTTGGTAAGCAAGTTTAGAAGAATAATGTACGTAAGATTCCTTAGAGATTATTGAGGCAGATGCTGCACCGTTCTAGTTTTCCAAAGGAAAAAAAAATAGCGTTGTCAATAGCGTTTGGATGAAAGCATTTATACCGCAACCTCGCGCAACACCCCAGACGTACCTGGGGCAACTGTAGATCTGTGAATGACAGTGGCTTGTAACTCCTCAGCAGTGACAGAGAAAAAAAAATCAGCAAAGCAGTGAGGTCTTGTAAAAATCCAACCTCAAAGAATCGACATATAAGTGCCTGAGGATAACGACAGCGAGACAAAATAAGCATAAATTGTGACCTAAAGCGAAGTGAAATCCTTCCTAATGATAACAGAGAGAAAGGATTAGAGAGAGGGAGAGCGAACGACTCGGAAACGTCGCAAGGTCCGTTTTTTTTTTTTTTTTTTTCCCCTTCAACCCGTCTCCGAAACGTTTAGCCCCCGGACAGAAAGGGGGTGCTGGAAAAGCAGGAGAGACTTGTTGGGAAGTTAATCACGGCGTTTCCCACTAATCATTTTCTGTTGTGGTCCTAGTGCGGAGTAAACGCGAAGAGTCCTGTGACGCAGCGTTCTCGTATTCAACATGCAGCGAAAGTGCATGCCCACAGGTAGCAATTGTGTGTGTGTGTGTGTGTGTTTGCGCGCGCCTCAGAATACATTCGGAAAATACAATCAACACAGATGTGTATACACATACTTACACTCAGGTTTTCTCTCAGTCTGTGTCTGTGTATATTGTATGCATTTATTTTTGGCTTCGGAGTTGAGAAAAATGTTTCGTTTTATATGTAAACATTCCATAAATAAGAAACTTAGTTTGAGTTTTACTCTTTTGTTCCCATTGACACCATCTTAGTTCGTGGTAGTATCTCTGATTGTTTCCGTTAGTATGTACAGTGTTCATAAATATCACTACAGTGTGTTCGTGAAGCATGTTTTTGCTATTACATAGGTAAAAATATGATCCTGAAACCAGGCCTACTGTTTAGAAGTTTTATTTATTGCACAGCAACCTGTTTCACTTGTGAATACTCATGATCAAAGATTCTCACAGAAAACCACATGTGAAATGTGTAATGCTTTGGGTATGTGCATGGGCCTGATTCCCACATGCAGCACCACAAGAGGGGATCTTTTGTGATCTGACTGCAAAAACACATATCATTATCACCATTAAAGTTAGTCATTGAGAAATTGCATTTAATGTATGCATTGTGTTGAAGGTATATATAGTACAATTGCACCCAGTGGAGTTACTGTGCTTTTATACATCAGTCATCCATACCAATTATGGTTTAATACTGCAAACCTCAACTGGTTGTATTGCAGTGTTATAACCTCATCATGTTTATTTATCATCACTAGATAGCATTTCTTATCAACATTATGCATTTTTAAGTATCTCAGAACTAAATACATTGATGAATTAAAAATGTTACAAACCATGAAACAGTATTTTTGCATGTCAAATTGTCATATTGCTGTACCATCAATGTTCCCACATTGCAACTGGCAGAAGAAGCTAGGCTGAAATGCCATACCACAGCTTCAGAGCTACATTTTTGAAGATGGAAAGCAAGCTGTTACAAGAATAACAAAAATGTCACGAGATATGTTGTACCTTCGGTTTTATTGGAACTCCTTCAAGATACTCTGCAGCAGCAGTTTAATCAAGACTGGTTGCACAGGTTCAGATGTAACTTATGTAAGTCCAGTGAATGTTAATTTTCCATTACACCAAGTATATTTCAATAGTCAGTGATTTGGTGAGTAAGATGACCTACTGTAGATGGACCTCACATTAAAGCATTAAAGTCTAAAGGTCAGTGCAGTTTTTGTAAGTCTGAAGGAATAGAAATTGCACATTGTTGCTTGTTCACATTTTCCTTATGAAGTATGATGAAGGATCCATAATTTAGGCCCCCTGCCCCTCCCTATTCCAAATATTGTATCCTGTTACTATGACAGTGCTCCCTGTAATGTTGTAATGCACAGCTTTTCATTCATTACCAGTTCAAAGCACAGTCACATTACAACTGGCCACATTTTACAGTAACTGTGCATCACACTGACATTTAATGTCACATTTAATGATCGTATTTATATATTGCTAAGAATATAGTTCTTCTGTTGAATAAAGACAGAGGCAGAAACCCCTTCAGTGGGGAGAAATATGGGATGAAAATGCTCGTTTCAGATGGCAGTAGTGTAGGGTGGGACAGTGAATGAGAGGGCACTTTGCCAGCTGTGCATTCTGGCAGTGAGTCAGCAGGCTGGCGTACAGTCACTCAGCATTCTCTGTATTAGTCCTAACCAAGAGACAGGACACATCACACGGTGTGCATACGCTTTCTGCATACGCACTCTACCCTGAATTACATCTGCCCTACAGTTCACAAACGTAAGTGCTAATCAATTTACCTTATAATGGAGAGAGGATATATGTACATAGGCACTGTACATATTAATAATCACACACACACAAACACACATCGTTTGGATGGTAGGGTTGTGGGGGTTGAAAAAATCTTCTGTTTGGCAGTTTATTAGCTTCCCTCCCTTTCCTTTCTATTCCTGTTTTTTTTTTCCTCAGAAGCCACACTACTTTTTCCTATCGCCTTATCTGTCACAAAGAGTTACTAATGACGTAATTATCCAAGATTATGCACAACCCTCTTTTGTTTCCCTGTGCTAATGTTTTGAACCAATGGGATGTGTTGCCAGCCTCCAATCAATGTGACAAATGTCTTGAAAAGACAGATCTAACATTTATTTTCATTTTATTTGTCCATAACAAAGCTAACATTCTGATAAGACTTGGCCAAAAAGCCAGTTATTGCAGAGCTAAGACATCAGTCTGCATATTTATTGGATAAAGCTTTAGCCCTTCAGTTTAACAGTTTTGTCTAATGCATCAGCTGGGCAAGAGACTGTGCATAGCTTGTGGTAGCAGAGTAAGATGTCTCAAAATATCATGGCTCAATCAAGGACATATTTTTTACAGTTACTAAGTATTAAAATCAATTTTTTTTCTTTTTCTTAAGGTAGCCATCTGCCCCTGCTGGCCACTGTTGATTTGATTACTAGCCAGCTAAACAGCTGGGTGACTGTCCAGTGACTGTAGATAGTTGGTTTACTATTGCAGCTTGCTGGATATTGTAGTTAGAGAATGTTTACAGTTCAAATCAGAGCCGCCTTGGTAGGCTCCGAACACTCCAGCTCACTCCAGCTCAAAAGACTGTTTCCCACAAAGTAAAAGAATAATGTGGAGTAATAATAAAATGGCTATGATTGCTAGTAGCCTAGTTTGATGTATCATCCTGCCGGCTAACTGGCTTTTATCTGTTTTTATTTCATTTTTTTCGACAATGTCTTTACTGTATGTTCTGAAGTTTCTTGCTTCCCAATCTGGGTGAGGGTTAGTAAAGGTTAGCAGGAAGATGCTGTGGCACTGTAACACCCCTGCCAGCACTAGTTCTGATGGAGCGAGTCATCTGAGACCGCAGTCCATTTAAGCGGATTTCTGGGATGGTTTTGCGGACCCCCAACCCGAAAGTGTTATTAGACTGGGGGTCCTGGCAGGACAGGACAGGAGGGGTTCTGGACTAAATCCTTTGCCCCTACTGAGACCTGAGAGCTCAGCAGTAGTCTTTCACTAATGTGGTACTTGGTAGGGGACCTTTCTGGACGTGTCTGTCTTTGGTTGTCTGAGAGCTGACCTTTCTCATTTCTGCCCCCTTTGATCTGCCTAGACAGAGGACTGTCTCTTTATTAGCCCGTGGTTTTGGCTTTGAACTCCGTTTGCGGCACTTTGGGCCGTTTTTTCATTGTTTCAGATACACAGCACTTATCGTGCTGGGCGATAGTATCAATCAAGACAATGATTAAGTACTACTTACAACAGTATGTGGTTAGCAGTTCAATTTTGTGAATTAAATCTATGCGATACTTGAGAATGCATGTGTAGGCTCTGCGTGGTACAGCTCTCAGTTCCATAGTGACCTTCAGCATCGCATGCTAAGACACCTCAGATAAGAGGCGTTCGGCTCGCTGCAATACCTAGGTCTCTGCTATGGCAGACTAAACAAGCATTTATCACTGACTCCAGAGGAACATCACTCCCTGTAACAGATGCATTCCAATTAACAAGCCTCATAACACACCATCATTGCTGTAAAATACATTAGTTGATAGTTTTCATGTGGCCACATACCCCCTGTGAAGTTTTCACTGCTTTTCTGTCACCGACATGAACGGTCTTATTCAAGTTCATATTTAAGCAGTCGGATGTAGTACATGCGCATTATGTAACATCATTATTTTCAGCCCTGACAACGCGTTATTACTTAGAAATGTTACATTGGAAGCGTACTCCCAGGGCTTTGTTGAAACTGTCATAACTACCTGAGTGCCAGGCAGCGCAGGGCACCTGAGCTGAGACACGCCAAGGGTATGGACGCGCCCGGGCACACAGTCTGTAGGCTCAGATGGCTTTTATTCCCATTGTCAGTGCTCTGATAATGGAGCTAACTCTGGCACCTGCTTAGAGCTGGCAGGCAATAAGACACTTCAGTGGGCTGCACTTGCGAGCACACAGGGCCGGAAACATAAAATTGACACTGGAACACAGTGTACACGTGTGAAGGCTGAGCCCTATTGTAGCAATACAGGCATTTTTACAATTAAGACGCAACCCGACGGTGTCGTCCAATGTCATCTAAAGAATAGAGTCTGTTGCGGATGGACAATGGTATTAAATGGTTGGGGTTAATATGAACGTGTTTAGGACAGCTTTGGAAACAGCGAAGGTGCTCAAGGAGAGCCATGGTTGTGCAGTTATGATCATGTGACCCTGTTCCTGCGTGAACCATCTTGTGTCTTTTATCAATTGTAAGGTTAAACCAGTGCTTTATCAACACCTGGACTGTAGGATTAGTGCAGTCCATCAGGGACACGGTACGGCATGCTCAACATTTCAACAGAACAGCAAAGAGAAATCGCTTTCTAAACAGTGTAGACTGGCTTCCCCAAAACACAAGCTGCACTCTCTCCAACCACGCAGCAGATACTCCCTGCAAAGGGTGCTTAACCTACAGTACCAGAAAACCCAAATCTCAGACACAGCTGAGTCCTCCCCTAAGGGGCGCTGTCACACATGGCGGTGAGCACATCTAAGGTTGGTAATGAGTTTTCACCTGGCAGATAACAGTTACATACCATGCATTTACAGCCATTTGCTTTAACTGAACAAAGCAGGGCATACTGTAAATATCCTGGGAAGCAGTGACACCCTAATGGTAATGTCCCCTCAATAAGGCTGTGTCGGACTAAGATGGACGACGGGGCAATAGCTCAGCTGAGGGACAGCTGAGGCGGCATAGAGATGTGCTCAGTGAAAATGTTCCTCCCTGCGCTCACGCAAGCGGTGTGCTTTTTATAGCATGGCGAAAATCAGCCCTGTACTGTGAGAAGGTAAATGTCAATCGGCTCATCATCCCCCCCGACTCTTTTGATACAACAGACTTTTTTTTTTTTTCTTACATCATTAAAGGCACACTGACTGTTTCTCTTTTGGGAGTGCCCTTTACAGTCTGTAGCAGTGAAAGTCTTGCCTGTCATTAGAATGCCGCAGACACCACTGGCATATCATCTTAGTTCCTCATACCCTGTTGTTCTGTTCAGAAGATATGAATTTCCATACAATCAAAGTGTTAAAGTTGCTACTGACATAAGTACAGTACCAGTCAAAAGTTTGGACATACCAGATTAAGATAACAGGAAACATGCATTTAAAGACATTTTTACCTAAAGACTTATGCTTAACTGCTTGAAATTGGTTTCTTAGACAAATATGAATAATGAAGTTGGTGCCTATGTATGAATTTCCTTCCCCTAAAAAATTCATTTTAAAAAATGTTTTTTGCTGCTTTGAAGAATCTAAAATATAAAATATGTTTTGATGTGTTTAACACTTAATTGCATTTGTGTTATTTCATAATTTTGATGTCTTTACCATTATTCTAAAATGTAGAAAATAGTAGAAATAAAGAAATAAATAAATCTTTCCATGGGTAGGTGTGTTCAAACTTTTGACTTGTACAAAACTTTTGACTTTTGACTGGTATAGTGCAGGAGAGATGCCATGAACAGCTGATGCAAAGAGGAAATAGTAAGTTGGAGTTTAATAGTGATGGATTGTAAGAGCTTGTATAGTTTTTGTTAATTGTGTAAGAATTATACGAGACCTTTCCTCCTGAACCTTCATTTGGAACTTCAATAGGTGCAGTGAGTCTTGAAAGTCCTCAAAACATATCAATGGCAATGATCGGTGGATGAAATAAAGTGCATCTTCCAGTGAGCAAAAAAAAAAAAAAAAAAACAAGGTGACACTTTCACTGGATTCACCTCTGGAAATCACGTAATTTAAACAGAGATCTTCCAGGATTATGATACCATCCTGCTTCCCTGTTTGTATTTGTGTTGGGGCTTACACAAGCAGACACTCAGCAATCCTCTCTTATGAGCTTTCATATCCACTGGGATTCCTGAGGGAGTCTTACAGTTGATGATTAGCCCACTGGTTACTCTCAGGGCTAACTGTTTTGTTGAAATGTTTTTATGGATCATTAAGAGCAATTTTTATATTTCTTTTCATATTTTGAAAAGGAGGGGCAAGGTCAGTGAAGTATGTTTTATTTAAACATTCATACCGTTAAATAGCAGCAATAATCAATAAATACAAAGTCCCTTCATTTGAAGGTTATTCCTCCTCTTTAAATAGTCATCACTACAATATTACAAGTAAAGTTCATCAAAAACACGAGCTGGTGTTTTCATTATTTTTTTCTGTTTCAGAAAAACCAACACAGATTCATATAGTCAGCCTGACCTTGGGCAAGGGTGAATTGATACACTGCAAGATGTTAAGCATAAGATTAGTGCAAAGGCAGCATTTGCTCCTTGAACTTCCACAATGCCGCAAAGCACAAAAGCACAAACTTGTGTTTAATTCCAGCTGTGTGTCTGCATCACACATTCTGGGTTCTCTGAGCCAGTATAATTTGCTAACAGACACAAGGCTTTGGTTACTGAACAGTTGTACAGTTTACTAGATTAGCTAGTTTCTAAATTTCACTTGAAAAAAACTGGCAGATCCACTGCCTTTTATGATTTTTAAAATAGATTTTTACAGTGGATTTTACTCACTGCGCTCAATTTCTGCACTGTGGCAGTAAGGGACAGATGTAACTGCAAAACTGCATGTTCAGCCTAAAGTTGGTGTGCTACCATTGTACTCATTGAGCTTCAGTCAGCATCAGGCTCCATAAATGGTTAATATGTCAACCAATCTATCAATAAATAAATACATAAACAAACAAACTTGGGCCATATACCGTAGGTTGGCCTGGATAAGGGTGTATGCTAAGGAAACAAATTATGCAGTGCAATTTCATGCCTCTGTGTTTGATGACAATAGCCAAACAGGAGAGTGTTTATCATTCAATCTGTGTTCAGTCAGATTGTTCAGGGATCCAAACTGAGCAACCCACCCCTTATGAAATAATCATAATAAGCATTTCTAGGTGCTTTGTCCTGGATATTGGCATATTTAGATTGGATAAAAAGATGTTTATTATCCCATTATACCGTTGTCGGGGCCCACTCTAGCCTGGACGTGATGGAGACAGCTTCCTCTGAACAGCATTTTTATTTGGAAACTTTTAATGGGATCCAAACAATGACAATTGTCTGCAGGCGATTCGCTTTCCTGTAAATGAAGTCCCATTAATTGCATTTACAGACTTTCAAATGAAGTATGTCAAACGCTTTTGGTCGATGATTCCCAAACCAATTTGCATGGTAATGAAGGCTTTAAAGCTGGGATCTGAAACATTGTGAAGAATCTTGGCTCCTGTGAAATTGTGAATATGGCATTATGGAATCAGAGATGCTTTTCCTTTAGAGCGAGCAGGATTCTGCAGACTCATTCCGAGGTTCAGCGCACAGCGAATTCCTCTCATAAGGCTTTCTTTGCATGACACAGAAAGCATTATTGCCATGTGTCACATCACATTTTACAAGACTAATGCCCCCCGGTCAGATGTCTGCTCTGCAAATCACTGGCGTACCACTGACATAGTGCAAGCACAATAAAGTCTGTAAGAAAATGCCAAATGTTCTCTAGATCAGAGCTATCCACATGAATCATTTACAACAGGCTTTGGTTCTATATGTGTCAGATTAAAAGAATGAAGACCAAATGGACAAATCGAAAAGTGGATAGCACGTTGGGGTCCATCCATGATGGCATCTCAAAGGTGGGGTGATACAGATCCTTCTGTCCCACCAGATGATCTTTGTTTCCATCATGTTGCAAAAGAGAATTAACCAGCATTCATAGTGCCACTGCTCAGGGGTGTGGAGAAAGCGGTGTAACTTCCCTGGAAATGCAACCTCAGCAGTGAATTTCAGCAAATGGCTTTTTTTTTTACTGCTGGACTCAAACAGAGTCATGTGCTGGGAGGCAGAGAAGTTCCCATTTAAATGAAAAATGTCCCTGCTTGCGTTGTTGAAACAGTCTCTCTTATTGATGCTATCATCTTGGGCAAACAAACAATCATTCCGTGAGCTGTAATTAGAGGAAGGTCTTATCCTGTAGTTGAGGATAAAAAAAACCTATAAGAATGATGTAGGACACTGTCTCGTACTCTCCTCAGGAATGCAGCTGTCAAGACTGTCTTTGTCATTATAGAGGCCCCAAGAGAATGATATAAACCATAAATGAAAATCCATGAACAGTCAAAAACGCAATTTAAAGGACGAGCGGTATGTTGACCACCTTTTGTTGAGTTGAGATGTGTCGGTTAACAGGCCACCTTGAGGGGGAATCCATTGGCATATCAACCAAAAGAGTGAAGTCATTCCATGAGTTCTTTCTTATTATTATGGGGTCAGAGTTAAAGAGCAACTCAGAATTTTTTGTTACCAGTTCCAGTTTTGAAACTACGCCCTCATTTAAGCCATTGCTAATAATTATTCATTACTGTCGCTAATGTGCTACTTTATACTACATTTTGCTTGGAAGACGTTCTTATCTAGAGCGATTTACATGCCTTACAATTTTCAGTGTTATCTCTTCACACAGATGGATTTTTACTGAGGCAATTTGGGTTAAGTACCTTGCCCAAAGTAGCAACAGCAATGGAAAACCTGTGAATCAAAGTAGTTAAATTATTAGACCTGCCCTGTGTTCAGGCAAACCATGGAGGAGATTAAAGTACTGATCCCCCCCCATAGGCCATTCCCAGCCTCCACAGACAAATCAGGCTTGATTGGTAAATTGAATATGATTTCACTGTAGTTAGCCTGCAGGCTCTCACTGAATGACTAGATGAAATTGAAGCCTTGGGCAAACATTCAGCAGGTGGTTGATTTGCGGTGTGTAATAACATGAGCAGGTTGAATGTTGGATCGAGATTCAGTCTTTGGGAACGGGAGCGACCGCGTGTGCAGAAAACAGTTTAGATTGCTTGCAAGCATCTCCAGGACTGGTTCCGGCTCGATCAGGTCTCGACAGTTACAGGAAAAAAAATGGACCTGGCCCATGGGGATGGAGGCTGGCCTAGATAACTGGAATACAGGACCAGACTATTGGGATTAAATGCGAATAAATGATGCATTTTACCAAGATGCTAGTGGCTGAGCGTGAGCCAGGAATAGGGGACAATGAGAACATGCTTTTAAGTGTACACTGTCCTTTAATATTTCTCCTTTTCCTTTTTTATAACGAGCTTGCCAATTACAAATAAACAATGAATCATTTTTATTTAATTATTGAGTCTAGGAAAATGTGCAATGCTGTGCAGCAAACAGTTCTAAACTTAATTCAAATATACTGCAGGGTTTTAGTCAAGTTAGACAGCTTCCTACTCTACAGCCAGCATCCATTAAAAAAATGCATATTACCTAGATAAGTAATGGTTAGGTTTTGTCCAAGCATACCTTTCTAGTTAAGTGACTGTGGAATCAGGTCTCTCAGAGATTCTGATCTTTTAAAGATACAAAATATAAATCTAGGATTAACTGTCAACCAAGTAGTGATATAAAATTGTATACATCCTCTCTGGTCAATATTTGGGGTTATCCACTTCAACATACACTATCCTGAAGTGGGTGTGTTTGTATGAACATGCATTGCAATATCTTGCATTGCTACCAACTATGTATGTAACTAGAATACATTTCTGCTCTCAGGGCTTCAGTGTCAGTTGGTGCAGTAATCACATTACTCCCTGTTCTCAACAGTAGAACCCTCCCATATGTCAGTAATTACTGTATCTCAATTCATGTGCAATATGCACCCCTGTTTTAACATTGGGATGCTGTTAGTCCTATCCATAATATCTGTCAGCTATGATTTATCTGAGCATATTATATTCACAAATGCATCAAAGTGAACAGTTCTGTTTTTGTATATTTTTACATTGTTATCCTGCCAGAATTTAGCCTTCAAAAATCATCCACTGTTTACTGTGTGCTGCTAAGTGCTGTCTTCATGCTAACTCAGCACTGAGCCTGTGTGGTTTGTCTCCACTGTGGAAAAAAATGAAGAAATAATGAAATATTAAGTGTTGTGGAGTATGTTGACCGCCAGTGAATTAGTCAATTACATCTCATAGCTGTATGAAAAGACATGCATTGTTTGGGTTTCTTGCCTCTGTGGTCTTACAGCTTTCTCAAGCATTCTCTGTGTGTGTTTCTCATTATTTCTCTCTCAGGTAGTTTGTGCAAGCTGCACTGCAAACCCACACAGAACAGCTGTTTGTCACGAATGTAAATGGATGAAGTGCTCTAAAAATACCTTGTGTTTTTTTTTTTTAATGATGCACTGTATTGACTGTTTCTTTTTAATTACCTTAATGAAGAGATTTTTAATGAACGTGGATGGACTGACACATATGGAAAGTATGTTGTAAGCTGTAAACTCCTTTGTTGCACACTGTCAATCAGAGCGGCCAAGAATAACTGTTTTTCATGTCACGTCAGAAGTAATTTACAAAGTAAACACTTTCAAACAAGGCTTGTGTCTACGTTAAAAGCATACTGCAGCAAACTGAATATTTGATTATTCGTTATTTACATAGAGCGGTAATTAAAAAACATGATGCTCGATCCACTTTTTTCTCTCCAAGTCTTCTACATCAAACCTTAGCTAATGGGTTGAGACGAAACTAATTAGAGACCAACATATTTGACAATATGTATCATTTTATGAGGTGCTTGAGCATATTTATATTTATTAGACTGTTAAACAGTATAATAAAATAAATTTCTAATTTTTGTTTCAAAACAGTGAAAGTATGTTGTAAAAGGGAAAGGCTGAGGGAGCAGTCTTGATTCTAGTTCACTTTACTATTCAAAACTGAGTAGACCGTTTGGCCAGAACATGAAATCTCTCTGGGTAAGGGCACCAGGTCAGCAAAAAGTACTGTTTCTGCATGAATATTTTTTTCTTGCATCTGTTTTTCCCAAGGAAAACTATGAGCTAGGCTTACAGAATATTCCCACAGGCAGAGAAGTAATCAAATTACTCAAATCTGCATGCAGTAATTTGCTCTCAGGTGTAATTACCCTCCAAGTCAGCAGGTAGACAGAGAGGCTGGTTCTGCGTGACTGGGCAGGCACGAGTTTGCAGGTGCTTTCTGCTCAGGTGTACAGGTAATGATGGAGTCTCCCACCCCCTGTGTGAGCCTGGGTTGCCACTTTTGGGAGGAAGGGAAGGGACGGCTGCACAAGTTTTTTGAAACAGCAGCAATTATACGTATCCCTTTTGATCCATTTTTTAAGCATTCCTCTTACACAGAGTATGATGTAGGGGGAAGGAAAATAATGATGCCACAGTACATGTTTGACCTTTTTTATCATGTTATCAGATTACTGTCTGAGCGTCCAGGGTGCTGCACTGGGGGAGATCTAAGGCTGACTACCTGTGTCCTAGTGCCATGAATGGTGCGATTATCAACCAGACCACTGGAGAAAGAGGGACGGGTTCAGGGGAGATGGAGGAATATCAGCAACTCCGAGGAGGTTCGGAACGTGTCTGCCGCCTGTCTCATCCCCACTTTATCTCCATGGGTGTCAAAAGTGACTTTGGTTTTTCACCTTGCTCCTCATTCTTCGGCACAATATTCACCTCTGCCGTGTAGGTTTGCGGTTTATACTTGTACTGTACTGTACCTCTGAAGCCTGTGTGTTTTTCTGGGGGCGAATTCAATTTTCCTGGTGTCAGAGCTGTTGCAACAGCTCAAGGCTTTCATGTAATGGGATTGCATGATGCAGACAACACTCGAAAACACTCGAAAATGGCACTGTTTGAGGTCATGAAGCACATGCTTTTGTGACACGCAGCTTCAGAATCTGCTCTGAACTACACATGGCACGTGTATATGACCCGTGCCATGTTTGATCCTGTTCAACCTACAGTTATCAGACAACGTCCGCAAAATTCAAACACCAAGCGTAACATGTCCTGGATCAGACCTGAAGACCAATTTTAGTGCAAGAGTGAATACCAAGTCAAAGGCCTGCATTCAACCCAACCACAATACTCTTTGTCCTTAACTTTCAGTAAGGAATTTAAGCAAGAATGACCTTTCTTCTGTTCTCACACTCAATTTTCATGAGTTCAGTGAAGCACTGAAATTAAAAAAGAATTGTGCATGATAATGGAAGCGTGCAGGGACTTTGTTATTCAAAGTTATGGAAAAAGTGCATTGGTGTTATATTGAAACTGACCCTCTGCAGTGGATGACAGCCTGCAAAGTGTCTGGCTTGGATTTCTCCATCTCTCTCTCTCTCCCCTTTCCATGGCTGTGATGCTGTGGGCATGGTGGCCGTGGCAGCTTGTTCTTTTATGCTTGTTGTTGTTTTGTTTACATAAATTCTTTACATAATGCATTTGTGTTCACTATATGAGTAAATGCTGAACATGCTGACTGTACTCTTCCCATTTTGTTGTTTTAGTGTTTTATGTTTTAATGGATGGCTGGCGGGTGGGATCCTTGGTTTGGATCCTTATTACAGGGAGGTCTGGTCTTCTCCTCTTTTTATTTCATTTTTTTGTCATCTGCCACTTTGACTTCAAGGCATAACTAAGACTGGTAGTTATGGCTCTACATACTTTGTGTCCCCTACTGTTAATAAAACATTTGTTTTTGACTTGAGAGTTGACTTCTTTGACTGATTTTGGTTACCTTTTTGTGGCTTAGTTGCTTTACTGATTGGGCGCTCCCATGGGTATAGGAATTTATGCAACTTTGGGCCATAACACATCACTGTGTCCCACAGGTCAATGGAATTTGGACCGTTGTGTTTACTGCATAAGAAGACCAGGAACAAGCAAATTACAGATGCCCAAAATCCAAGACACCTTCCCTGACTGACTCAGTTTCAGTGGTGAAAGCAGTTTACAGTGATATGGCGGTGAGTAATTGAATGCCCGTGTTTGCGATGTTAAATAAATTGAGTTGCCGGGATTAAGCTATGGGAGGTTTTCAGACAGATAGTTGTGGAGCGCTGTCCCTCTCTCCTTCTCTCTCTCTTCCTCTCTCTCTCTCTCTGGCTCTGTGACTAAAGCCCTGCTGTTGCCTCGGCCTGCTCATGATGGATTATCCCATTACCATGACTTCCCAGGGGTGAGCTGTAATACCGCGTCTTAAGCGTGCAATCACACCACGTCAGGCTGTCTGTCTGCCCCGCCGCTGATCTCCCTCCGACTCCCGGCTCTCTCACAATGAATATGTGTGTCCACCCTCACTCGCTCGCTGCACTCCGCCTCAGGTTGCATTTCAATTTCGGGCTGGGAGCGCAGGGCAGCGGTGCGGTGTTAAGTCCACAGTGCATGCAGGGAAAGCGGTGAAACCCGAAGGAGGCCAGTGGTTTGGAATACTGGTGAGGTCACTGGCCCAAAATGCCAGAGGGGGGTGTTGCTCTGGTACCCTTGAGCCAGCCAGGAACTCTAAGGTCTTTCCAGTAAGAGTCCACCTGAATTATTTTGGTTGGCAGAGGCAAGTAGCTACTAAGCACTTTTGCCCAGGATAGAAATGTGCATAAAAACAAAGTTATGGTCTGAGGCGTGGTGGCTGATGTTGGGATCTATCCCAATTTCAATGGCAAGAAGCAGCTTGATATATATAAGTAAACCCCTGGGATGGCACACCATTCTAGTGCAGGGCTCTTGCCCCCAATCCATCTCTTTAATGCCGAGTGCCAAGCAGGGAAGCAGTGGGCAGTCATTAAAGTGTTTAGTATGAACCCAGTCAGGGTGAACTTGTTAACCAAGAATACAGTGAACAAGTAACAAGTGTGGAGTAACGATTATGAAATGGGACTGCCAATATTCAGCAGTGGGGGTGGTAAAGGACCTGGACTGAAGTCTGAAGCTTGTGAGTTTAAAACCCATGTGTGTCACTGCTGCTGTGTCCTTGAGCAAGTTTTCATCAGACATATCCATCTGTATGAATAAATAACATGATCTGTGTACAGCTGTGTATTATTGTTATCATTAGTAGTAGTGCTGGTACCATAATCAGCTAGGCCTGGAGCAACAAAGACATTCCAGAGAGTCACATTACATTGTTCCCATGCTCCTGTGATGGCAGCATAGGCAAAGCACTTCATGAAAGGCAAATATGATTTTATTTTTATGAACATAGAAAGCACATTGTTGTAATATCAAGACTGTTCTAAATGGTGTGTCATTCATTTGAGCTTTCTGAATGTGAGATCTATGTTTGAGAAACATTGGACTCCTATTTTGCCTGCAAATGTTCTTCTAAAACATAAACACCCGCACCCTATTCAAACTGAACATTGACATAAAAAGCAGGATGTACTGGTCACTGGTCATGCGTTGCAAAATGCTGCTTAAACCGTACCCAGGCCAGCAGTGATCCATAAAATTCTAAGAAGATGGAAATCACTGAAGTAATATCACACTGTTTCTGAAACACAGTAATTTGACTTAATCAGGAACACTTTGAATAAAGGTGACCTTATCCCTGGGTAAAAATATCTTAATTACTAATTAATCTGTTACTGAGCACCCCATTGTGTTCTATTACTGAATTTTAGTGTGTGCCCCAGGAATCTGCTCCTAAGTTCAACATTGTGCATTCTAGTAATGTATAACCCAGTAGTTTAGGCCTGAACTCTGAACTCATGATGTGTACCATGTATCTTTTTGGTAGAACTCCACACAACTGAGATATGTGTTCCATTTAAGTACAGAAAAACATATAGAGACAAATCTGTCAAAATCAGAGCATTCTTCTGTCTGGCCTTTTAGAGGAGACTGCCCTTGCTGTTTGGTATAAGAGCTAAGCAATGCCTGTCTGAGAGCGCTGATAGTAGATCAGGTTCCTTATCTCTCTGTCATCCTAACATCAATGCAACATTTCCACAACAAACTGGCCTTAGATCAGCATAACTGTGTGTGTGAGTGGGCAGAGGTGGTGATATTAAATTCATTACATGCAACTGAATGTAATTTAACATAATTAACCAACTTAGTTTAAACACAATAAAGAAATTGCCACCTTGTTTTTTTTTTTTTTTTTGCAGAGATATATTGTCTGTCAGCTATGAATTTTGTTTGTGAATCGTGACGCAATTGTACATCATTAATCAAAGTGTGTTGGGTTTGGTGCCAGAGCCTTCTGGCCCACAGTTCTGCATGGGAGTATAATGACCATGTAACAGGACCATCACAGAGAGCTTTACCTCTGTCTTCAATGCAATACGTAAAGGCCAGATATAGCTTGTGAGATGGCTCTGTCATCAATCTGGGAGCAGTCAATGTCTTTAGGTCTCTCCCGAAAGTCTGCTCTTAGTTGATGTTGAGAGTGTAAGAATGTGCTGCTAAGTCTCCATGGGGCTGAGTGGACTGTGAGTGGGGGCAGGTGTGGTGGCTGCAGTGTGTTGGGTGATGACTTGTAGGTTGTAGGAGCAAAAACTTGTAGAAGGAAAGGGAAACTTCATGTGTGAAACTTCATTTGTGTAGTGTGATGACCGCATTGTAGTGACACAGGTTTACGTGTGACATTGCTTAGAGAAATCTTGTATGGCTTGTATGGTTTAACACATGTCTGATGACAGGCGGAGATGCCAGATTATCAGGTGAGATCCACACTGTGAAAGTACTGAATAATGCAGGTTTTATCTGTACCTCTGGTTCACGCACCATGTCATCATTTTACTTAGCAGCATTTCCAATTTCCCGACAGCCTCCTAAGGGGGAAAACTCATATGGACTTCTCAAGATGCAGATTCCGATGCATGCATCTTTTAGATGAGCTCATTCCTTAGTGAAAGAACCTGCAGTACCATTTACTCTTAATTATGGGAACATCATGAAACTTGAGGTCTTCTTCTCACTTTTGAATTCATTCTGCTTCAAAGTCTAATATACAAGCAGAGTGGAATGATGATTGTATTTATGATGAATTGGGTTGTTCCTCCAACAGATCAATGGTAGGTAGTCACAAAGGCAGCTGCACCTCTACAATAGGGTCATGTGTGCTTGTAATTTATGGTTTGAGATGTTGTGATTTTACCTCCAGTAAAGCCTATCGACTGCCATGAAACATCCCCGCAACCCTTCACAAGCTCACTCCCTGTATGTGAGATCTCATCCCCTTCCTGCATCCACCCCCGGGGGAAATCACATCTGCAGACAAGCTGTCCAGATGGGAAAATGCTCCTCAAAACAAAATTTTTATTCTCCAGTCCTGTCCTTCACCGTCCCTCGAAGCCGTGCCCTGCCACACACACACGTGGGGGTAATTCCAGCCCCTCTCTCCTGAGACCTGACTCCCTCTCCCTCCACTCGAACGCCCCCCCCCGTTTCCAGCGAGCTGGCGCCCCCCCCCCCCCCGCCTTCCCTCCGCTCCAGCTCACAGCCTCGGCCTACCAGCATAATCTCCTTCTGCTCCTCCTGTACTCTCCAAGAGCACCGCCGCCAGCGCCCGCTTCCAGGGCACTGCCTTCACATTCGATGACGCGCTCCCGTTTTTACCCGAGATCAGCCCATGCCTAATTCATGTCTTGTGAAAACCTCAACAGCGGGACCCCTGTATTCTGCTGCATTTATTCAAATGTGAACCGAAAGAAATTGAAGCGAAACAATACGTTACTCATCCGTAGCATTTATTTTTCATGTATTCCAACAGCGGATGACACTTGAAACGTGGAGCTGGTATCTTGTTCACTTAGAGGTGGAGCGGAGTACGTGTGTGTCTGTGTCTGCATGTGCACGAGCTTGTGTTACAATGTGTGTGCATGAGTCTGTATGTAGTAGATCATAAAATGTGTATTCAAAACCTTGCCAAATTAGGGGAGGGTAGAGTCCTTCCCCAGAACAAACACACACACACACACACACGCGCACGCACACTCACACACACACACACACACACACACACAATGAGAAACATACATTCACAGGTACACATATACACATACACATGTACAAGCGCATTCTGAGCCCTGACTGGTTGCTAAACTCTGTGAGGTTTTTGGTAATGTTGAAAATCACCCACACAATCTGCAGTCCTCAATAGCTCTTTTCAAAGACTTAAAAATCTGCATTTTAAGTAGAGTGTGGTCTGCTTTTTCATGCTATTTAAGTAGTCCATAAATTAAAAATAGTAATAATAATAATCTCTGGAGAGGGCTGCCACGGCGACACAGCCATGCTTTTCCAGATACACACTGCGATTCCCGATCAGTATTTGGATCACGGACAAAGGAGAGGCTGTTTATCTAGCCTCCCAAAGTCGGACAGTGGCGCTGCTCGGCGTTTCTGATGGAAACGTAGAAATCTGTTGCTCCCCATGCCCCACTACCCCCCCCCGAGGTTGACGCTGCTTCTCCCAGACGTTCCACATGCCCCCCCCCACACTGCATTTGTGCACCGGAGGGGGGGATCACCGCTGTTTATTTGCGCCCCCATAAGCCAGAGAGGCGGAAAAAGAGAAACGGTAATCAACCGCAGGAGACCTGCTGGGGGTGACGCTTTGAGAGAAGGGAAGATGCAGAGTGCTGCATTGATCGGACTGCAAGGGGAGCCCGGGATTATGTCGCTCCAGCTGCGCGCCAAATTCAGTTTAGGCCATTAAACCCTCGAGACCTCCCATCACCACAACACTGCGCAGACAGCGCAAAAGGGCAGAAGAATCTGCTTTGGATTCAAAAACTTAAATGCACTCAGATATATGTTACTGTAATGCTGAACTATTACCTCAGCACTGTTGTGTGTTTATGACTATAAACGTGACTTGAGGCATGACTGAAAGAAACATTTCAAGATATTTACTGTCAGTTCAGGAAGACCCTGCCTCTGGGAAGATTGTATGTGCAAGCCATCATCTTCCCTCTCAAACATGTACTCCGCCCTCCATGTACAACTGGAAAACAAATATAAGAGCCAGCATTCTATTACAGCCAAACCCTCCCTCTCTCTCACACACGCACACTGACACACACACACACAAGCATGCACATACACATGTAGGGGGCTCCCAAGTGGCTCAGTGACTTAAGAAGCTTGTTCCAATCCCAGGGTAAACCCCATGGTCTTGTTTCAAGCACAGCCATGTCATCTGCTGACAATGAGCGGGAGCACTGACCTGGCACTCAGGTTGCCTGTGAGTTACTCAGGTGACATCAGGGAGATGCCCCCATCTTAAATTTGGCCTTTGCTCCCTGGTGCATTGTGGGACTTGTAGTATAAAAATAGGCACCATTGCATGTGTCTCAGAGGATTGCATTTGCCATGCCCTGTGCTCCCATTCAAGTGCAGAGATATTCATGGTGAGATGAACTTGAAGGTACAGTTGGTGTTTACAGAAGTCAGATGAAAAATGGGGAAAATATAAAAAAGCATATACATGCAGACATAAACAAATTAAATAGTGCCATGCAGATAAAATCTTCTTAAGACAGGTGGTGCAAAAAAAAAGCAGAAGGCCCCGCTTGTAGGCAGTTAGACATCGAGAGCGAAAATGAAGTCAATGCCGGGAATAATGAAGTGCTGCAGGCGCCGAAGGTAAGCTTATTACGGTGACTCTGCTCACCTTGCATTGGTTTTACTCTCCCTGGCAAGAGCAAGATCCAATTACGGCCAGCGCTGAGAGACCCAGCTGCTGCTGACCAGGAGGAAGGCTTTGTCCAGGAGACCACCGAGATCATCAAATATAACGCCCTGGCTGAGAGGGTCAGAGGTCACGAGCGCTGCCTCCTGCCCATTTTGTGGAGCGGGACAGAGGGGGAAATGGCACTTCTTAAGAGGATAAAAGGTGTCACCGCTGCCCATGATTCATTGTTAATCCTGTTAGCACCTATTTGAGTTGACCTTTCAGTTTCTGTTTACTTGCCATCACAGGCGATTTGTAGTCAGTGGGAGTGGTAAGTATATTGGAAAAAAAAATGTAGGGCGCTTCCTCAGCTGTGAAGCTGAGCTGGCCAGCATAGGTTCCAAATGCCATCATTAGATGCTTTTCTCTGCCACCTTGTAAAATTTATTCTGTGTGGCAAGATGATACAGGAGCTAGCATGTTAGCCCACATCTTTGACAGGAGTGCACTTTGATCAGCATCATACTAACCCCACAGACTGGACTTTGTAAAATGCATTGAAGGCAATGTGGACCAGAAAATCAATATAAAATACTGTTGCCAGGATACTGATCAAAACAAAGCAAAAAAGTTTATAGCTCTAGCCTTATTTCCCCAGCTAGCAATAAATACTGCCATTTTTAAGCTATAAGGCTTTCATGGGCTTATACCTGCCCATCTATGTGATCTTCAAGTCACCTACATGCCCCAGATAACTTTGTTCACTCAAGGCTGACTTTTTGGTTTTGACGTGAATAGTAAAAATCTGCATCTGGAAATACAGCCTGTGAAATATTTTTCACAGTTTATGGCCATAGCCATGTTTTTCTCTGAGCTGTCCTTGCTGTCACCTAATTGTTAGTGGGCCTGTCCCGTATTTTTAGCAGAGTCTTAATGGGGCGGGACAGTCTCATATCACCTTCATGGCCAAGGGTCCTAACCTTGCTTCTCACCTTTTTTATATGCTGCCATGCTTTATCCCTGCTGAGGCAGGAGTGTCACACTGCCCCATTACGCACTGTGCTTAATTGCCTTGCCCTCCTTTTCTGACCAGCTCTTCTCTGTCTTTCTCCCTTCTCCACCTCTCTTGCCTTCACTTTCTCCTCTCTCTCTCTCTCTCTCTCTCTCTCTCTCTCTCTCTCTCTCTCTCTCTCTCTCTCACTCTTTTTCCCTCTCTTTCTCTCATTCTCCTCTTTCAAAAAACAGATTAATGTTTCAATTTAGGGGCCCATTATGTGTTTCTATGCTATTGTGTTCTTTCTGTTGTTTTCGGGACTGGTTCTCAATCACATTTTCCTGCATTAAGCTAAAATTTTCCAAATTTTTCATCTATAGCCTTTGGTTTTCTGCTTTTACATACTTCTGTAAAACACTCATTGCATTGTGACAATGCAGTTGTAAACGTGCTATACTAGCTACAACACATTTTGATCTATTCATTGATACCGTTTTATTGATTGAGCAATTAACTGACTGACAGCTTCATGCAGGCTCAACTATATAGACATTTAAAGCATAACAAGTAGTTTAAAAAAAGCAAACAGCACCTGCCAGCAAAGATTGTGTGTCAGTGCACCACCAGAATACAGTAATTATATCTGTTGTGGTGGTATTCTACTATCATGACAGAGAAAAGTGTTGTTAACGCATTTTCTCTTTTGTGTGCATATGACAGGATTCATGAAGAAAACTGATGATGATTTGCTCTCTGTTCTATGTGGCGAGATACCAGCAGCTCACTGCAGCAGAAATGACAATAATGAAAGACTTGTTATTGGCAAGCAAACAGTGTTGTTTTTATTTGCAGTTGACTTATGCTTTTGGTATTTGACATGATTGATTACGGATTGTAAACTAAACGAACAAAAATGTTCTTCGGTCCTCTCATTGAATTGCTCCTATTTTTTTAGAGCTTGACGATCGATACACACCGACATTTCCAAGGACTCCAGTTTTGCAAATGCTACATTTTCATTTCAGCATTATAATTTTAATAGACATGGTCAAGTGCAGTTTAGCATTTCTGGATAAGGTTCATGGTACTGACTTCGCGTCTGTCTGCTGTATTTGTCAGGGAGCTGAGCTTTTCTCTAGTCTCTAGCACAAAGTTGAAATGATCAGGCTGTCTTCCATTACAAAGGAGCTAGGAGTAGACAGCGCATGAACGTAAATCCTTTGGGGCCTTGTATTCTTGTAGTGCAATGGAAATCCTGCTTGGCCCTTGGTGCAGATAAATACAGAATAAAGCAATCCATTCTCCTTGTAAATGACCAGAATACCTTATTACCACTCCTATATATACAGATTCCGGTATATGAAGTCGGATGTTTATATAAATTGAAGGAATTTGTTATAAGACTTTGTCATTTATAATTACAGACATTGGGTGTTGTGATCAGATATAACTTCCACAGGCTACGTGTACATACTCTCCTGTTTCCAGAGGATAATTAAATCAGATAGCTGAATGTCACATATGGAACCAAATATTTAACATGGATATGTTAATAAAGATTTCAGAGTATAAAATGTTAAAATGACAAGCAATATTTACAGTATTAGTATTCTTAGCCTAACATCAGCTCCCCCTCATTACAGGACCATTAATTAATTAATTACTAAAGACAGGGGGGAATTTATACACACAGGTAGACAAACAGTACAGAACAAAGTCAGCTCTGCTAGAGCAATTCAAGTGATTCATACAGACAGTCACACACTCACAAACTCTCAGGCACACACATCAGAGCGCTGAGGTGACCCCCCTCGGGACCATCGTGAGACCTTGTACTGAGCTGTAAAGGACTCCCTGGAGACGCCAGGGAAATCGCTATTCTTTCTCTCCTGGGTGCTAGTGTAGCACGACCATTTATTTCCTCAGAGTGAACACACTCTGACAGAGGTTGTATCTCAATTGCATGTTGTACCGTATTAAATTAATTATGTTTATATGCATATACACATGGATTTACCGATTGGTGTAAATTTGGAAGACTGAAACTGATAGTGGCAGTGTGACTGTCACGTCCCCTTCTCCTGTGCACCACTCAAAGTGCACACAGATGTTTTCTGCCTGCTTTTTAATTAAAGGGAATTGGTCATGAGTATAAACCTGTATAGTTCTGTAAAACAATCCTTGACACTCACTGTGCAGGGGGTATTTGTTTGAGGGAATTCGGGTGTAATGGCTAGTGTCATAAGGTTGGCAAGTCTTGGAAAGAAAACATCATTTAAAAAAATCTTTTAAAATTAATTATATTTCTTTATGATAAAGATAAAATTTATATCATCATTAACTGGGTCACTGTCAACAGCATGAGTTTAGCATTTATTAGAGATCAGGTCAATATCAAGCTCATTGTGGTGGTGACAGTTATTTCACATTATAAAAAAACATATCTTACCGTATCTGACACCACCATACACTGTGTCATAATTGCAGTTAACCCACTGCAATAATCACAGTGAAAAAAGTGCATGTATAGAGATGGACAATGGGAAATTCTTATTTAAATCATTATTTTTAATACAGTAATGTCTGGTCAAATATTATCTTTTCTTCATGACATAAACAATTCCTTGTTTCAGAGAATGGTACTGAGAACTGACAGAAAAGTTCAAAGAACAGCACATTTAAAATGGTTTGGGCTATTTTTTCTATAGAGTACAGTATGCTCTGACAGCTTGCTCCACTTCTGGGCCTATTGTGATGATGAATGGGAAAATGGAGGGCTTTTGATGGCCGTACAAATATTTTGAAAGCAGTTATTGGCATATCTCCTCACTTACAAGGACTGCGCTGCTAACAACTTCAAAATGTAATATTTGATTTGATTATGTGGAATAAATAAGAGCTGGCTTGGGCTGAAACCACCACTTCAGGGTAATGGTTTAGAACGTTTGTGGATCGACGTCAAAGTGAAGCTATGCTCTCAGTCAAGGAAAATGATTAAAAGCAGCTGTTTTTTTTTGTGTGATCCGCAGAGGAAAAAAATAAACGAGTTGTCTGGGTGGTCACAGGATTTTGCCAGTGGCCTCATTTAGAAAACTGTGTCCTCTGTTCACTTGCTTCCCCCAGGTAATTAAAAACTCGGAACCTATTTATTTCCTGAACCATTGACAGAGCGACCAGTGAAGTTTTTTCTTTTTTTTTTGTTCACAATGAAGAGGAAGGCGAAAGGGAGGAGTAAAGGGAAGGGTGATCAGCTACAGAGGCTGGTATGGGATGCAATGTCCAGCTTAATCTAAATTCCTGATCGCCAAGGCAGTTTTTTTCCATTTATTCCTAAGCACCGGTGGAAATTGCTTACCTGCACGACACAGCAAGACTTGAAATAAAAGGCCGTCTCATAGTTGCAGCTCTGAAAAAAAAGTAATTACATGTTTCCCTCAACCAGTTCAATTAGGCTGGAGGAAAGGAATTGTATTTGGTCAATGCATTCTTTGAATTACCTCTTTGGTCCTCTCTCCACTTTCAGAGAGGTTTGTTACACTTATAATGTGAGGACATGAGTATAGCAATGAAATAAAGTAATAAGAAAGTTCTGAAGTAATGAATATCATAATTAAGGGACTTCATAAAGACCTCTGTGTTCTGGTGATGTAGGAGTGAGGTAGCCAGAATGCTATTACCAGTGTGGATACCACATGCTGTCAATCAATTGCTCCTACAGATCAGTCAAAAGACTATAACACATGATAATTCCATCCAATCTGGGGGTTCATGAAGCCTTGCTCTCCCATCCTTAATGTATTTTGTATTCTAATATTCTCTTATTTTCTTATTAATGACCTTATTCGTTTTAATCATTTTGGTATGGACAGCAAAGTCTTTTGATACGCTCATACTAATCAGTGATTGACAGCACATGGTCGCTCTGCCCACTAATGGGGTTCTGAAGCCTCACTCATATTCACCTTTACTGTTACTGGCAACTGAAAGTCACAGGTAATGGAGTGAGAGCAGGTTTAAAGGTGTGAAGTTTAAATATTTACACGTCACCACAGCCGCGGCTTTTAGATGTCAAGTGTCTTGGATGAATACATATTTGCTGACTAAATATAAACATTTGATTGATTTGCCATCCCCCCCCCCCCTTCCTTTCTGTAAATGTTCTCACAAGGTTTGCAATCATTCCTTTGCATGAACAATTGTTTTTTTTTTGGTTTTTAAGCTTTCACAGAAATGTTTAGGATTACAAATTACATTGCAATGTTACAGCAGAATACCTGTAGCATCCTGAAAGAAGAAAGCAGAAAGTGTGGCAAAGATGTTTTTAAACACCATTTTAATCACAGGGCATTATGTATCTTAATGTAACCGCCTTTGTTGATTTAATATTTTAATTCAAGTTGTTGGCATTTACATATGAACAGCCAGATGGAGCTTAATCTCATCACCAGGAATAACTGTCATTTGTTATTTTAGAGGTGAGTTTGCCATCATGTTGAACAGAACGTAATGTGCTCCTCTGTAATTGAAATTAAAGATCTATTAATGAGCACTGTGCTTTAGATCCCTTTAGACTGTATTGCATTATTTATGATTATGTCTTTATCCAGGGCAACTTCCACAGCCAACGTTTTCATTAACATCCGGTTTTGTGTATTTGATATTTACTGTTGCGACTCAGTTAGAGTAACCAGCAGCAGTGCATTCACTTGGGTTTTGAACCCGAAACCTCCTGGTTATAAATCAAGTGTGCCACCCTCCGTGGCGGTGGAGCAGTTAAGAGTGCGCTAATACTCTACATGTTTGTGGACACACTAACACACAAAATACAGGGGAGGAGGGATAAAAAGAATTATTTAAGCGTGCCATGTTCTCGAAATCTGTAAACATCACTGAGGAGAAGTGCCACAGCATCAGGTCATTAAAAATACATGGTCCTTAACTTAGGCTGTTTGTGCACGCTCCCGCTCCACGTGTTCTCGATGTGCACAGTCTCTATCCCGGGAGCAAAGTCTCCCGCGGCTTTCAGGGGATTCTCAACAGCACCAGGGGGCCGGGTTAAAAGCTGCGTGCATGTACTACAGTCGTGTATGCGTGCGTGTGAGTGTGAGTGCGTACATGTGTTGTATATATTTATGTGTGTATGCTGTGTGTTAGTCTACCGGGTGTGTGCAGTGCTTGCGTATGTGTAACATAAAGCCATTTTATGTACAACTTACCAATTACTCTGCATGGCCTTGGAATGGGTGTGAAACTAGTAGAGTCTGTGGGAGGGAATTGAATGAGATGAAGACGAAGAGCATCTAAACATGCATAGGTTACGCATTGATCCATGCAGTATTCCTGCACATGCGTAGGCTACATATTGATGTATCTGGCATTCCTGCACATGCATGGGTTACACACTGATCTGTCTGGTCCCGATCAAAATGAGACACCGGCGCGGAGTGTGTGTGTTTTTTTTAACACAGTGTATGCAGATGGCTTCATCAAGTCAACTCGCTAATTAATTAAAAATGGTGAAACAGAGTTTCACAGCTTCAATTATCGAGCTGTCGTTGTGAGACAGGGCACCGCTTTTCAAAGTTTTTGAAGCGTGGAGCCTCCTGACATTTTGAGAAAAAAAAATAAAAAAAAGAGCCGTGTTAAATCTGCCTGAGGTTGTTTGAAGTGCGGAAGCCATATAAATCTGTAATGCTGCCAATGTTAACCAAAAGAATGACAATGAATCTTCTGAATTATGCATCTGCGTAGAAGATGCACTTATCCAGTGCAACTTCCACAGCTTGCATTTTGCATTCTATTATTTGATACAGGTGGACATTTGCTGAAATGTAAATGTAAATGTACTGAAATGAAATTGCAAAAACTGCGGAAGTTGCAAGTCAAATTCCCTGAACACTAAACCACATGCCACCCATCTGTTCAAAACATTGATAACATCTGGGCAGAGTGGAGAGAGTCTTGGTATCATGACTACAATATTTAAACTGCATTATGCCGCTTTAATTTGTTTAAACCATGTATTCCTTTCCTGCTTAATGTGCATAGGAGAATAACACCATCCATGAGAGATGAACATATAAAACCCAGCAGTTGAATAACATGCAATTCTATTAATTAAGCAGTTACCAAAAACAATTACAATTAAGTCGCTTCTGTTGTACAGTCATTGAAACATTTGAGAAAAGAATCATTACAAAATCATTTATTTGTACTATTTTGGTTTTATATGTATATACGTATACAAGACATATTTGCATAATTGTTATTTTCGGAAGAAATGATAATGTACTGATTGCTTTATTAGGATAAAAAATATTTTATCATGCTCTATGTCAGCAAATAGGAGGTAGGTTTACATCCCTGTAGGTTTGAAACCTGACTCATGGCTCAATATAGTAGTGATTTATATTAGATTACGTTGATATAGGATGGATTTGCTCTAACATCTCTGTATTTTTAGTGTAATTGCTATTTGAAGTACATCTGCAGTTTTTGCACTGATTTAAGTGCTGCTCCTAACAATGAAGTGATATCAGCAATGGATGTGCTGGTACCATGCCAGAAAAAAAAAGTGTGGTTGTACTAAATCATACTCGATTTATACGTGAAAATTATATGTTTGCTTTGAATTCAAACTCATTACTGTTTTTGACTGTTTTTAATGTTTTTTTTTTTATTATTTTTTGCTCATGCTCATTACATCAGAAGTTTTAATCTGTCTTTTTTATTGTTATAACTATTATGATTTCATCGAGGAACAAAACTCATCAGCGTGATGCCAGTGGAAGATGTCTCTGGACACAAGTCGAGATCTCTGGGCCTCAAAGTGACCTTGAGGCCCTCCTCCCCCTCCGGACAGTTGGAGGGACCGCTGGGCCGGGAGAGATGCCCTCCTCCGTCAAACGGAGCCCCACTCTTCCCTGGGGAGTGTCCAGATGGAGGCCCCGGTCTCCTCTGTGCGATGGGGCGGCGCTTGGACCGAGTGAGCGCCCACTCGCGGGCCAGCCTCGGCCCGTCCCCGGACCGGCCGGATCATCCGTCAGACGCGGTTACGCTGAATGCGGCGGCGGGTGCCAACACCAGCTGCGGCCCCGTGGACCCAGCCGTGAGCCTGTGACGGCCAGTCATTGATACAGCGATTAAGGAGGGTCTGCTCTGATGTGCAGAGCCTGGAGGTTCCCTGGCTAAAGTTCCTACCGCCTCAGCTCACCGTTCTCAGCTTTGCCAAGGCTCTGCTCTGCGCGCAGGTTTAATGGAGACAGCTACTGTGTGAGCAATGGGGAGACATACGTGAGACAGATCTGATAGCTTCCAGGGTGTGACAGCGGACCTGCTTCTCATGCAGTAATTCAGGGAATTTGAGCGGAGCTATTTATTCATTTTTGCAGCTTGCAGCTGGGCTTTGTACATTTTGTTTTCTTCTGATGGCTGTAGTCATTTACCTTATTTACCTTTTGTATTATACTCTCCTCGTATTCATCCACATTGATCAGGCAATATACAATAAACTTTTGAATGTGTTACTGTACAAATTTAAATTTAAATTTGAAAGTTTGGTCAGGAGCCATAACTTACATCAGCTCCACTTTTTCTCTCTCAGTCATTTGTCATTTATTTCCATTTTTACCCTCATTTACCCTTGGATACTACATTTGGCACAGGCCAATCTGCAGGAGAAGGGGGTGCACATCTGAAAATGGTTGCCTGTCGTTGCCGTGGTTTCAGCTTCCTGGAATCCAGGCCGTGTTCTGAGGGCTGTCCAGTCCAGCCGTTCCGTCTGATGTCCCACACGGGGCATCATCTTTCATGATCTCTCTGAAGCGATACGTGGGGACTCCCCGATGCTTTGGCAGGGGAGGAGGTAAAAGCCCTCTTCTTAAAAGGAGCGGTGTTTGTTGTGTGGATCAGAAGCCTCTGTGATAGAGGACGAGAGGGAAACAAACAGCCCAATTCCCTCATTGCATTGTCAACAGCGGGATTTGACCTTTTCTACATTTGCCAAGCATCTTCTGCTGTGGGAGAATCGATGATGGTGACAAAGTGTCACTAACTGGTTAACTCATTGACAAGCATAACTATGAATGCTTCATTTCCAGTTATCAGCTGTCTTGAGCATTTTTTTGGATGAGCGCATTGTGGTATCATTTTCAGTACCAACTTTAATCACTTGGTTCATGTGCATGTGCATTTACTTGAGTGATGAAATTTACTTGATTTACTTGATTGATTCACAGACATGTTTAACTTGCAATGTGGCCATGAATGCCACAGTTGTTTCAACATTTTAAGAAACCAAAACCATCACTATACATCATACATCCATACATCAGAGTCTATGAATCCTTCTTACAATAATAACATACCTTTATATTTGTCAAACATTTCTTTCATGAGACATTTGATTTTAATAAAAATGGAAAGTATACTGAAGAACACCACTTTAGCAAATCTTTCGGTACAATTTGGTCTCATTTTCAATAGCTTTTTAGTTCATTGACTCATAGACAAGCTCAACAGTGAATGCAACCAATTATTTACTGTTTGGTTCACACAAGAGCATTATAAACCAGATTGCTCATAAAGGACGAAAAAAAAGCCGCACATCTTCCATCTTGCTCATTGGGGAATGGTGTCCTCGTCTCTCGGTGGCCCTCTGTCTGGGACCTCGTGTCTTCTCTCATCGCTCTGAGACCGCACGCAATCTGATCCTGTCATCTGTAATTGGCTGTCATCTGCTTCTTCCCCGACGGCCCACTCCACCCCTCTCTCTGCTCTCATCTTTTTTTATTCTTTTGATATTTTTTAGTTGTTTTTTTGTCATTTCCTGGTGGAGAATGAACTGCATGGACACACTTTCTTGACAAACGGAAGAAGGAGGACCCGTCAAAGTGCTGCCAGGGCCTCGGCGCTTTCAGAAGCATGACCTGTCAATGCGAAGCCAAGGTCAGCATTACCTTCAGACCCGGCTGTGGGCACCCTTTTCTGAAAGATGGAGCGAGCATGTGAAAGGGACATCGTTTCCTCTCAGCCAAGGGTTTTTGTCCATTCCTCCCATTTAATAGATTACAGCACAGAAAAACTGCCCTCACCCCCCCCCCCCCCAAGGTCAACTGCCAAGCGTTTTATTATGTGTCATCCTGGGGCCGACAATAGACTACAGCCATCAGAAGAAAACGAAACGTACAAAGCCCAGCTGCAAGCTGCGGAAATGAATAAATAACTTCGCTCAAATTGACTGAACATGGCAGCATTTAAATCAATAGCGCAGTACAATGCCATAAAGTTGTGCAGCTATTTATGTATACTTCTTTTACGCATCATCAATATTGACCGTGAAAATTCTGGATCCAACACAATAGGCATCTCAGTACAATATCAGCTGGGTTCAATATTTTGAGTTCACGCTTGCCTGTGACAAACATCAAAGAAAGAGTTGTTTTGTTAACAAACAGAGATAGGTGTGCATCTCATTACTCAGAGGGTTTGCTGTTACACCGGTGTTCACTAAAGAATTCTAGAGTCTGCCTGAGAAATTTCAGTATCACTTTATAATATGGTCCATTTACAAACGCTTAATAATGCATGACTGCATTATACATAATTGAAATACATTGTTTGTGTTTAGGCCATAAAGGTTTGCTGATAACATGTTTTTGGTAGCTTTCAATACTGCACTGCCTACCTTTCGGAATAACTGAATGGCCAGCAGGGAGAGGATTGATATAATCATTAATCTGTGTTTTCCTCTCTTGGTTTGCTCAGTGAGCACAGTTGTAGGACCTGTTGATTTAGTGAAATGGCTGGATGAGGAGAGTAAGGGAGGCATAGGTGCAGCAGTTATGGCCAATTTTTCAAGTCAAGTGGTTTCGAAGGTCCTTAAAATATATAGCCTCTAAGAATCCCTAGCTTTACTAGCATTGCTCAAACCCTGGAGCTTTGTGGAACCCAATGGGTTTTGGATTTTGCTCTTGCTGCTTTTAATTCATTGTGGCTTGATTGAAATGCCCATATTCCCTGAGAGAGAGAAAGAGATGGAGAGAGTAGAGAGAGAAAGAGAGGGTGAGAGAAACACACACAGACACACATACACACACACAAACGCGCAGAATGCTTGAGAAAGCTGTAAGAACAGAGAGAGGCCGGAAACGCCCACACTGTGCGTCTTATCATTCAGCTGTGAGACGTAATTGACTAAATCACGGCCAGTCAGCGTAATCCGCCACACTCTGGGGCTTATCATCTCATTCTTCCCCTTTGACAGCGTGAAGGCCGTGTCTGTGCTGTGTGACATATCAGTGTCAGCACAGGCTGGCGGGAAGAATCTCCTTCCCACAGAATCACCCCCTGTGAAGGCGCTGCCATGCGATCTCTTCCTCCCTTTCTCTCTCTCTCTTTCTCTCCCTTTCTCCCTCTCTCTCTTTCTCTCCCTCTCTCTCTCTCTCCCTGACTCCTCCACCGCTCACATGGGGAAGACACATATGATTGCTCTGGATCTCTTTGTACAGACGGTGGATGGACAGCCTTGCCAGACATGCGCGTTACATTTGCGGCTGGCACTAATCTCTCACAGATATGGACTATTAACCCTGATGTAGATGACTGTATCAACAGCAGTTGACTTATTTAACCAATGAGCCAAATCATTTGTTTTTAGGGCCTAAATTAATCTTTAATTATTCTTTATTTCTATGTCTCTGTGTTCCGCTCCAACAAAGCATGTTTTCAGGGTATACTTTAAAGGCCTAGGTGCCATGGGAGATACTATTGTAGTTTCAGATGACTTATTCTACACTGGAAACAAGGCTCAATCACAGATATCAGCAGAAAGGGTAAAATTCTAAACCCCAGAGCCTGGTTCAAAGCGTAGAAAGTGCAGATAATGAGAGATTATGGAATTAATATAGCCAGAACATCAAAGCTCCCAAAATCATAAATACCTATGCAGTGTTACTGTCACATCTCATTGAAATGCATGTCCTTTAAAATGTATAATGAATGCTCTGGGCTTTTTGAAGTGCTTGTTAGGCTCTTGTCCAGGACACTGCCGGACAATGAGAGCGATCTGATTGTGGTCCCAGAATCCCCTGCCAAGGCCAGACCACAGTACATGAAATTCCTCTCTGGTTAATCCACAAATGTGCAGCTTTTAAAATTGCACCTGGCACTCATCTTACCACATTTAAAAACACTGTGCTGCATACACAAAAACTGAACTGCTAGAACTCACAAATGTCTGGTACACAGGTAATGCTCAAACTGTGTTCAGCAATTTATACGGTGCAGGCATTCAAAGGGCTGTTCTAATTAACCTGCAATAGTAATTAAATTAACCATACAAATATCAGACAATAAACAGCTACACAGCACAGAAATATTTAAAAAACTATGATAATCTTTACATATCTTATAGAACATATCAAAGAGTCACTGTGAGAATGATTTATTGTTACACTGAACACTTACTGTAAGTATCAAGTTAATTTGTTTCAGTGTTTGTTAGTTGTAGCTGATCAATATTTAACAACACGTTGACACATGATGTAAATCATTTGGTGGGAATTACCTAATGCCTGTGAGGAGAGCGGTCAGAGGGCTGCCAGCTGCTTATTTCCTTTCTGTGACCCAGCTCCTCAGGCTGCACTACCTTCCTCACAGGGTTCAAACACGCTCATCTCCGCCTCCGGATCAAACCGCCCGGAGATCAGTCTCACCGGATCAATATCACACCTGCGCTCCGTGCCGACCAACTGCCGACCAGGTCTCTCAGGGGACCGTCCAAGCTCCCCCTCCCCCTCCCCCTCCCTGTCCCTGTCACATCCTGTTTCTCTCCTCTCTGATCAAAAAACCCCCAATGTCAATTACAACATCCCCCCCTCACGCCTCCCAAACTGGGGCACAGTCCCTGCCTCCATCCTTGTATTGATTTCCATGAGAATGGAACTTCAGGTCTGGAGCCCAGCATCAAGGCACGCATATCGTACAGTGTGATGGTTTGAGCAGGATGACTGTTTTATTATTCATGTGACCGGCGGGCGCTGTCGGACCGAGGAGCGCTAATCCGCTTCGGCATTTAGGCCCTGGCCAAATAAAGACGCTCCTGCCTGCTAACTGCGCGCTCGCTGGCCAGAGTGTGCTCACGAGCAGGACAGAGTGGCATGTGACAGAAACGCGAGCCGTCGGGAGTCTGCCTCGTACGTCTGCGCGCAGCCGACGGCGCGGGTTAGCGTCATGTCCACGGCGTTTCCTCTGCTGCTGGGCGCTACACGATTGCGTGCTGAATGCCGTATGCTTCCTCCTGGCCCTGGATGCAATGCCTCCTCTGGTGTTCCTGAGGCAGGGCAGGGCTGGGCCTGGGACCAGCTGGCTCGCCATCAGCCCAGCCTCACAGTGACACAAGAAGCGTGCTCTTGAGCATTGCCAGAGCTGGAGAGGGCCAGTCCCCGGGGCCGGACGACGCAGACGGTGTGTGGCGGGAGCCCAGGCAGCCGTTCACATGGTGACCGGGAACCCCACGGTCCAGGGAGCAGGTCAGATCAGAGACAGCACATAGGCTCACGCAGGGCTCGCTGTGTTGGGCTGTTAAAATGCCACAGAGCACTGCTGATATACTCATAAATGCAGGATGTTTATTCATAGCTGATCTTGCTGTACCCCAGCCTTTTCTCTTTTGTTTGTGCACCCCTTGTGTGGGTGTCTGTTTTTTCCCCACAGTGACAGGAAGTGTTCTTGTAACTCATCCTGCCACTTTTCATAAAGTTGTAGTTTATGAACACGAAGAAAGTATATTTCCTTTTATTTTAATCGTTACTGTCATTGGGTGTGCTATATTTTGTTTGTTTGGTTTGATGGGTGTGTGCTGTGTTTTGTTTGGTCTGATGAATATATTCTCTGTTAAAACAGAATTCTAAATGATTTGTTTATTTTCAGAACAGCAATTAGTGTCTGACTCCCTCATTTGGGCTCCGCACATTTCTGTGAATCAATGGCTACCCCCTCAGGGCTGTCATTAAGCAAGGAAAAAACACCTGGCAAATGCTTTGGAAATGTGAGGAAATTTCAGGCCCTCAGAGAGAAAAGGAGCGACAGACAGATATCGAGGGAGAGAGAGAGAGAGTAACAGCATGAGAGGAAGAGAGAGAAACACAGATAAGAGACACACGGAAAGAGAGAGAGAGAGAGATGAGCAACAAGAAAAGAGTTTGATGTTTTTAAAGCCATGTTTAATTAATACATTCTTTCAGGGCAGATGTCATTGACCACCAAAACTGAACCCACTCAGACACACTCAAATACACAGGTATTTTTCGAAAGGGAGAAAATGCTTTTTTAAGTGGAAATCTGATTGCTTGAGAAAAGAGACAGAGGGAGAGAGTGAAAGACAGACAGAGAGGGAGGTGAAGTGGAGTTTCTGTTTATCTCAGACGTATAGTATGCACAGGAAAGCCCCACAGTAAAGCAAACAGGAACTGTTCAGCTTCTGTACTCAACATTTCCTCCGTGACCTTTCTTTGATTTTCTGTCTGCTTCATGGATCCATCAAGTCCATGAATTCATTATTGATGAACCTGTCAGGGAGGTCTGTTTGAATTTTGAATGCTGGTCACCTAAACTGGCCTTTTATTTTTTTGGAAATAAAAAAAACACACCAATGAGTTGCAATACAACCTACTTACTTTGAAAAAGTCAAAATTATGTACCTTATTAACATAACATAACATGTCTGTAAAGGCAGAATTCATGATCTTAAAATGCCCAGACATCGTGACAGTGCACCGATTCTGAAGAAGAGACATGGCACGACATGACATGGGCCAAAGACCTTGTCTCATCCAACTATCCAGGCATTATGAATATTCATAGAGATTTCATTTTAATAAAAAGAAAAAAACTGAAAGAACAATGTTGCAGGACAATTACGGACTCTGTGTGCTGGACTCATTTGAAAAAGCAGAGACTCTTTATTTACTTTCACACAGTTATGTACACTGAAACTGTCAGGGACGTGTCATGTAGTGTTTATTAACAAATTCCCCAAAGCATCACAGCTGAGATCTCCAGTGAGTCTCTTATTTATTAACAGTACAAAATCTACAAGTGATTCACTGATTTTGTGTGTGTTTCTCTTGCTCTGTCTGTCTCTCTTTACTCTCTTGTATGTGCTTGTATGTGTATTCCTGTGATCATTTTGCCAAAAATGATTCTTCACACTGAGATATCACAGTTCACACCATAGTTGTCAGAAGTTATCACTTTGGTGTTTTCAGAAAGAAGGTTCACTGTTGACCAGAGGAAAAGGATGGTTTTGCAGGTCGGTGTAAATGGTATTATAAATGGTACATACACTTTGTGATTTGACTTTCACAAAGCTTCTTTCACAAAAGTAATCGTGTCTGTTTGATTGTTTTCCTTTAGCTCTCTGTGGTCTCCGCATGCTGTTGGAAGTGGATGGGTACCCTTGCTTGACTTTTTTTCATGGTGTTGATTTGTCTAAAGTTCCTCAATAGTTCATATCTATCTTACAGTGAACTCTAAATGAAGTCAGTAACCCTGGACCAGTCCTCATGCCCTTGGAGCTCCTCTCAGCTGTTGTCTTAGTTGTTCTGTTTGATGGTGTACAAATGAACTTGACCCCTGGCTGCTCAGCCTGTCTCTCCTCTCTGCAAACTGCAGAAACCTACAGCGGTAATGTCTGTCATGAAAAAAAAAAACAAAAAAGGTTAGGTTGACTCCACTGCTGTCCCTGATATCGACCTGTTCTTGTCATCTGTCTGCACGGTGCACTATGAAACCTGACCCTTCCATTTCCCCACGTTTGACCTCTGACCCTATCACTCTGCTGAGCTTCAGTCCTGAACATGGTCACCTGTGCTATGTGTTGACATGTTGTGCAGTCATCCTCCTCAGGGGAACACTGTTTGGCTATTATCACAGAGTTATTAATTATAATTTTTGTGTCAGAGAGCTAATGATTTTATTTAATATTCATGACACTATTTATACGCTGTATCTGGTTTGTGGAACACCCTAAATTATTAAAGGCAGCTCCCACAAACGTAACCATAGTTATTGTCAATGCACACAGACAAACTGAAGTGAAACCACTAAATCAAAAAATCAGCCGTTAATATCCTGTGTGTATTCACATAAAGAATTGCACCAGGATGGGGTATGTAAAGCCCAATGGCACCAAAGTTAAAGACACTGCCAGTCATTGTTTCATCCCTATGCACCACCTGCCCCAGAGCCAACATGGCATCTTCATCTTGGGCACATAAAGAGGTCATAAAAAAAAAAGTGGGAAAAAAGTGAGCAAGTGGCAAAGGAAGGAGTCTAATGAAAATGTTTTAGATAATTGCCTATCACTGATAATGGAAACAAAAGTGTATTTCTTGGATTTCTTAGTGCGCTAGTTTCTGATTGGCTTCATGTACAATGCATCTCCTTTCAGTGAATGATCAGTAAATGTTTGTAAATTGATATCACTTCACAGTCAGGGAGCCAGACTACCAGTCCCATTAATATATAAACTGTAGAGCCATTCAGAGTTGTTTTTAACATCCAGGCAAAAAACACAACTCAGCGGGGAAGTTCTATCCCTTTGTAGCCATGGTGGTGACCAATCCATAGCTAGTTGGTGTGGGTATGTGAGCATCAGTGAAATGCTTAATTCCCTTATGCAAATTTGGTAGCATCACCCATGGTGATTAAATACACAGAATATAGTACTACACACTGTTACATACTGAAAACCCACAATGTGATGAAGATGCATAAAATTAGCACAAGGTAAAATGCAAAACAGTACATTATTCTTAGTTCATTAGCATCATTGTACTAGCATGTATCAGGGCAGGTTGTGCACACAACGGTCACAAGTAACATAAAAACACTTCAGCTCAGCTCATTTCTCTATTATATCTTCATAAATTACACTAAATTAAAAGGCGAGCACAAACCACAGAAAACCTTCCTAGATGTTAACAGAGAATTGTGGGTAATCTTACTGGGTTTCACTGATGCCTCTTTGCAGTACCTTTATGGACTTATTTTATTCAGGCCTTAGATCAGCCCCATATAAGATTAACATAAAACGTGTTAGCAAAGAAAGCTCCAAGTTAAAGATTTACATAGGAATTTTAAACCCAGTGCTGAATATTCATTTAGCAAAACCCAGATTTGGCAACTTAAATATTTATTTTAGTTAAATATTTATCCTGAAAAATGGATGGGGTATAAATGTTCCAGTTGGAGAGAGGTGGCCCTTTCATGGGACTGCAGGTTCTGTTTTTATCATAGAGTGGCGAAATATTGTAATCACACCGCCTGTTCAAAAACAAGCTAAAAGCTTCAATAAATATGTGGCCGGTTGTCATATTTGTCAGCGTGCGCGAGCCACTAGCCAGTGGACTAAATCCTTGTGAGACAGCCTGTTACTGCCGGGGGAATGCCAGCCTCCGCTTGGGAGAAATTTCTCTGAGCAGACTGACAAGCCTTGCTGACAGGGCTCACACGACGTGGACAGGATGTCTGCGGACTGACAGATTGCCCCGGATCGCCCATGCCATCTGAGCAGAACCTTCTGCATCTATTCCAAGACACCCCCCCCCACCCCACCCCCCCTATTTGTTTTGGGGGTTCTATTCAGAGCGCTTAGCGGATGATGAACAATATTATTCACAAATCGGCCCATGCAGCGGAGGACACAGCGAACGCCGGACCGGCCGCGGGCGGAACAGCTGTGTGGCGGCACGGGGCCAGGGCCCACAGGAAGCAGCAGCGCTCTGTTCTTGTTGGTGCAGCCGGCGCATCACGCTAGCGCGTAACATCTGGCCGCCGACGACCCCGCCTTCACAAACGTGACATAGTTCATCTAACGAGATGAGCGTCGCCGTCCCCCGTCAGACTCGTGTTTGTTAAAGTTTGGATTGTTTATGTGGAATGCTTGTTTTTTTTAATCCACCTGTCAGCTGTCACCCACTCTGGAGCACCCAGGGGAGAGCGGAGGGGCTCTACCTGTCTCGGCGTGGTGTGTGAAGCGAGCCAGTCGAGTGTGAACCCAACTGTGCAATGAACCCCCTGGTACCCCGGCGCAGACGGGCGGCTTACATTAACAGCATGCAGATGTCATGTAAATGAAGAGTGCGGTGCGTTTCCTTCCTCTGATTTACGTACCCTTTTTTAAAAAAAAACACTCTTTGTGTTTCTGATTCTGAGCTCACTTCTACTAAAATAAGTAAATTGAGTCGGGAATTCTTATTGTTGTTCACTTCTCACCTGTCAACATCATCACAATAGTGGGAACAAAAGAAATGTCCTTAGAAAACATGCAGAAAAAAATAAATTTCCATGTCTGTTAATACAACTCCAAAGCCAACTGAGGGAACATCAATGCCGGACCGGAACACAACAGAGATGCCAACTACAACTGACATTGTATGAGTCTGAGGCATTCTTGGTATGACATATTTTAGGACTGAATATTTTGGTAGAAATGTCTAACACATTCTAGACAACAATTAAACAAATAAACATGGTTATTGAGGGTAAAAAAAAACTGGCTGAACTTTTATTCCTCATAATGGTGGATCTGCATGTAATTTGCATGTTATAAAACATTTCCATTCATTTTTTCCACAATCTGTTACACTGTAACATTTTCCAGAGGTCATATTGCCACCTCTGCTCTCAGGTACCTGTAGAAGCATGATTAGAGGCAGGGTAGAAAATCTCATTCGTCCACTCTTTAATTAACATGCTGTGGAGAAGTCCATTCACACGGACACCTGGGGCCAGGCAGTATTACGTCTCACTCACCGAGCCCGAGCCTGCAGTGCATTTCACAGCCCAGCTGTGATGGAGAGATTATGTACAGGCATGATCTCTCTACCGCCTCAGTCTCAGGTGAATTTCAGTCAAACACAGCGCTGACATTGCTGAAGTTTTCACAAGCACACACTCATAAGCATACACACGCATGTAAGTCTTTACCAGAATTCGCAGTCCATAAATGAGAGTAATTTGGCCTGGTTTATATTTAGAAGCCGTACTCTCTGTACCCAGATTAAAAGTACGAGTGCTCTCACTCTCTCTCTCTCTCTCTCTCTCTCTCAAACACGCACACACAGACACATACACACGCGCACAGATTCTCTCCCAAAGTCATCCTCATTACCGTTTCGTACAGGACTCCCATTGGCAAGGTCACCAGCGTCTCTGCGTGTCTCTGTTGTCAGGTCGATGTTGAGAATAATGAAAAGGCTATCTTCCACTATCGGCGGCGGTAGGGGAAATCACGGCAGAGCCCACGTTATGGAACTGTATCAAATTTTATTAATAACATTTCCCCCAATTACACGCCTCGAGAAAAGAGGAAAAGGAGGTGAAAAAAAAACATGAAATGGGATTTTTTTTTTCAAGAGTGGACTTTTTTTTGTAATAAAAAAAGGTGGCACATATCAGACATTCTCTTCCAGACAGGACTATCAGTTAATAAAAGTGTAAATTTCTTTTGCACTCAGACAGGATTCGAAGAGCAGATATTCTGGACCATATTCCTATTGCTAAAATAGAATTATTAAACCAGGCTGTGCACATCTTTAAAAAAAGAAAAACAATGTAACTTATTGTGACTTCTGTCTTTTTTGGTATTTCTTTTTTTATATAGCCTTGTCTCCCTTTGGGAAACAGATATGGAAAACTAAGAGCAGCAGAGAACATTTGAAATGGTGAGAACTGAATCCTGGCCCAGGGGTTCATTTTTATTTTTTTTTTTGGAACTCAGTATCCAGGGGTCAGTGTGTCACACATACTCTGCAGTGCTAAATACGTCGATGACCCTGGCCAACGGTGAATGCGGGTAGCGCTGTGTTTGGTTGCTTTGTTCTGATGCAGGGTGACCCTGGGAGGTTTGCGGAAGGACAGGGAGCTGCTTAAATATATCTCCATGCTTTTCTCTGGGCCTGCCAGCTACCGCAAAGCTGGTGTCTAGACAAGCTGTTCAGCTACAAGGAGTTTATATCTCCCTTGTTGCATGACAAACTCCGAGGCTGTAATTAGTACTGAGGGGGATGTTGTTGGTCATGTTCTTACCTACTTGCCTCAACAACTTCCTATCAAAGGTCAAAATGTGTATACTTGTTTGTAAGCCTCTCTCACTCAGTATTACTCAAATAAGACATGATACTTGATTTTGAATTGTAATGACAAAATTTTTCTTCTGCCTGTGTGTTTGCTGATAGATTTACTTTCATTTGGACAGTGTTAACATATTTTCCCCATCTGCAAAACAAACATCTTCTGATAAAATCATTGTGAAACAGACAACAGTGGCCTGTTTCAGTAAATTTTATAGTAATATTTTTTATTATCATAACTATTAACATTATTTGACTAAACATTTTTTATATTTGTATATACATATGTGTATTTATGAGGCAACAGAGTGTTGTAGTGGTAGCAAGCAGGGCTTGAATCACAAAAGGTTGCTGGCTTGATTCCCTGCTGACGCACTGCTGTTGTATCCTAGGGCAAGGTACTTCACCCAAAATTGCCGCAGTACTTTGTATGAAAGGATAAATGCTGTACATGTACAAACTGTAACCTATGTACAGCTCTCTGGATGACAGCATCTGCTAAGAAAGTTAACAGCTAAGAAACTCTCTCTCTCTCTCTCTCATATATATATATATATATATATACTGCATTGAGAAATGATTCATAGTTCTCATAGTTTAAAATAAAAAAAAGCCTGAGTCATTGTTTATTGTTTCAGAGAAATGGGACAGCTGCTGGCTTTCATTGCTGTAATTGCATTGCTGTTTCAAATATTATAAACACTCACACAGAGACAGACATATTCTTCCTTTTCATTTGTTCTTGCATAAACCTGGGTCATCAAAGGTTACTGAATGACCTTATTTTTTATCCATCTGTTTGGTGTTTTTTTTTTTTTTGATTTATTTGTCACTGTGTAGAGGAATGATTCATGAGTGCTGTTCTTATTATAAACTTGGGAAAATACCATGGACACTAAGAAGGAACCCAGACCCAGGCATTGGACATGAGATGAGTGGATTGAAATTGCAGCTTTCAAGTGTCTTGATGTAGGAAAGCAATGGCTGCCTGTGGAAAGCTTTGCCGTGATGGGGAAATAAATAGACAGTGCGCATGTAGAAGAGCATATATTTTGTACTTACAGCTGGAAAAACTGAAGTATATTTTCATCACTCATGCTCTTTAAGATGCAACCACACTGTAATTCCTGGATATTGTAACAATTTTGTCAGAAGCATGTTCAGCAGCAGTTTAGCTGCAGTACACAGCTGCAGCTAAAACCTCTTTAAGGTTTATGAGGGAAAAACAGGCGATACCAAATGATTCTCCCTGTAAGTTCAAAAGTACGGGAATAATAATGGATAATGCGATCTCGGAAATCCAGTTTAATTCATATTCAGAATTATGATTGTCCCAGGCAGGTTTCACCATACTATCACTTGAGAAACACTGGGTAAAAAAGTTCTTAAGCCAGTTAGGTAGCTGCTTGGATAATAATTTTGACTCCAGAAATTATTTGGCTCCATTAACCATTGAGGGAACATGACATGATTGAAAATAAACATCAAATAATACCAAACCAAGAAATAAATAAGTAAAAAAAAATGATCATTATTATAATAATTTATGTATTTCAGGTTCAGAGTACTTCAAATTCAATAAAACCTCAGTATGACATATGAGGAAAGGTACAACCGTGCATACAACACATCTACATGAGCCACGACAGGCCTCCTGAACTAGATCAAGCTCCTCTCCAGGGATGGTCAGGAGGCTGGGGTGCAGGCCGCTGCCGGTGGCCCTTGAGGAAAAGCTGAGCCATGGCAGGGCCGATGCCTTCCGCTCTTCTGATGTGTGGCGGTTCAGCCGAGCGCCCCATTCGCAGCACTGTTTAATTATTGTGTTTTATAATCTCCACCGCGGCGTCGTGGGGCGGATTAGGAGTTTAGCATATTTTGCATATTAATAAAGTTCACCTCTCGCGTGGTGTGAAAAATGTTCCAAAAAAGTAATTACTGTGCTCCATTAGAGGGGAGGTTACATTGGAAAAATAGTGATAAATAGCAGTGGATAAACCAAAACTGATTCATAGCAATCTGTCAGAGCACCAAGTGGAAAAGGTGGGCTTAAAGCTTACCGCTTTCTTATTTATGTAGACTGAATTAATGACATCTTAATTCATGTCAATGCATTATGTTTTTTTTTTCAGAGTAATACTGCAAATGTATTGGTGAAATGAACACATTGTGAAACATCTACGAGAAACATCTCGTTCTTCTTAAATACAATCAAAACATTGTTACATGTATAGCAACTAGCTTGATATAATTATCTCAAATGCCAGGGAACATAATTTGATTAAGATCTTGGAACTGCATCAGTTATAACTCATAAGCTATAGAATGCATTTTAATTTGATCTTTGCTGTGCTTTTGAATAAAAAACAACATTGTTACTTTTGTCAGATATTTATATGTCTTACACCATGTAATTATCCCTAGCAATTCCATGTCTAAGGTTTGTTACATCTTTAGAAAAAAGTATTGATTCTTGTTCACTTGTAAACTCTACTTTCAAAGGATTTCTTTAATGACCTCTTGTAGTGAATGTTAATGTCAGAGCTGAACACACATATTTTTTGGCAGTGGAGCCTGTGGTAGATGGCTATGACTGGGAAACTTTGTCTGACGTTTTGACAGTGTGATAGTGTCTTAACGTCTGACAGAGTGACAATGTCTGGCTCTCTGACAGAGAGATAGCGTCTGACTTCCCGACAGAGCGATAGTGTCTGACTCTCACAGAGTGATAGTGACTGACTCTCTGCCAGGACAATAATGTCTGCATCTCTTACCAGACGATAGTGTTTGACTCCCTGACAGAGTGATAGTGTTTGAGTCTCAGACAGACTGACAGTGTCTGGCTCTCAAAGAGCAATGGTGAAGGATTCTAAAGTAGGGAGCTACAAAGCTGGTGCAGTTTCTGGGTGGTGGTGATGGGGAGTTTGGGGGTGTTGGCTGGGCAGATGTTGAATAGTGAGCAGTACCAATGTGAGTGACAGGGAAACACACAGAATGACACCAGTCAGACACCCACATTGGAATGAGTCCATCTCGATTTGGGGGGGGGGGGGGGGGGGGGGGGTGCTGGCTACGTACTCCCCTGGATCTCACAGCTGCATTCTGCACTCAATTAGCTTCATTTCCCTCATTAATAACAGAGAGCTTTCCGGAGTGACTCTCAGGTTCCCTGAGTCCCGCAGGCCCGAGCCGACGAGCCCAGGTGGTAATTTGTCCACGCAGTGTAAATAGGTTGGCAGATCTCTGCGGGCTCTCCGCGGATGAAAATAGAGAATCTGTTTATTTAGATTCACCTGCTAAAAACACAGGAGCACCCTGTCCACACGCAGGTAGAGAATGGAAGACAGAGGAGGAGGCGGTTTGGTCGGATGCACCAATCACACTGAGGGACAAGTGTTTTTGTAATATGCAAATATGTAGAAGCAGTATAGAAAGCACAGACGTCTGTTAGCCAATTCACATAAGTAGCATTGCAAAGACATTAGAGTATTGAACAGTTTCTACATTTAAAACTGACAAGCATGTAATTTCCTGCCCCTGTTCTAGAATGGAATGTTTAGAGTTGGGTGGGTGCCCGCTGTGCTTCCTGTCTGAATAGTTACGATTGGGATTACTGGAGCTTATGCCCAGAACCCAAAAGAAAATGTAACTAGGCAGTGTGAATGATACTGCAGTGTGGGCTCTGTCATTACTGATAATGGGACTGTATCTACCTGGGGCAAGCCTGGGGAATTTTGTCACTGTGGTTTCAATGAATTAGACTCTGTGCTGTCACCTACTAGAGAGGCAGCTCTTGTGATTCCATCAAGAGCATGGGTGAACTGTACCCACATAGAAGGGCCCAAACGAGGGGGGTATTCAAAGAAATCACAAAAGGCACTAACTTTGAGCGATGAATCTAAACAAGTATTACATTTATTCAATAACTGCACAAAAATCAGTGACTCAGTGAGCACTGACCGAACACATCACGTTATACTAGTTCATAATAAGTTACAGTTTCTGAAATTAATTGCTCAAAATTAAGGACAAAGGGGCACTGTGGTTAGATTGGGTGCCTTTTTGAATCTCCAAAAAATGTCTCTGCAACTGTTCTGGCAAACTGGCCTTGTCTAATTGCCTCTCAGAACTGAGAATCACCCACATCTTGCTTGACAATCCCTCTTCGGGAGGGGCCCACTGACTGTTTGTGAAAAGGTCACAAAACATTGCACAGCACTCTGGAGAGACATTCACTGGGATTCCTGAAAAGCCACACACTGGAAATCAAATTTTCACCATTCATTTTGCAGTAGAACTACGAGGAATCCATGTTTGCATTTGATGCAACATCATTCACATCTAGTACCTCTAGAACTTCATTCATTGTCGCAGCTATATCATGAGTGACTTTTGTCAATAGGCTCGATCATATTGTTTAGCAGCCATAACATGTATATTGCTCTCATCCCAAGGTAACCTTTTGGGATATGAATTAGCTGGTGTCACATTATTGGGTTTACATTAGTAAAAATGACATTTTTATCATGAACCACTGTTTTAATTCACATGCAGTTAGGTTCACATAATTTTTTAATCTATCCAGATCTCTCTTCCGAAGGAAAGGTAGACACCCACTAGACTTGTTCCCTCACTTCTGAAACTCTTAACGAGGCAGAAGTCAGTGCTATGTACCATACTTTCCATAGTATTACAATTACTCACAGGCCACAAGATGTTCTGTCTTGAAACCGTCTGTTAATCTACCCATGCTGCTAATTACTCCGTGAGACCTACATTAAACCTCTGTTTAAGCTAATTGTATACTGTATATGTTAGTTCAGTGTGTGTACCAAACACAAGGTGGGGATGAAATGGAAATGTAATGGCATTCTTCCCTATGGATCTCATCATGCCCAGGCTTCGCATATTTTAGGCTCTAATTACACAGAGAGCTGAAAGCATTGGGACAGGAGACCCTGTATGTTTCGGTCCAGCTGTAGGGGATAGTACTGTTCCCAGACAGTGTGCTGTTTAATTTGTGAATTGCAGAGTTGTCTCAATTGGTGCTCTGGGCGAGCTGCGCTGTGCGTTTGACAGTTACATTAGTTTTTGGTCAAATTAGGACATGGGATAAGGTGCAGTCCCTGCCTCAGCATTGTGCTGCCATTCCACATGTATGCTTTGTAAATGCATAATGGAATTACAATAAATAGCAAGAGTTCTTGACAGCTGGTCTAGGCACAGTCTGAGCTAGAGGGAAAAACAAGATGACGCAGCAGTTTTCTGGTCCCAAAATACAGCTCCATCCTCCATCCCCTCCTCCATCCACCTACCCCCTCAAAGTTATGCCCTTATACCAACACCGATAATAAACGCATTCCACATCCTCCTCATCTTGACACAGTGTACCGTCCTAGCAATGATGGCGATGAGATGGCAGATGTAATGTACTCATTAGGCAATTAGAGCAGAAGCAGACATATATACAGACACTTATCACCACAACTGTGTCCTGGAGCTCACAAGAAATCTTTGATATGAAAAGATGAGTCGTGGTAGAGGACATATGCTGTACACTGGATTATGTTCTCTCCTGTCGGTAACATTCCACCAAAGTGGAGTTCATTGCAAACTGTGATTTCACTTTGATTTCAGTATGAGTTCTCTCTCTGTTCCAGTAAATGTCATATGGCTCTATGAAGCAGCAGGCAAATAAAATGACATTCTTGAAAGACACAGTGCAGTCACATCTGAGTCAAAGTTACTACCTTCATTCAATGCATATACAGGGCATTTTATCCTTTGACAAAATATGGTAGACATTTATTTATGTTTTGCAGGCATACTGACACACATACTGTACTTAGGTCTGTATAGCAGGAGGAAACAATCTCCAGACAGACAGTACAAAAAAGGCAATAAAAAGGAACCCACAGCAACCATGTTAGAGTTCTCTCTATTCTTTTATATTGTGTAGCAAACAGTATTCGGGTCAAGATGGTCGAGATGACCATTTTCAAGTCAGTCTCACATGGTAAAAATTTCTGTATAAAGGAAACCATCTGTCCTCAGAACACCATGTCGTAGGTCAATGTCGAGACAAAATTTCAAACATCAAGTGGAATAAAGCTGGTTTTGAAGTATTCTGTTTCACCACATTTTTGTAATACCCAAACACCTCATTTAAATGTAATCAATGTGCAAAAAATACACATACATGCACATAAATTCAGCAGTTATGGTGAACAGCACTCTATCAAGAAATGATCAACACATACAAATGGCGTATTTTTTCAGTAATCACTGAACACAATGCTGTGTAAGACATCAAAGAGATGCACTTGTTTTCGGTTCTTGCTTTAATGTTGAAGACTTTGTCACTAATCTGCACCTGCATTTAAAGATAGGTGCATGCATGTTATTCCAGTTACCACACTACCTTCCGAATGAAAGACACCCGCTTGCAAATTAAGAAATTGACAAGACACTAATGCCACTGATGTAACATTGTAAGTATAAAGCATCTATTCATGCTTTGCAATTGGCATGTCCATACATACAGGTCTATGAAAATATATCTTCACATAATGCTACTGTACATGAAAGCACCATGAAGAGTGTTGTTCAACCTCTATGAACAAAATGCAAAGTGTGTCCAGGTCCGAGTTTAAAAACTTTTTTTCTGGGTGATTCTATACTCTCTCTTTGCTTTAGTGACGTGACCCAGAATTCCTCCTGCAGCCACAGTGAAAAGAAGCCAGAGAGACCCAGAGTCAGTTGTAGCGCTCTTTCAGGAATGGATCCTATGCGGGGCTGTTCTGCTGCTCTCTCGCACTGGACTGGTTAACCGCTTTGACCCATATCTGTCTGTCCCCACAGGTCCCAGGTCTGCTTAAAACAGCCTAATTACTCTCATGAATTACTGTCTGCAGGGTTTCACTAAATAGTCCTTGTGTGCAAACACCGCAGAGCAGAGAACCTAAATGGCTTTAACGATTTTTTTCTTCCTCACATACTCCATTCTTATTTATTTGTTCAGCTAAGGATATTTCACCTGTGACCCACATGCTTGACTTCATAAAGACTTCCCCAGACGAAAGGCATTAAAATATTTCTTCTTCTGTGATATCCATCTATTCTACTCACAATGTTATCAAGCCTTTTTCTGTGTCCAGTCTATTATTTTCCATATGCAATTTCACTATATTGCTATCTTGGTCCTGTTTTATCCCAAATCCTATATATGCATTAATGTGTTTGAAGTGTGTTTAAAATTGATAATCATGTTTGACCTCTCTGGCAGGCCCAATGTTTTGGCTTACACAGAGTACAGTTGTGAGTGGTGGGAATGAGAGATGACTGGCAGGCTGCAATGACAGAGTGAATGCAATTCATTAATGGGGAGAGCCGAGCAACGGGTGAGTGTCAGAAGCGTCAGCTGGGAGGTAGCACGGACATTGGTTACTGCACGGTATTTGCTCAGCTATCCCCAAGAGAAAATCAATCCTTTTTTCTTTTAGGCCTCTTTTGATTTTTGATCTGTTATTTTTATTTTTCGCCCGCTTCGTAATAAATTCCAAACGGTCCCTTGCACAATAACCTTGAGGTGTCCATAAAACACTTGAACCACAATTATGTACAATACGTAAGGACAGCTACCGGAAAAATTACATCAATGGAGGACAAGAAGTGTGGCAGTAAGGTGCACTGTTATTTTGATATCGTTTAATGCACTCAGGAGTTCAGTGTATCCAAGAGGTGGTCGACCAGCCATTCCTGCCCTTTATGTATCAGGCAACAAAGTCATGAAAGGCGCGTGCTGACAGAGTAATGGGGCCGATTTCCATACAAACATGAACACAAGCCCAAGGAGGGGCCTGTGCCACCACACAGCTCTTGTGTGTCTTCGGGGTCATATTTCTTCACACAGGATGTTCTGGAGAGGGCCAAAACCTGTTTATCAGTGAAGTGGAGTGGCCTATTATGTGGGAGTATCCATGACAATGAGCAGCCGCCTCCCCCCTGTCCCCTCCACGGCATGTAAATAGCTGTGTGTATGTTCCAGGGTTATTATATCTAATAGGTCCACACTGATAATCCCATTCCCCCTTCACCCACTCCACCTAATCAGCTCCATCTTAGAGGCAGAGGACAGAAATATCTGTCAATTTCTGGTTACTCCTTAACCAATGCACTATAATTGCTGCCAGAAAACAGTCTGCTTTTCACTGTGTTTGTTAGTTTCCTTTGTAAATGAAAAAGAACAATTGCAGCCATTCAATCCACTGACTTATATGAGTGCAGGAGTATTTGCTTGTGAGTGATGAGTTGTCATTTTGAACAAGCTTATATTTTTTTCTGACATGTGAATTATTAAGGACAAGGCAAACTTGGCAGGGAGAGACAAGACAGAAGCGTAAAAGCCACACTATGAACATCTATTAATGTTCTTGACTTCCATTTTACACATAGTGTGGACATAGTTTTAGTCTTTTTAAATGACAGGTTGAACTTGTAATGAGATTATGTTGTCTTAGATTAATTTCCCTTTTTTATTTCTGTGAAGTTAAACATTTAAATGTTAACTATACTGACATATCTGTTTGATGCTCTTGCTCAAACCACTATTGCAAATGGCTACATTTATTTCAGCATGTAAAACTAGAAAAAAAAACAGCTTTGATATGTCAGTGGAGAGAATACTATAGTTCAGTGCTGTATGGATAATTCATTAACCATCTGTTTAAATGAGATATTTACTTATTGATCTTTGGAGATGGGAGCTATGGAACTCCAAAGCCAAGATTAGAGGGAAAAAAAAAATCAAAGGGGAAACCATGTTGAAAATAGTTAGCCATCGGCTAGTCTAGAATCGATAGATAAAGTCAATAACACACAAATGTTATAAGATTGACATATTGAGGTGCACATCCATATTCCGATGGGTTTAATTTCTCGATGAGCCAGACTGGAGGCGATCACAGCCACATTTAAACGGTTAGGACACAGGACGCCTGTACGGCAGCTTGTGTAGAGCAGCGCGGGCTGCGGCTTTCCCATTGTGTGCATTTCAATTCAGTTTGCCCCGGGGCAGTCTCTCAGTGTGTCTGGCACATTCAGGGTTTACATCGAGCGACTGAACTGGATCCCCGAGCAGAGCGGTCCTCTGGTGATGTCACTCGTTCATTTCTTTTTCGGGAGCAAGCCGTTATCCAGTCCCTACCAGACGGCAGTCTAGGTCACTGACGACATGTCACCTCTGGGGGCGCTAAAGCCATCTATGCTCTCACTCAGGGAACCGCTCACTCCAAGAAAGTATGACCGCGACAATCGGCAGCAGTGTAGCATACTGGTTAAGGAGCAGGACTTGTAACCGAAAGGGTTGCCAGTTCGATTACCTGCTGGGGCACTGCTGTTGTACCCTTGGGCAAGGTACTAAATCCACAATTGCCTCAGTAAATATCCAGCTGTATAAATGGATAACATTGTAAAAAAAAAAAAAACTGTAACTGATGTAAGTCGCTCGGGAGAAGAATGTCTGCTAAATCCCAATAATGTAATGTAATGTATTGGTCAGCCTACTGGATGGACAGATTTGATTCTATTTGCAGAGGGGAAGAGAACACAGCACCAGTGGACCCCTACAGCAGGGGTTTTGCTTGCATTGAGCAGCACGTAAATGGATTGTATACAGGTGTGACAGTATGAAGTGGAGAAGGCGGGGACTGCTACTCCCCGAAGATCTGCCACTTCGAGTATCAGAGAGCTTACTGACTATAAAAAATGAAATAAAGTTACACCAGAATATTTGATGTTGCAGAGCTTTAGGGAGTTGCTGTACAATTTTGTTTCACCACAGCATATTACCCAGGATAAGGCCTGCCTTGCCAATGGAAAATAAATAAAACAAACACTGATTTCTGCACTGATATCCTGAACTGGATTATAAATCAGGTTGACATTGTTATGGTGATGTACGTACACTGCAGGGAGATCAAAATTGAAGGAGAAACCATTTCCCATTTCTCTTGTTTTCATTCTCCATATAACAAAATGCATCTGATAATTGTGTATCTCATTTCCATGTCTTGTTTTCATTCTCTTTATACCAAAATACCTATAAATGTACAGCACAAAGCATTCAAGTTTAACTGTATTTTCCCCTTTCAGGTTAACTAATAAATACTTTTTTAAAATTCTGAATGAAATGATTGGACATTAATAATCACATACATTGCACAAACATTAAACACATACATGTACATTAAATATCCATGCAATGTTATACACAACAAAAGCCTGACTTCTTGTCCATACTTTTTATGCATTTAATGGATTGTCCATACTGGCCGTTATTTTATGATCCTGATTATCTCAGAGGCAGAGTTGAGGCAGATTAAGTATAACCAAAAGTACTTTGGGCAACCAGTTTAATCAAAAGTGTATCAAAATACTTTTCAATAATTTCAGGAACTGTTGAATATGTGTTTAAAAATTAAAGTGTAATGCTTAAGTTCCTCACCCAAAGTAGAGGACAAAACACCATAGCAGTTACTTTAAATGCATCCCTTTTTCCAAGTTCAGGCCAATTAAGGTCAAGTCTGTGAAACCCTCGGATCGGACTCTGTTGTAGAGACTACTGTTTGGGAGGAGAACGTTCTGTCTTCATTAGTTCAGCAGAAAATGTCTCCCTGCTGTTTTTTCTTTTTTTTCAGTTTGCTTATAAAACTTGAATCAATTTTTACAAGGGAGTGCATTCACAATGTACTGTCACATTAAGTATTTGTCAGGACACGTGCATTGTATCTGGAACATGTTAATGCTGAACCCGCTTTGCTATGCAATCAGTCTGAGTGCCTGCCTGGGGGAGACACTTGGGGGCAATTTTGACCCATTTTTTTAAAAAAAGGAGAAACAACAGGTCTCGGTTTTCATATTTTATGTTTTAATTACAGGCGATGTGCTGTCATAAAAATCTAATTTTGAGGATACTCAAAGCCATATATCTCCAGGCGCAAGTGTAAACTACTGTTTGAGAAACATTGGGTCAGTGGGTGCATCATTCAAATGAGAATCCTCCTTGGGCCTCACTGTCCTTCCATGACTACCCATAAAAAAGTTGTTTTGTTGATTTTGCAGAAAGACAGACCGTCTTTGAAGTAGCTGCAACTTTTTTACTTTACAGCTGAAGAGCGGCTGTCATTCTGAGATAACACTATGAGCCTTTTCTAGGAGGGAACTGTAGGTAAAACAGTGAAAGATTTAATTGATTTAGAGTAATGAAAACATCATTTTTAACTTAAACGTCTTTAATCTCATGCCTGTCACTTCCTTGCTTTATATAGACAGGGTTTAAAAATGGCATTTTCTTGAACATGCAGCACACGAAAAGAAATGTTATTGAGCAATATTTTTAATACTTATTGATTGCCAATGAAACAACCATTTGACACTTGTCCATTAATTGTACAATTCAAGAATTGATTTTTCTCAGCGGTATTACAGGCCAATGTGCTCCAGCCAGATCGAACCCAACACGTTACCCTCCTCTTAGTCTGACATATGTCTCCAGTTGTGATTCATATTTGAATTAATGTCTGTTTACAAAAAATCCATACAGAGCTTGCGTTTCTACATTTCGCAAACTCTACCTGATTTAAAATGGCCATTTGGAAAGAACCTTGCAGTACGGTATCTAAAAATACTTCAGCTCTCATTCAACAAATCATACATTACCTATTTACATTCTGTGGAGTTTAAATCCAGTCTGGCTTTCAAAGGAGAACTGGAGAGTGCAGTTGTTATTTATTTGTTTAGCAATTACCCATCTGGCATGGTTCAATTTCATTTTTTCATGTTATCTATAAATACAGCTGGGTAGTTTCCGAAGCACCACAGGCAAAGTGCATTGCTAAAGAGCTCAACAGCTGTGACTCAAACTCACAACCTATCGGTTATAAAATCAGTTCCTTCTCCACTACTGTACACTTAAAGCATTTAGTTACCCAAGGCCAGGACAGCAGAAATTGCTCTGCCAATGCACCCTCATTTCAATCTCATGAATGCCCTGTAGTTACGCAAATCCACTTAAAATGCAAAGTAATAAGCAAATAATAAACTGTACAATCTACATGAGAGAACACGCCATCAAGAGTTGACCATGGAATAAACAAGCAGGTAACTGAAGAGTACCAGAGAAGGATGAAAAAATGAAGCTAAACCATACAGCTTTGCTTTTGGCGGAATGATTGAATCCTATTAAGAAAATGGGTTATACCATTACCAGCCCTTTGTTTTACCGGGACACCTCTGATTCACTCAACAGATATATGCTATTTTACCTTGTACAACCACTCCTACAACACTATAGCCTCCCTGATTGAAATTTGCACTGGGCCCCACCATCATTTTTTCTTCAGCATGGTTATATCAGTTGCTAAAGGTCATAAACATAGACATTGTTGCAAAGACATAAAAATGTGAAAGAACTATGCAAAACAGCTTTTTAAGAGTATGCTCAGCTTTGAATAGCATATGTGTGTGTTTGCATCTATCATTGAACTATTGTTACTTTTTTATGGTAGTTTGGTGGGTGTTCAATCCACATTTTGAGCTGAGTAAAGATCTACTTCAGATGCCAATTTGGAAATGCATGTTTACTTTTTTTTCAGACATAGCCTGAGCATCAAATGTTTAATGAACACCAACCTATTTTTGTAACCATATTGACTCCATCTACTCTATCTATCTATCCATCCATCTATCTGTCTATCTATCTATCTATCTATCTATCTATCCATCTGTAGACAGAGAGAGAGAGAGAGACAGAGAGTCAGATAGATGTACACATACATATATTGAACACACACATATTGTAGGATTGTGGGTATGTCATCTGCCAACATAAAGACTGGCAGAACATACGGCATACCCTGTACAGCAACAAGAGTGATGTCCCTCCAGAAATAACCAAATGACCTTGAGCTCTGATTTCTTGCTTTTCCTTCAGTACCATCTAATCTCATCTGAACACACAGAATTAGGATAAATATTTGAATGGCTTGTGGAATAAATGGCCACACTTGGCCCATTTACTCATTCGTCTTTATCTTCTCCTTCTCCGTCTTCTTTGTCTCCCAGCCAAACCATCATCTCCGGTACCCCTAAAAATGCTGTTTGGACAGCCTGTTATATTAAGTTAAGCCTACATATACATCTGTTTGTTTTACCCTATTACAAAGCATTGTATCTGTGTGTTCTCTTATATTAAATAAATGTATTATTATTTAAACAGATAAACACACATTCCAAACAGGCATCAAACACTGTGACTTCCCCTGGAGTGAATTCATGAACGCCCAGTACCCCTCTCTGCAAGCCCGCGGTCCCCGCAAGCGCTCAGCACAGCTGCGTGCTCCTCTGCGCCACGCTCCTAAAGCATGAATAATAAACGTGCCAATTAAATATTAAAATTAAGATACAGTTATGAAGGGAATTTAAAGAGAACATGGGGAGTGTCAAACAGCCCCATAGTTTGCTGGCGCAGTATGCCGTCTCCGTCGGAGTCCTTTGATATTTTCTTTTTGGTACAAAATGTGTGTAGATTCTGAGTATGTGGCTGAGAGTCTTGTTATTCTTGCGTGACGTATACTTAATGGATTGAGCACCGAGGTCAGTGGCCTCTGTGGTTGGAGTTGGCACCTTCCTGACACATCCTTCCATCTTCTCATATGCGGGCAGTAAGTCGGGCCAGAGTAATGTGGGAAATTAGACACAATCTGCTCCCATAGGATCCCGTCTTGGAGGATTTCACATGAACAACGATGACATTCACATAGGTTGATTAATAAACAGATGGAAATGATTTCCGCAAAAGCTTTCTTCAAGCATCTAATAACTAATCAAGCTTCCCCGTCTTCCTGTGCTATAATCTCTGTCTCTTTTCACTAGAGAGTTCTGGTCAGACCCCCGGGGTTACTGGGAAATTAGAACAGGTCACATCTCCTGGGTTGCCTTGTGTGTGAACGTGATTCTCCCTCCGTAAAGCATTTCTCCCCAGAGGGAACCTGCTGTACTCTCTGAGACACCTCTATGTGTGAGATACTGTGCACATATCAGTGATGTGTCCTTGTAACATATAGTGCCATGCATCAAATCTTCACTAATGAGGTTAAATCTTTTTTTTTTCCCACTTCTAAACATGTGGACACATAGATGGCACCATTTCTGAGAAGGGGTATAAATATTGCTAAGCCTTGCTTATACTGGTTGTTGTATATGCATGAGTATATGAGCAATAAATACAATTTTATTACATATATATTTTTCTTTTTTCTTTTTCTAATTAGTCAAGATCGCTAGAGAATGCTATAGCTTTGAAATAAAGTTTAAGCTTGATCTCAAAATTCAAGCTGCTACAGTACAGTAAAAAGACTAGGATGCAGTAATCACTTCATTGATGAGATTCAGTCATTATCCTTGTATCATACAAGTTTTTGGTGCATGGGATACATCTTTGTGGTGACTTCGGCCTTGCTCTGCACAGGTCCTGGTAATGCCACAAAGCAAGGAGACCAGGATGAGCAATGCTAGAGTACTATGTGCAGTGTGGACCTTCAGCAGATTCATTCAACACACACGCCCACACACACCCACACGCACACTCCACTGCTTCTCACCTGATAGATTAGGAAGCCCAGGGGAAGCCCTTTGAACACACATATGTGAAATGAGATAAAAATAACCTAAACAGTCTGGATACTCCCCAGCCCATATCTTTTCAGAGAAAAAGACAAGCATGTGGGCTCTTTTTTCTATATGCATTTATTTGTTTGTTTGTTTTCGCCATGAGAGGAATGCAGTCTTTTGTAATGTTGCCAAGCCAAATGGCCAGTAACAATTCAGCTTGTTATTCAACTGTTATACTGTTCATCTGCACACCGTGCTACAGCTATGATTGTTCTGACGAGAAATTACTTTTGTTTTTCTTCCTTGTATCTTTTATTCTTAACGATGAATCATAAAATGTGTGACTTGTATGTCTTACCTTCATGGTGTAAACATTATAAACGTATTTTTTTTCATTGTAGAATATATTGTACTGTATGTCCAAATCAGATTAAATGAACACATAGGTATACAGAGATCGTAGATTCATGTCTGACATGCATTGTGTATGTCTGAATGTAAGGGAATTTTCATTATTTATTTATTTATTATTATTTATTTTATTATTTGTCCTAATGTAATGAATCTTCCTCCCTCCCGCAGTGCAGTCAGTCTGTGAGACACATGAAAGATACATATTGGCACATGCACATCATATAAATTATGGTAAATAAATAATACAGTATTTTGTTGAGCAAATTTCTACTATATCACAATACTTGTCACAGAAACATGTTAGAAACTTGATTAAAAATCTCGTTTTCATTAATGTTCACTTTTTAACAATTGTTATATGCATATTCATTAATAAATACCTACTTTTACATTCAAGTTTAATACAGGCAAAAGCAACAAAACATGGGAAATTCATGAAATTACTTCTGCATTAAACTCAGCCTATTCACTGCTATGACTTTTCAGCACACTGATGTGATACATGCTGTGATACTTCAGCTACATCAGGTTACTTCCCACAGTATGTACTCACCACTAGGAAAACTGCTGAAGACTCAGACTTTATCTTAAACAGCAAAATATATAGTCTTTAGTGGAATAAAGGAAATAATCATGTAAGTAGTTGGTTACTGTATGTACTTACACATTAGTTGCTACATGGTGAGTAATATATCATACCATTAAATCCAGTGGGGGAGTAAAGTCAACATTTCAGCCATTTTAATAACATCTACAGTGCTTTATTCAGTTAGGAAAAGGCAATGCTATTATTCATGGTATAAATCATTTGAAATTCTAACAGTAAACTGTTCAGTAAATTGTTTGGTATTTGAGAGCAAAGTTTTCAAGGATGAAAATGCTAACATATTTGTGTTGCCTTATTCATGAAAACTACTGCATGGATTTTTGCAACCTTAGTCATAATTTGTTACTTGTCATGGTCAGAGTTGGTGTGTTAAATCTCAGCAGAAATTGTTAAGAAATGGCTGTGATGTTCAATGTTATATTTTGCCAGTTTACATTGGTTGAAAATTAAACTACAATATAATGAAGCTTAGTCACGTAACAGCACATGAAAGATCAAAATGACAACAGCAAAAAAGTAATTTCAGATTCTGGAACAAGTACAATATTGAGGTTGTACAAATCTGAACCACTTAAAAATCTGACAGATTTAAAACCTAAAGCTGGAAGTATATACAACAAGGAAACACTCACTCTTCACAGCAATCTCCTTGTGTTTTTGTGACATTGTGGTATCTGATACAACCGTGGAAAGACGAAGCCCTGAATATAAAATTATAGGCAGAGTATTTATGACACATGTCACTGACTAAGCACTGGGAAACATATCAGTTTTATGGGGTATTAAATAGGGTTGTTATAGAGAAATTTACTGTCCAATCCAGCAGTACTCTGCAGTGTTGTAGAGGTTAGACTACCAGGCGATAAAAGCTCGGCACAATGATAATCTCAATAAGCTATAGAACATGACCTGTAAAATGATTAGTGGGAAAGTGACAGAAATATTCCAACAGCTATGTGGGCCTGGGAATTTACGGCTTGATTAGATTGGCTGTCTGACTATTTCGGCTCAGACTGAAGATGATCCGAGGTGAACCAGGGGAATGAGAAAAGCTCACAACCATTGAGGATATTTACAAAGGGCTTTTGGAGAAGAAGAAAAGGGTACTTAATCGACCCCCAGCATTTGGCGTTTGTCACCTCAACCTCAGTCATCAATGGCAGTGCCACAGCCCTGTTGTCTTTTGCTGCTCAAATGTCCACAAGAAAAGACAGGTATTATTTGATATTGGATTTGCTGATCATCTAGTTTTGAAATGAGAAGAGTGGGATTAGGGAAATGAGGTGGAGCTGGATCCCACAACATATACAGTATATATATACACACACACACATAGAAAATATATTTATCATAAAACCAATCACATCAGTGACACTATTCAAGCAGCACAAAGATACATGCATATATGTTTGCATAGACTACAGTCATTGTTTGTGTTTTTCATATAAATAAATATGACTGTAGGTGCTGTGAACTGTGTGTGTGTTTGTGAATTCTTCTGCTGAGCTGAGAAAAAGTGGTCAAACAACATCACATGAGAGATAGTTCCTGTGGTTGCATAAGGCCCTGCCTGCAGAAAGGTAATTAAGACATCCAAATGTCACGGATGGCACATACAACATTAACCTTTCCAGTTGCTATGGGTTTTAATTCTGGTTTTTCCATCAACCTGACACTGAGCATGTGCTGTGTGCTTCATGATGTCGACTGATTCATTACTATCATCAAATTTCATTCGAGTCTGATTGCTCTGAGGCACCAACGAGTCAATTACTAGTGCTACATTAGTTTACGCTTGTATGAATTACAGTTCTTTTGTAAAGCAATACATTTGAGTGGTAACGTGCAGTGTCATGCAGTATCTTTTTACAGGTTGATCAATTAAAGAGCACAATCACTGCTGTTCAATAGGAACTGATGTAAAAGTGGGCACAATGCTAAAATTGACTTTGTAGTACACTTAGGTAATCCCAATAACTTTGTTGTAAAGATCCTAACTGAATTTTTTTATTCACGTTGTCAACGCTGTTGATGCCGATTTAAAGGATTAATGAATATAGAATTTTATTTTTTTTAGGTGGTAGTCTTGTTACAAATCGATATGTGGTTGGCATGCATTAAATTCCTATTGGGTAGCAGTGTAGCATAGTGGTAAGGAGCAGGGCTCGCAACCAAAAGGTTTCTGGTTTGGTTCCCCGCTAAGGCGCTGCTGCTGTACCCTTGGGCAAGGTACTCAACCCTCAATAAATATCCAGCTCTATAAATGGATAACATGTAAAAACAGTAAAAAGTCGCTCTGGATAAGAGTGTCTGCTAAATGACAATATTGTAATGCAATGTAAAAGTCATCGGAGTAAAGTACAGTGCAGTCCTACAGACTTCCTCACTCCCAGCTGCTGCAAAATAAAATGACGATGCTAAAATGGAATGGAAATTGGGTGATGACAAAAACAAAAAAAAAAAAAAAATCAGTGTGTTGCGGTGGTGGGGGAACACAGGGCTGTTGCTTGTTTGTGTATTGGGGCTGAAAAGCATGGCCATTCTGTTCCACTGCTCAGTCCTGCAACGATGAAATGTGTACTCTGCTTTATTACTCTCAGATGGGAATATTAGTGAGTGGGAAGAGAGATGTGAGTGCATTGTCTTCCTTTATAACTCTCCTGGAGACACTCATATGCAGTAATATCCATATTAAAGATGCCGCTTCTCAGGGGTATTCATCCGTTGTATAAATATTTAAAATTGATGAATAATTAAAGATGAATCACACCAAAGTGTTTTAATATTCAAATACTCCGAATGTTATCTGTTGCATTTCATTCTTTTTGGAGTGGGGGGGGGGTTACACTTTGCAGGACAATTTCAGACAGGGGTATAGCAATTAATTAAGAGAGTAGTTCTCTGATTAGCTGAATTTATAAATTAGCCAAGCATTTAAATTGCCAGATTGTTATCATTTTTAAAATGAAAACAAAACCATACATGCAAGTTATGAGTATATGATGTGAGTTATGGTTTAAGGCTTCTTCAAAGGCCTGTTCTAATTTAATTCACTAATTTGGTCCAAACAAGCTAGAGTTTGATTCATTTTGTTCTGTCATCACAGATAATTCAGTAATCACTGTATTAATCAACTTTTTTAAATCAAATGACAGTCCCAATTTTACACTTTTTTGCCAAGAAGAAAAGACAGCTTTTGTACCAACATAATAGGAAATGTTTACACACATAACATTTGTGACGATGAATAATTCAGTATGTTCTGCATGACTGATCTTCACCCTGATTAGATTCTGTCAGATCTTTATCGATGCCAATTCAATATCACTACGATCACTTTCTAATGCAAACATCAATACATTTCAGTTGTTCACTTGCCCATCTTGTCACCATTTTCAGACAGTGAAAATATTAATATAGCCCTACTCTCTAATGCCTCTCATGCTTTCCTACAGAAGATGTTATATATTTATGTATCGTATTACAAAGTGAACATTCATAAGAATTTGTATTCATAAGTCTTTCAAGTGTGTTTGATGTCGGATTAATACTTTTGGAAGGAAAAATCGCAATTTTAAAATCAATAATGTCAGCACTATCCACTGCACTTGCAATCACTCATGAAGAATTGGATTAAGCACTGAAAGATTTGTTTCCCTGTGAATTGTCCCAGTTCCAATCCCATTACCTCCCAGATAACATGCAAGTTCCCTGTACCACTACCGTGACATTTTTAACATCGATATGTCATTGCCTCAATGCTGAGACCGCGTTGTGAAAATCTTGTGTGCTGACATTCAGGCAAAACCTCCCATACAGGTGTAGTAAAATATTTATGATACAGATGAGAATCTCACCCACCCAGGGCCCTTATCAACCTTTCCTTTCACCCTACCGTCATATCAGCAGGGCAATGTTTGTACTGAATATACAGAGAAAAATCCCCCATAAATGCCATCATTAATAATGTGAGTCCTGGGTGATGCTCAAAGACCACAAAGCCAGTGATTTCACGTCCGGGAAGGAGGTTTGCCACTGCACAGGACTAGGGGGAAACAAATTGGCGGGGCAATGTGGGTGTGGGATTTAGGGTTTGGGAGGGGTGTCCACATAATGAGACACCAGTGTTCTCCTAAGGAAGGAAAGGCAGTGTATGTCACAAGATAGCTCTAACAGCAATACCTGTAACTGGACTCGCATTCAGTGTTGCACATAACCATGTTGTGGCTTGTCCTTAATTTTGAGACATGAATTAAAGCAAGTGGTTGCTATTTTTGATTGAAGTACGTTTTTGTATATTTCAGTAACAGAATGTATGCAACAGCTTTGTACAAGAGAAAAAAAAACACAAATGTACAAAGGTACAACAAATAAATCTTGACTTTGGCAAATATGAGTGTTTCTTTTATTCAGAACAAATGCAACCTTTTTATCCATCTTGGTGATCGTTTAACTCCCCCCACTCCCCCCACCATGTTAGGGACGAAAAAAGTGACTCTTACATTTAATTGTGAGTGAAAGTTCAGACAAAATTCAGGGTTAAGTTAGCTGATCTGGATAAGCCTGCAGACTTAGGCGTCAAATACGGCAGTAGGGCAGTGTGGGGAGGAGTCAGCCCAGTTTCTGCATATCCAGCCCCAGGACAGAAGTATGTCAGTCCAGCCTCCCACACAAATACCATATCGGAGAGGACGCATGGGGTCTAAGAGAATAGTGACTGGACAACACCTTAGGGTTTTGCTGAGGGAGGAGATGGCTGACTACCTGTGGAAACCTAAAACTCAGCTGGAAACGAATGAGCCTGTGAACCATTTAAAAACAATGCCATGATTATTTTATTAAGGACTATTTTTACCACTGGCGAGGCTGTGTTTCCAGACAGTTAATTCTTCAGGTTTTGCAAATGTCTTTGAATCATTAACGCCTTCTTTCGTGGAATACATTAAGATGGAATCAATGTTAAGTGCAAGCTTTAATATACAATATTCAAAATATAATACAAGAGTGTCTGAAAGAAGCTTTAACATTAATACAAACTCAAGTACTTAACAACGCCCAAGCTGAAGGCACTCAAATCCATGCATATGTCTTGACGGTAGTTAAAGTAAAATTTTCATTACTTATGTTGAGGAAGAGTCTACTAAGAAGAGAGTCTAAAGATTATGATTGCTCACAGCCCCACGATAGTTTAAAAAGATATTCAAAATGATTCATTTTCAGGCTTTACCTCACTTAATGTGATTATACACATGAAATGATTTTTGCCTTCAGTTCAGCAGTGTATTACTATGCAGAAGATATTTTGAAGTTGAAATGTTCTTCTGCTGGTTATGGATTCAGAGTTATAAGTGGATTATGAACACGGGATTGTGGAAATCGATTTCAGACGCCGCTACATTCATGTCTCTCCTGCCTATCGAAATGTCATTTCATAACGGCATGAAATATTGATTAGGGGGAGAGACGAGACTCTCAGATGTTTCTGTGTCTTTAATGGAGTTCAGAACTCTTGATGAGCAGACTGTCTTTGTTCTGCAGACTGTCTTGCTCATTTCTGGTTCTGTTCTCGGGCACAGCTCTGTCCACCTTCTCAAAGGTCTCTCCTTACACAGATTTATCCCAGCAAGCTCAGGACTATTTTCACAGTGTGTGTGCTTAGATATGTATGTGCAATAATTCAATGGTTGAAGAATCCTAAGGCTGAAGGTTCAATTTCCAGGTGGGGTATGACTGTTGTAATGTACTTCAGTAAATATCCATCTGTATAAATGGATAATATGTCGCTAATGTAGCTATTTAAATCGCCCGGCACCTATTGAACCAATAAGGGGCAGCAGTGTAGCATAGTGGTAAGGAGCAGGGCTCATAACTGTAAAGGTTTCCGATTCAATTCCCCACTGGATCACTGCTGCTGTACCCTTGGGCAAGGTGCTTAACCCACAACTGCCTCAGTAAATATCCAGCTGTATAAATGGATTACATGTAAGACTTGTAACCTGTGCAAGTCACTCTGGATGAGATTAAGTGACAATAAGTGACAATAATGTAATATAAACAGCTGGAATTGGAACTGTGCATTGCAGTGGCTTTTCAAATTTAAATTTAATATTGCAGCTTTTTAAAGAATCCTCTTTCATTCTCAAGTTCCTTCACAATAAATCTCAAAGGATGATTTATGTCACTGCCAAACTGGCATGCCTTTACCCACAAATCTTTGTAAGCTGTCCTCCCTTTCTTGAACCCCACCACCATCACAAATCAGGGAAGTAATAACTACAAGGAACATTGATTTCCTCCCTCCCCTCGCCCCTAACCCTCACCTCCACCTCCAGGTACCAACAATGTTATTGACACTATTATCATAACCAGCACTATTATTAATAATATTAGCATAAGCATGTCATTTTCCAGATTACCTTATAAGGAACTTCACGGCATGTACCACATATACAGTACCAGTCAAAAATTTGTTTCTAGAAAAATATAAATAGTGAAGTTGATGCCTCTACATCCTTCCAAAAAAAAAATTTATTTTAAAGAATATTTTTTGGCTACTTTGATGAATCTAAAATATAAGATTATTTTGATTTGTTTATAACACTTTTTTGGCCACTGCATAATTCCATTTGTGTTATTTCATAGTTTTGTTGTCTTTACTATTATTCTAATAGAAAATACAGAAGGATATAGTAGAAAAAGTAGAATTGTAGAAAAATAGCGGAAAATAGTAAAAATAAAGGAAAGTGTCCAAACCTTCAACTGGTACTGCATTGTCTTTTTCCACATTAAGAACTGGTTCAAATTGTTGTTTTTTTTGCATACACTTTTAAAAAGACTGACATTGAAATGATGTGATATAAAAAAGGAAAGTGATACTACACAAACCCTTTCAGGACTCTGGCTAGCACTGCTTAATTGATGCGCGGTGACAGGGCTGAGTGGGGCTGGAACCACCCACCTGCTTTGCGTCCTCTGAAGTGTACCACGGCGGCGGTATTGATTTGGTGTCACGATGCGGTGTTGAAGACATCCCATGCCTGAGCAGGGGAGCAGGCTGCCCAGATGATGGTCAAGGAGTTTTCTGCGATGGCTTCATCCTGCCAAGGGGAGATGAAATGTATTTATGAGAGCACAATCAAATCAGCCCCCACCCTCATTCAGGTCTCCCCGCACTGTGAAGATGAGAAGAGAAAGGGACAAGATTCTGCAATTAAGAGCGCTCTCGTGTCATCAGAGAAGACAGTCTGCGCTAAAGTGCCACCTCTGTGCTGCATGAGACGCAGGGAGCTCGGCATGTCTGCCTTTTATTGTCTGAGTCTGTAGCGATTACCCCTCCGCCAGCCCAGAGTCGCATGTGAGAAAGTGTACCACTGTGTTCCACAGTCCTCTGAGCGTCACGCCGAGCCACCAGTAGGACTTGATTCTACCACTGAGCCTCTCTCACATTATCTATCTCACATTAAATGCTCAACGAACTGTCCACCACAGGACTGCACAGGAGCTTTGGCTTTTTGTTTTTTCCTCACAATGGGGAATGGGCTGGGAATGCCAGTGTAAATTGTTAGATGTTAGTGGCAGTTAGTTCACACCGATGAAACAGCTTTATGCAAAGCCAGATAATTAGATAATTAGATAATTGACACTACCAAGCACCTGTGATTGTATGCGCTGGTGTCCTTGGAGAACACTCTGTTCCAGTCATGTAAGGACTGCCTCAGGCAGCTCATTTAAATCTGTAGAAAGACATAGATCTTGATCACATGTACCACAGAGCTTGTATAACTCTGTTCCCTTTCAGATATATTGTTTAAAAAATACTAATTGTGCATCTGACAGCTTTTGAACACTCACACTGGCATTTACGCTTTGCCTGTTTGCACAGTCTCAAAGGAGGGACATCAAAGTGAAAACATGTGAGTTGGCAACCCTGTGATTATGACACTAGGTTAATATGCAGTGTGTTTATAGCCTGTTATGTTTGCTAACACTGCAGTGGACTTAAAAAAAGAAAAAAAAAAACATTGAACTTTGTACAAACTGTCAATGCTTACAAAACTGTGTAAGTCGGTGGGCAAAATCATTTTACTGCCCTGAAATCAATATCCTGCAGTTTATTTTTCTGCCCTGTGACATATTTTATTATGGGTAATAGCATGTTTTTTCAGGCTAACACTCATACATCCCACTAGAAAAAGGCAGTTTTATTTAATGTTCAGTTTCCTCTCCCTATTCCAGAGCCCCTCATTAGAGGAACTTTGGATTCGTTCCAAAGATCGATGTCAGCACCACAACGAGGTCTCTTGGGTCAGAGGTCAGCTTGGTGTGTCACCCAAGGGAGGTATTTATACAGCAGGAGCCTGTTGCTGCGGCGACAGGAAAGCGGCATCAGAGTGCTGCCCTGCTGGGGTAGCAGACAGCAGCCGCCTCGGGGCGCCCAGCGCTGTGGCACCGTGCCAGGTACCTTCCTGTCCCACATCGCAGCTGCAGCCCAACGAACTGACCCTGTCTGTCATCACTGCTGCAGCCCAACGAGCTGACCCTGTCTGTCATCACTCTTGCATCCCAAACAACTAACCCTGTCTGTCATCCCTGCTGCATGAACTAGCCCTGACTGTCATCACTGCTGCAGCCCAACGAACTGACCCTGTCTGTCATCCCTGCTGCATGAACTAGCCCTGACTGTCATCACTGCTGCAGCCCAAAGAACTGACCCTGTCTGTCATCACTGCTGCAGCCCAAAGAACTGACCCTATCTCTCATCCCTGCTGCATGAACTAGCCCTGTCTGTCTTCACTGCTGCAGCCAGATAAACTGGCCCTGTCTGTCATCACTGCTGCAGCCCAACGAACTGACCCTGTCTGTCATCACTGCTGCATGAACTGACCCTGTCTGTCATCACTGCTGCATGAACTGGCCCTGTCTGTCATCACTGCTGCAGCCAGATAAACTGGCCCTGTCTGTCACCACTGCTGGAGCCAAATGAACTGGCCCTGTCTGTCACCACTGCTGGAGCCAAATGAACTGGCCCTGTCTGTCATCACTGCTGCATGAACTGGCCCTGTCTGTCATCACTGCCGCAGCCAGATAAACTGGCCCTGTCTGTCACCACTGCTGCAGCCCAATGAACTGACCCTGTCATCATTATGGCATGCCCAGCCAAATATCTATCATATCCATCTCACACACAACAAACCAAACCTGTCTGCCATCACATCTACAGCCCAGAAAACTGTCCCTGTCTGTCATTACATCTACAGCCCAGAAAACTGACCCTGTCTGTTATCACTGCCTTAGACATCAATGCCAGCCCAGCAGCCCCAGTTTATGTCATAGCTTTTCAGTCAGTGAACTGATCATTTGTCTGTTATCATCTGTACATCTCATATGCAATGGGTGACATGGGATTGTGAATGACAGTGGGTTCAGAGATGGGTTTAGATGAAGAATGGCACCTCCAACAGCACAGTGTCCCTAACAATATACTAAGGCATTCATTCCAACTCAATTCACAGTAAAAAGTAGTCCCAGTGGCTGACCAACTGTTACTCTTGCAACAACTTGGTTTTCCCAAGAGGATGGAACCAAGTTCTGAGTAAGTCCAGCCCTGCAGGGCTATAGCCATGAGAAAGATGATAACAGGGTTGTATTGAAGTCCCTGTTCAGCGATTCCTGGCCCTCGTCGCAGCATACAAATATCTAGCATACAATAATAAAGCCCAAATTCTGAAACATCAGTCCAACAAAATGGATACGTGGTGTGATGCAATATGATGTATATTTTTGAAATAACATGACAAAGTACTATGGATATATGCTTTGCATCACCTTTGGGTGTTGCTGAATATTTCAGCACTACCTGTGAATATCACAGAATGCCATGTCCATATTCACACCTGCATCCACTGCTGGGAAATGACACTGTTGAAACTGCCTGTATTAGAAGCCGGGTGGAATCCATGTGAGCTTTAAAGAGACCCTCCTTGAAATGAATTGTTTCCTTTGAGCTAAAACAGACAATGGCTTTCTCATGGGAAGGACAGAGGAATCAGTCAAAAGGCTGAAATTACAGAGGACCTCCTGAGCCAAACAAAGAGGAAACTCACACACAAACACACCTACACACACAGTCAACTACACACCGCTTTGAATGATTTGCGGGACAGAATCAGCTTTTTACAGTTAGGGTACTCTGAAAATAAACTGTGGATTCTTACCACTGTGTCTGAAGGCTGGGGCGTTCAGCTTGTCTGAGCATCTCCGTTAGGTACATGGAGTGTGGTGTAGAAGGGGCCGCTGTAGAATAAATCCATGTGAATGTGCTACGGGGCAGCAGTCAGGCTAAAAACAGCAACCACAAAGAGACAGATACCAGCTTTAATTGCCAGGATGTCCTACAGATGCATATACTATTACCCATTAGTAGCCCTCAATACCTAGATATGGGGTTTTTAATGATTTATATAAGAGCTGTTTGCACAGGTTGTTGTTGTATATTGCAGTGTCATTTATAGTGGCTTGTAAGCAGTGGACATAAAGAGCTATCAGTTAAACAGGAAATTCATATGTACAATGTCACTTTAAAGAAGAAATTTCCTTCATTGTAATGCTCAGTACATTTAAGTACAGGGGAGGTGCACACCTGTGCTTTTGGGTAGAATGAACAGAATCTTATATAACCAGAGGTTTGAATCCCACACGGGATTCTATTGTTTTATCTTTGAGCACTTAACCTGAGTACTTAACCTCATTTGCTTTAATAAAATGTCCACCTGTTTAAATGAATAATTTGTTAAAACATGCTGGGTGTACTGTAAGTCAGCCTGGATAAGATTAAATATACAATACAAAATACAATAAAATGCCCAGACCACCCTGTAACCCTGTGACATGTATGAATTATTACCTTACCCCTTATCACTCCAACCCATCAGCTACTGCAGGTCAGGATAAGAGTACAAAGATCAGTACTCAGCCTTATTCTAATGGCTTTCCTCTCTCAGAAGTTCTATGTTCATGAGATGTATAAGCCACCAGCTATCTTGAATGTACAATCTACCAGCTAGCTTGTACCTTGTCTGGCCAACTATTGAAACTTGGTCATGCAGTGCTTCTAATATTGTTGACTCTTTATATGCCTTTTTGCTTGTGCTGTACTCTGCATCACTTGTAAGTCGCTTTGGATAAAAGCGCCTGCCAAATGAATAAATGCAAATGTAAATGTAAATGAGATGAGACACATCACTGTCAGGTTACAGAAGGTCAGTCTGTGGACTTCTGCCCCTGGTTTCAAGCTCTTCTCTCAGAAGAGGGCAAGTGATTTGGTACACTCATCTGTGAACCCATGATGGGTGCCATCTGAGATTGCAGCTCCATGTCTTTGATGATGTAACAAAAGGCCTATGTTATCAGAACACAGTGCATAAGGACATTCTTCTGTGCTCAATGTAACTTTATCTAGTCCAACATTACAAAAATTTAGATGCATGAATGTGCCTACATAATACATAAGCCTACTATGTTTATAATTGAGAATCCTCACAGCCCCAGATTGGTGTTAAATTTCAAGAGACACGCTCCTCCTCCACTGGCCAGTTATACCAGCCCCACCTCATATTTTGAAGGATTCATTCAGCTCATTTCAGAACAAATAGAAATCAGAGACGTCAACCTTTTCTTTTAGACAAAGACTGAGGAAGTGGAGCGGTGTGAAGTCACTGCCGCATAAACATGAATAAATAAGGAGAAAAAAAACGAGGAAAGGGCCGACACCAAATATGCAGATGTAATTGAATACAGCGGAATACAGCAGCCGAATTCAAAATAAATATTTAATTGCACATTACACTTAATGGCTGGATGGCTGCTCACTGAGGAAAGGCTGTAACAAGTTGCCTTACAAGCTGTAAGCGAGATACTCTCGCTCAAATCCGGGAGGCTCATTTGCAGACAGTTTCAATGATACGGGATATTATTCATAAAGAATAAAATGTTAAACAATGTGAAAAGAGCTGAAGTGGTTTTAACAGTTCATTATCGAGATGCTTAACGTTTTTGCCTCTTTGAATGGTTATGTCTGTGCAGGCTAATGTTTTTTTTTTTCTTCTTCTTCGTCTCAGACACAGATCCACAAAACACACAAGCTAAATATGTGAGAGGCTCATATTCAGATTTATGGAGTTTAATTGCCTAATGGTGATGAACAGCTACAGCACACAGCCATCAAACCATTGTTTGCATGCGCTAGAAACATTTGCCAGAAAGGTCAATGCAACCACAGTACATTTAACTGAATTATATTCTTATGAGAGTGCATGACAGCAATGAATATCCATTTATATATACTACATAAAACTCAACTCACAAACCGAGAGTGACAGCTTCACCAGCCAATCAAACGGCACAGCTCAGTGTCACTTGTGCTCTCTGTTCTCACGGCCAATAAATACACCAAAGAGGTGACCCTGGTGCTTTCAACACAACTGAGGAAAAACAGGCTGGATTCCAAAAGTTGTTCATTTGCTTCCTTTCCTAAATTCCTACATCCTCATATATTCTGTGACCAGATAATCAAAAGCTGACCACCATTTCCTCGATTGTCGGCTATGGCAGATACAGCTTGAAACAGTTTTTCAAGGTTCTGTAAGTCCTCCTCACACATTTATGAGACTTTCCTGTTCCATACATTCCATGCTAAAGAGAATGATTTCCTGTCCTAAAGAGGGAGGAAATTCCTATTGAACGTCATGAAGAATTGACAATGTTTGATTGAACAAGGATGTTCTCTATATGTGTTCAACACCTCCCTCTCTCCTCCTCACACCTCTTCCTCATCTCCTCGATACGTTTTGCGAAGGAACTGTGGAAGAGATGCCAAGAAGAGATGTGAGGGCTTATTTCTAAAGTAACGGAACATACCCACAGACGCGTTCATTTCAAACAGTGCTGTTCACAGATCTGCCTCCTGTTCTCCTGTGAGGTCAGGAACAACTCTCACAGAGCCTCTGGCAAGCTGACAGTGGAGATCAGTGAGATCAGAGAGGCTGCTCCCTAGGAAGAGTCCTTTTACTGCACGGCTCAATGGAGCCACCCCCTCCTGACCTCATCTGACTTCATCTTTGTTGTCAGTTTTATCCTTTTTTTCCCAGAGATAAAATGTTACTTGATAAATCCCCTGAATGTACACGTTTCCTTTTGGTATCAGATTCATCACTATTAACCCCTGAGCAAACCAAAGAGTTGTGCAGAATTATGCTGTAGTGGTCAGGATGTATAACTGACTTGTAATGGTATGGTTGTAGGTTCAAGTCAAGGTGCCTCTAAGAAACAAACTTAAAACACGAATTGTTTTTGGTCAAATATCCAGCAGCATAAATAGACAATGTTGCCCCAGGTACAGAACAAGTTATGAGAGAGGAACATAACATCACCTTCCGATTACTCATGTTTCTGTCAATCATGGGAAAGTTTTGGTTTAGTCTTTAGAACAGAACTTTAACATTTCACATCACATCATTTTTTTTCTTGGGAGATGCCCATATCCAAGGCAACATATACAGATTACTTACATTCTTTTCATGCTGATTTGTACAGCTGGATATTTGCTGGAGCTCTGTACAGTAAGTAAATTGTTCAGTTACACAACACCATCTTTGAAGCAATAGCCTTCATACAAAACACAGATCAATAACCTGTAGTATAGAGACTACTAGAGGGACGACAGGTAAGCCCATTCCTGACCTCCATTCATTGGGCTGTACAAGAATGTGACTCGCCTACAGGATTGTTATCCTGGCTGCTAGACTCTTAAGATATTTATCCAGCCCTCTGTATTCCCCAGCCACCATGTATTAGTGACAGAGGTGCCCCAAGAACCAGGGTAAACCTCTGAGGACCTTTTGTTGATTTTACTTGGACTGCCAATTTTAAGAAATATTTAAACACCCAGATGTTGCCGAACTCAGCCACCAAAGAAGCACGCCAGTCTGACTGACCTCACCCCTGAATACCTCTCCTTCTGGTAAGTGTCATATAATCATCACTAGCACTTCATGTGCTTTACCCCAAGGCTCTATGTGTCGTTATGGGATTTCCTACTTCTTTTCCTAATCACCATCCTTATTGTCAGTGAAATCAGCATAAAGTGCTTTTGGGACAGTGAGTTCAACAGGTGGTGTTTGTTCAATATCTCAGGGTCATTTACCTCTAAATGGCATATAGATTCATTTCACTATAAGTAAATATACATATACATGTACATATACGTATACTTCATTACCAGTATCACTGTTTGCATAACTAACATCACCGACTTCATCCTCCAGGTAGTATGCATGGCATGTTTGCCCCAAGCCACATGAGCAGAGCAGCGATTGATTACCTTGTCAGTTGTTCTTACAAAAAATCTTTTGTTTAGTTTATCCCACATATTTAGAGCAAATATATGCATGCACTGTTCTGACACCCTGAGATCTAGTATTTGTTTCTTGTGAACATGGCTCCAGTTGCTTATCATCACCTTTCTCTGTCACCTTTCTTTTGGTTTTAATAGAATTTATTAACATGAATTCAAGAGGGATTGAAATGCAGTACAAACCTTGCTACACTAGAACACTCAAGTGAAGATGAATTATCCACTATCCTTGTCACCCCCAGAGGTTTGTTATTTTAGGCATGGGAGCTCTTGTTTCTCAGTCATTTTATACCTGTTACCAAGATACAATCATGCGCAATTGTAAAATGTGGATATTACACACGTGTGTGGGGAAGTTTGTTTTTGAGTGCGTAACACAAGTCATTGTCCTTTATATTTTCACCTGCATTTTATACTCATATTTCACAAGAAATATGCATTACTTTTGAAAATCTTTTGGTTGTGCATGGGATTGTGCATGTTTGAGGAAGGTTGCATTAACTTGTATTCAACTGTTGTAACAAATGTTTACTTACACACTGTGCTTAACACCTTCAAATAAAATCGCCTTTATATACAGTTGGATGAACTCCATAATTCTACAGTTCTAAATTCACATTTCATTTTGTTGAATTCAGCGTAGCCTACCAAAATTCCCTTAACACGATTGTGCAATTTGTGAGGTCAAATATCTATTGCAGGACACCCAGTCCCAGGGCATGAGCAAGCCCCTAGGTCCTTTCACCAAGACAGCATGGGGTGGAAACTGCCATCTGTCAGACTTCAAGAAATGCAGTCCAATTTAGCCTCCATTTATTCCACTGTATTTCCATAGTTTGCAACAAGCCACATTTTAAAAGGGGAGTCAGCAAATAAAAACGTCCACTCAGATCCAAAATTGTAGAACAATTAATCTGTTAATCCGATCTGCATTAACTGTAGCTCAGAGTGACCAATGTGGCTTTGCATACCAGTTACGTGAGGAATATGACAATAATGCTGGATGGATGAGGTCAGTCTGACACCTGGCTGGTAAGCAAAGATACATTAGCCACTGCTGAATTTCGTTTCTCTGAGATTTGACTTCACATGTACTTGATTCATGATGACAAACATGACAGACATCCTTGTACCCGAAAAATGGAGTGTTGTGCCCCGTCACATTCAAATAAGATCATTCAAAACATGAACACTGATTTAATTTGAAAAATATCGCACTCCTTGTTTGCCTTCAGAACCGCTTTTGCAGAATGGTCGGAATGAATCTGTCATATCTGTATGCATCAGTCATGTGTGAGAGTGTGACTGCATCAGTTAAACACGTCATGATTGATCTGGTCTCTGCCAGTCCACTCTGACTGCATGATACTGGACCTCTTTTCCAGCTGCTGGTTTCCACTCTTATTTGCTGAGGGTAATTTAACAAGGAAGGTGATGTGAAAACAAATTTCTCATGTTCACTGACAACTTGGGGGAGAAAAATTGTGTAGAGAATGCAAAGCATTGCACAGCCAATCAACTGTAGAAGTGAGGATTAAGTAACCAGACTGCGAGAGCTCTTGAGGCATTTTTCTTTTGTCCATATATGATGATGTGATTTTATCAAATATGACTTACAACAGTGAGGTTATAGACAAACAAAAAGTATCTTTGGACAGAAGCAGTGACTTAAAAAAAATAGACCTGTCTCCAGCCTGATGATCCTTGACAGTAACTTGGATTCATACAGGAATAAGACTGATTTGATTGAATATGTCTAAGCATAATTTTAAAAATCAAATTTTCTGTTAAGATGATTTGGTGGTTTTGACTGAACTCCAGCCAGTGTGTCCTACAGCACAGCCATGTCCCTATCAATGCAGTGGGACACTGGTTTCTCTACTAGAAAGATTGCCCCCCTGCATATCTACCACTGTCAGAAACAACCTGGTTTTTCCCTGGAGGTCTCTCGCATTAACCAATCCAAACCCCACTTAGCTTCAGCCAGGAGAAGGCTGCAAGGCAATATGGCTGACGGCTGCCCTCAACCTCCTACTGGTCCAGTCTATTTTCTCAGGCCCATCATCCCTTGTACGTCCGGTTCTGCTCCGCATAGCAGCTGGAGGTTTTTCCAACTTTATAAAACATAACAATGTTCTAGGCATGTCCCTCCATCCAGCTCAGCACGTTCGACAGGGAGGAGAGAGAGCTTATTTTTGGAATGGCGGTCCACCGCTGGAGCAAAGTTTAATGCCTCATCTCAATTTGTATCGCTGGCGGAAGCAGTAGGAGTCAAACTCTCAGCCAAGCGAGCACGCAGCACAGCAGGGAAACATAAAAAGCCTGCGTGTCTCCACGGGCCTCTTCGCCTTCAGCGAGGAGTATACTGTAAGAAAGCAGAACTTTTTCAAATCGTGCTTGAGCACAGATACAATTAGCCAATAATGTTAAAAAGACCAGTACAACAACTTAAAAAGACTACAGAAACAGTTTCTGGTTGTACTTCCATTACCCTGTTTGCCTCATGTAAAGGAATTTCATCCCATTGAAGCTTATGCAAATTATTTTGTTTACGTGTGTTTTTTACCATTATTGTTTGTAAGAAAAAAAAAAATCCTTTTGGATATATAGCTCCTCTCCATTCCTTTGGAATGTGCCATGTGCCTCTAGTGAGTTTTTTTAAAGCTACAATGCATGTCATACTCACACTGTTTTGCAAATGAAGTATGTAACATATAACACACATACAGTATCTGAAATAAGCATGCTCATATGGTCTTCAACAGGCCTGTTGAAAGGTCAAGATGCATTTTACACTATCAACCTACTGGTATAGGATCAAAACTTGGAAAGCAAAAAGGTTCTCTGTCGTCCTTCCTGCTTCACTAGTCCCCTTCACTTTAATTTCTGCAAAGCAAGGTTCACAGACTCATTGCCAAGGTTACCATGATTTTTTTTTTTTTTTGTAGTGGCAGGAGGGCTTTATTTGTGCTTTAAGACTTATGGGTACTGTAGTTTCATCAGTGTTTGTAATCATGGAACAAGGGGGGATTGACTATTTTAGAGGACATGTTGTTTCAGTCCAACACATTGCCCCTTAATGTCCAAACATCTTCCACCCGATGCATTTAAAATTAATATCTGAGAAGGCTTATTCCACATGAATGATGGCTGTTTTGAGGCAGGGAGGTAATTGAATAGGATTATAAAATGATAAGGATGATACCTTTTTTTTTCCTTCCAAATAAAGAAATTAATCTCAGGTTGAATTTGAAACCGTGGCCCTCACAGTCAAAGGATGATCGATGATGCTGGCAGCCAGCTGGAACGTTTTCATTAACCCCTGTGCATTTCGCCATCGATACAGTTGATTGAATAATGACTGCGCTACCACAAGTAGGTTTCAGGACGTTAATTAGAACTGCAGGGTAATGGCTCGAGATTACACCAGGTAGCTCGGAGCCAAGAGGAACATGGTGTTTCGAAAGTGAAGAGGCGTGCGAATGACGTCTGAAAGGTTCAACGTAGAAACGGAGTGAATTTAGAGAACTTTCTAAAACATTAAAAGGCACTGCCCCCAATTAAAATAAGAGCTTCATCCATCAGCTAAAGGAATTAATCACACAAAGGCAATAGACGGCATCCTGTTGGTCTCACTACAAGCAGGCGATAAAACAAAACATATGTAATGAGTGTTTGCCTTGTTTTAGCCATACACAATGAACGGAACACAGCTCCTAGTACCCTGTTTGTTGCTCCCTGGGTCAAGCATTCAAGTCTTTGCTTTGTTTTCTGTTGTTGCTTGTGTCTGAGCATCTCACTAGTGTGGGTCTATATACACAGACCTACATGATAGATAACACACTTTGCAATCTACAGTTGCCTTCCTGAGCTACTAGAAACAAAGGGCTCTGGATTCGATCAAACTGCCATCATAAAGTCATAAGGGAGGGAACTATTCAATATGAAAAGACTCTGCAAGAATAATCCTGTGGCATACTAGAATTCTAGGACTATAAAGTCCTATATAGATGGTTTGGCAGTGTCCATGGAATTCAGGGCTTTCTTTATTGCAGTATGGTGGCATTTTAATCTGGGAGGGTGTCTTATTTTTAATTGAATAGTCTAAGACAGCTCGGCAGTTTTGCATACGGGCATAATTTGCAATGTTAACTAGCTCAAACAGTTGAGCAGCAGTGTGACACATCGGTTAGAGAATTTAACTTGTGAGCAGAGGGTTGCAAGTTTGATTCCCAGGTGAGGAAGTGCTGTTAAGAAAGGTTCTTCAGCTTAATTGATTCAGGAAATATCAAGACGTATAAATAGATAAGATGTCATGGGTGCGGGTGACTGCAAAGTGAATGGATAGAAATTCCTTTTTTAAGAAATACAGACAGCCCTGGAACATTCCCAGATTATTTATAAGCTCTGATAAGAGAGGAGAGACAATTGGGAAAGACAGTTGCGTGGTAAGTTTTCTTTTGGATGCTTGTTACATCACACTCAGACTCCTTCTGAAACAAATGAAAAAAAGCATCCAATGATGCATACTTATCAGAATAAGCACTGTAAACCCGATTTGGTTTGTTTAGGATATACTTGCTGGATGAAGCCCTTTATCCAGATCACTTGGCAAAGGCGAGTGTGCATTCAGTAAGTGTCCATGACAACACCAAAAGAACACTAAATAAAACAGAGGAGCTCTGTAGGATCACTTGGCCACTGCAAGACGTTCAAGCGCATGTTCAGAATTTTAATATACTGTGCTCTTTAAGCAGAGCTCTGAATCTATTATGGCACACATCTCTTTCTGTTGTCAGATATCTGACTTTTTATCAGATACATTTTAAATATTTATGTGTCATCCTTAAAGTAGCTGCCCTGATTGTTTCAGTTACACCTGAACATGCAAATATGAGCGGGAGTTGTTAAGGAATTGGCCTGTTGACAGCTTAGATCCCAGGTAGGGCACTGTGTCCAATGCAGCAGTGAAAATGCTCAATTGAATGAATGGACTATAAAGCAATACAATAAAAACTGATGTTACTAATGTGCTTACATTTTTAAGTAAATTAATCATGCATACAACTGGATGTTAAATGAGTCAAATGGAGTTAAGGTACTTGATCTTTCTATTAAAAATGAATTCTATTAAAATAAATTCTATTAGGCCAAATATCTGATCAGAAGCACAGTTTCCTAACCTGTGCGCTCTCCAGTCACCAATGTATTCTAAACTGTGGAGGTGTAAGTATCTTTTCAGCACACTCCATTTGTTAACGTAATGCAATTCTGCAATTAAGACATTGCAATCTGCTGTCTGCAGAGCTGTTCAGTGTTATTATTGTACATCTACTTCTTACTTTCGACTTCCGATTTAGGGTTTGTAAATGTAGAGAAGTGGTTTTGAATGGGACTGAAATGCTAACATTTGTTTCTTAAACAGGACTGGGTGGGGAGGCAGGAGCCCATAAATTACACTTGAACGACCCGCGCTCCTATAATCTCCACACTCATCAAGGAGAGGAGGAGAAAAAAAAAGAAGAAGAAGATGGTTGAACGTGGTAATTGTGAGCGGAACACTATAACACAGGAGCAGGCTGTAATTACCATTGAAATGCCCCAGGGTTTGGCGCCATCTGAATCATTCCAGTTCAGTGCCGGCCGGAGGAGCTCGGCTGTGCCACGTCTGGAGAGGCAGATTCCCCCCACATCCCTTCCCCTCCTGCACTGCCACTCATGTATGGCACCGGGATTTTCCACTGCACACAGGTACTGCATAATTAACCAGGCCGCACTTTTTCCCTCAGAAATACACAGAAAATCCTCTTCCAGACTCCCTTTCCTGCTCTGCAAGGCATGAACGATACCACACCGTCAACGGAATCTTTTTTAAAACAGGAAATCACACACACACACACACACACACACACACACACACGCTAAGTGGGCCGAGTTCAACTTTATTCTTATGAAACGACGCGATGAATTTTTAGCGGAGTGATTTTCGAGAGGAAACCGTGAAATGTTGCACAATGACAAGAGCATTTCACCTCTCTTTCTTTAAGATCTCTCAGCACAGATGGTGCCTTATCTAATTAAGTATTTAGAGGTCTAATTTGTGTCGTTTTCTCTCCTGCTCAGCAGCACAGTGTATGTAAGATGTAATGCACTGCATGAGAATTTCTGTCGTTTCTATTCGAAGTGTCATTGCTGAACAGCAGAGAAAAGTTCTGGCAAGTTTTGCTCACATTAGACAACGAAATTTAAATCTTTAATGTTTTTGTTGTGGACACTCACAGATGAAAAAAATGACACAATTTATAATTCTTAATATCAATAGAGCACTAAACATTTGGAATGTCCAAACAAGATTAAGGGGCTGAATCTCCCTCTAATAACCTATCCTGAAGAACAGGCCATTTGCTTCATTACCTCTCTTCACCTGGGGCCAAAGCAAATGTCTATTTCATCTAGATAATATCTCCTTCACCTCTATAAATTACTGCTGCACTGATCAATACACTTTGGAAAATAACTACAAAACAGAAGCACTGGCTTAATAGAGATGATGTTATTGCTGTGGATAGTTCACTGACACTGTTATTTTACAGCTGAGCACTATTAAGGAATGAGCTGTCACACTAAGGCCCGGGCTTTTGAGAAACAAGCATTCCCTCAGCTCCTTAGTGAAAAATAAAGGTTATTCATTCATGTTTTTTTCTGTTTCCTTGTGGGAAATGTGTCAGTGTAAATCTTAGCCAATGGGAGATGAACTGCGATGAAATTAAACCCATTATTGAACACTTAACTGGACCTAGGGACACACTGGGAAATGTAGTACTTTGCACATGTCACAAATGACATTTGAGGGCACTTCATACACAGCTGATTACCAGAAAATGTCATATTTTCTTTGCTTTTTGTTGTTTTTTTAACCAGAATTACCCAGAATGGTCTTTGCTGAAAAAAATACACAATGCTAGCAGTGTTTATCTTCTACATGGATGAAGAAATGAATATGTCCTCTACCAAGCTCTCTAAAAATTGGCGTGGCATTGGCCTGTCTTGAAACTGTGGGGTTTGCCTCTTTTAAAGATGGCATTTATGAAGGAGAGAAGCAGGGAGAGAGAGTGTGGGGTGGGGAAGATATAAAAATCATCAGAAATAGGGCTGGACATTGTTCCACAAACTGCAAACAAAGCAAATCAGCTTCCTGGTTTGAGTCTTGCCCTCAGGGACAGAAGTGGTTGCCAGGTACTAATTACCTCCAGGGTTAAATCATTCTGCGGAATGAAACCTTGAACAATCCCAAAGAGGAACCTGGAGCATCTGTCTTTGCCAAGGGAGGTGTTTGTCACGACATAATGCTGATCCCAGATGTAGAAATATCTCCATTAACTCATTGTTGACTTCTTTTTTTCAGTCAAACAAAAAAGTGTCAACATGGCAGGGGGGGAAGAGAATCAAACTGCTATTTTGTTTTGTAACAAACATTTCACATGAACTTAGTAATGAAAGCATGTATTGAGTTTCTTCATAAAAACATATAACACACACAGTAGCTAAATAATTACCTAGCTCACACTTAATCAGAATCTAGAGATTTTCAGTGATCTTACTGCTCCCAAGGTTGAGACACATCTTGTGTTATAGTGTGTTATAGACCAGGACAGGCTAGGTAGGAAGCAGGTTAAAATGCATTTATGAATAGCTGTTCCCTGAGACATACCAACCCTGTAAAGTCCATTAGCTACAACACAACTGGTCAGGAGAAAAAACAGATTATATGGGTAGAATACTGTCCAAACAAAACACTATGTTTGCCACCAAAAACATACAAAATACATACCTGAGTGGCCTTGGATGCTTTGCTTGCCTGCTTGTACACCTGCAGGTTATTGGTTCAAATAAATTGATATTGGTTGAGCTGGAGAGAACAGGTGCTGTGCACAAGATGGCTATCTCAAGGTTCCAAGAGAAATGCAATGTCAGCTTTGCTGCATGAATCACCTGGAGGTTCCCAGCAGCACCGCTTCTCGAGAAACAAAAAGCAGTTCATCAGTACCAAACACTGCAATGCAACAACTTCCTGCAACCATTATCTGCCCTATCTGGAGACGGTTTTCAATTTTATTTTCAGATCAATGGAAGGCAGAAACAAGACATGGAAGTGTAGAGTATATATATATATAGTTTTTCAATTTATTACACAGGCCATTCCATATCATAGGAACAATTCAGCATAGCATCAATCACAAAGCGTCGGTAAAGTCATAATAAATCAGTAGAGTCTGAAACTTGCAGAGTATTTAATTATGATCATTAAGATTATTTATGATAATAATCACTTACGACCTGCTAATAGATCAACAAATCACTGTCTAAACATAATATCAAAAGAAATGTTACATGTAGCTGCGCATTCTCCATACGATTTTCAAGGCTTCACACAAACAAACTCCAAGCATTGTAGCGAGCAACATTCAATCCAGCACTTCAGGAAGCTACTGTACATGACCTTTATCCAATGAAATGATTCACTTACTCACATTCCATGACCTTAAAATCCTATCAGCTGCTTTTCACTCAAGGTCATTTTTCTGTATTAGAAACATATTGAGGGGCCTGGATGAAGGTGCAGGGGGACTAGCATGGCTTTTATACAGAATTGTTCCTAGATTTCACATGCAGTCTCATAGCCAATATTGAGGATGCAGCACCTCAGACGGTCTTTTTTTCTGCACTGTGGCACCCCAGCACTTTGGAGGTAGTCAACATCACCATGACCCCGCAGAAGAATGTCAAATGAGAAGCCCATACAGAAGCTGTTTATCAGAAACCTTCAGTACTTAAACTAGTGGCACACTCATGGGAAGGGACTGTGATGATGCATTGATATTAATATTAGATAGATAGATAGATAGATAGATAGATAGATAGATAGATAGATAGATAGATAGAGTACTTTATTTATCCCCAAGGGGAAATTCCAGTGTTACAGTAGCAATTCACAAAAATGACAAAAGACACACATAACTTGCAGAAACACACACAATATATATATCCTATATATATATATATATATATATATAAACTAAATATGGATGCAGCAGTCTAATCATGTGTACGTCTATTAGCCAATACAGATGATAATTATAGTCAGAGGACACGTACAGCCCCTGCTGTAAACTGATGCCAAAGAACAAGCGGCATCCTGTCCTCATATCTCTTAAACCTGGCCATTGATTGGTTGCCAGGAAGGTAGCTGACACAATGACATCCATGTAGGAGAAGTGGGATCACCCAGACAACAGGAGACAGGCAGGAGGAAGCCAAAGGGTGGTATGGCTGCTGGCACATCTTAAATTTCCATTTTGTGACACTGCCACATAAGCATTTTCTTGTTGGCCAGTCGTAGAAAATAAGAAGAGTGACGAGGCTAACAATATTTTCCTTTGTATGAACTAGGGTAGCTCCGTTTTATAATAAGCCTTTAAAAATGTGTGTTTACCTGTATGTATGCCTGAATATGTGAAGATTATCCAGTGTGAAATCAACGGGGGGCTGACGTAGTAGGGGAACGAGTCAGCTGATTGACGTGAGAGGTTGATGAGAACGCGGAAGAGTGAAGAGGGAGCTTTTGAAATGTGGAAGCAGCGTGCGTTTGGATTACGAAGAAACTCTGTCAAGGTGGTTCTAGCTCTGACCACAACGCCTCAGCGACAAGGAATATCTCGGCCGAGACTCAACGGAAGCGGTGAGACTGATTTGTTTTCTTGTATTGCGAGGAATTATTGAGTGGTCACTGAAGACGCGTGTCGGACTGTTTTGGGATTATCGGGTGACACTGAAGAAACGTCGGGGTTCGCGATTGCGTGTTTGTGAGACTTGTGGGACTTTATCGGACTTTATGGTGATTTGGGGAGGCGCATTTATGCATTGGGAGAGGGATAATTTGTAAATATATGTGTGATCAACTGAGGTGTGTGCGTGTACTGTGTGTATTTGTGTTTACGAGCTAAGTTTATGCATTGTGTGTTTTTGTGCTTGCGGTCAATTGAAAAGTATATTCAGATAATACCCGTAGCGATTGGTAACTAAAACACTATTATTTAGTGCAGATTGTTACAATTTGATAACAGAGAATACAATCACAGAGAGTAGTTGTATTAAAAAGCAATGAGATGCTGTGCATTCAAAGTCATGCTGGTTTGTGAGCAGCACCTCTGGCTAAATTTTAGACACAGGAAAGATTAACACTAAAAACTAACTCTGGTGCCAACCTACTAATCACACAAAATAGTACAGTACTAGATGTGGTGCCATGTTCCACTTATCTACATCACATCAGATGGTGACTGTGAGAGAGAAATCAACTCCAACACCTCCGAAAGCCAGCCAAGCTTTTGCTGCATTTGGAGCCCATCTGGAGGTGTTGATCCTCCGAAAACAGCACAGATCCTGTGACAACGGTGATCACAAGTTTTTAAACAGATGACATCAGCATCGCCCCTGACAGCTCAAAACTACATCCATCCTGAAGAGCTACACATTTCCCAAACAACAGGCCTCGATAGGAGCAGAATGACATTCTGACACAGCCCCCTCCCCTGTATTTAACATTTCATCGCAGGTCTCTACAAGTAGCAAAAAGAGGAGGAACACAGGAGAAACTTGGAAGCATATGTCACAGTTCAGAGTAGGACTTAAGGTGCAAATAGCGCTGAGACATAAAATTTAGAGATGACAAAAAGGCTATTCTTTTTAGAGACACAGTACCAATTATGATGAGTCTACTGTGAAAGAGCACAGAATGAAAAGAAGTTCTGAACAAATTTCCAGGTTTACTAATGTCATATTAAAGGGTACGTCCATGTGTTAAATATATGAACACACACAACTGTTTCAATGATAAATCATCCTATTTATATATAGCAGCATGACATTCGACAGAAATAAAATCCTTTATTTAGAATTGTTTTATAAATGTGATTGACAGCCGCTGAAAAACAACATGTAGAAAATTATGTAATGAACCATAAAAAAGATTAGATGAGAATGTATTGAATGTATTGCTTTGTCTCTCTGTGTGTGACATCAGACCAGGAGGTTTGCTTCTGTGGTCAGTTATGCATCTCACTGCTGTTAGTTAGCATGGTGCGCCTTGAATCATGCATGATCTCCGCTTGATCCGTCCCAGACAGCCATTTACATTTAAGAGCACGAAACTCGGGACTTTAAAAAAAAAGGTCGGCGTTAAATGGGCACTATCAATTACATCAAGCACCGAATTAGAGGGAGGCAACATCATAATGGCCGAGGCCGCGTGGCATCAATCCCGTGTTTAAGTGAAAGGTCAAAGTGTCACTTTAATAAAAAGCAGCAGGGGTGCTCTTTTACAGCCTGATTCAGAGCGGCAGAATTAAAAGTGAGGAGGGTATTACATTCTTATCACTATTAAGGGCTGCGCTTTATAGTCTTATAAAGAGAACGCAGTGGCATTCGCCATATGTTCGAGCCCTACGATAAAGCGGGATTAAGATAAAGCCAGTATATATTGCACACATGCATAGATGAGAATGCATTGAATTTATTGCTTTGTCTGCATATGTGCACATTCACCCAAACTCACACACACACACACACACACACACATTCACGCACACACGCGCAGATTCTGTCCCGTCTGCTGATCTGAATGCAAACATGAAAGCAGTCAGGTTCATGTCGGCGCTGATGCTCTGCTGCTCTGCTGCTCAGCCATAATCTCCCCTCCCCGCCCCTCGCTGTGGAGCCCTGTAAGAGCGCTCATTCCAGTGCGCGCATTGCATCTGAACTCTCTTTCATCGAGTTTAATAGCCTCGCGTCCCTGCCCCCCCCCCCCCCCCACCACGCTGCCGCAGGGGGGCCTCCGCAGTTTTCGCATTGACGCACATAAATGATAGTCTGCGACGGGTGGGTGAGCGCTGTGGAAATCACTAGCACGCGCTCTCGCCAGAACGCTCGAGCCGAGGGCATCGCAATCACAGCGGGGAGACCGGGAGGAAGTCTCCACCACGTCCTGACAAGGTAATTCAGCAATCAGTAGAAAGCCATGGAACTGTTAACGTGGATTCAGTGTGCTTCCAAAGACCACGTGTTTAGGCATATGCTAAGAACAGGCAGTATACATTTGCTTTTTGTGGGGTTTTTTTTGTATTATTATTCATGTATCCTTGAATATGTACCCTGCCCCATACACAGAAAAAGGTTTAAAATATTTCGGGAAGTAAGCTAACAAACATAAGCCAGACTGTGCTCAGCTTATAAAATATAATACAGTCTTTCAATACTGGTGCGAGGACTACTGTCTTATTATACATTTCATGACAATCAAAAGTTTAACTTATAAAAGAAAACTTACATTCAAACAATGTAGCACTGTTTAAAATGTTACAGCTCATCAGCGCAGTGATACAATAGAAGTGTTGTGGGAAACAATGCTTTATTACGGATTTATGACAAAACCGTAATGGCATATTGCGGCTAGCTGCGTTACCGCTGTGCCTGCTGATTGAGCATCAGATTGTGATTTTAGTCCAGCGGGAACACTTGTCCTCGTGTGACACCAGGAGAGGATGAATACCTCTAAGCTGTACATGATGAAACAATACAGAAATTGTGGAGCGAACCTTGCAGTGCCGAACCCAGAGAGAGCATTGGAAATGTTAAAAAAAAGGCAGCCATCTGTCACTCCTGCTGCATCAATGTACGAAATAACCTTTCGCATTTCCACAAATTAGGTGCTAGCTATTTTTCTTTATTTAAATATCACCAAGACCACAGAACCCCATCAACACTTTGTTTCCTTAAATGCCAGAGCATTTGTGCCTGGTAGTCTTTAGGGAGAGACTGGTCTGGGTGCGGATAAAGGAAATGTTAACTAAACTACATTAAAAGGGACCATGAGTCATGAGTCACTTGGTCCCAGCATGTGTGCCCGCACTGAATATTTCAAGGGAGGTAGCAAGCGCAGATGTCTTATTAACTGTTATAATAATGAAGGGGTCCATATCTGTTGTGTTAGGAGAGTTCTGCTCTGAAGTGTCTCTTACAAAGTCATGATTTCTCCATTATCATTCCAGTGATAGGTTGTGGAGTCATTGCTTTTCTGGAAAAGGTTAGTCATCTGGCATATGCAGCTCTAGTAAGCCAATTATATGGTGGTGTTTCTCTCTTAACAATAGCACCTGAAATTCCACCCACTGCCCACACCATCTCTTCTTCACCATTGCTTGGACTATGGTTCCAAACTAGTACACAGATGCTTACCCAGAGAGGATTAGATAATGAAGTGGTGTGGTTTTATCTAACATGTTACTTCTAACAGTTCAACCTCTGGGACATCTTTATTCCTAGGCCCTATTTACACTGTTATAAACCAGCTAATACATACACTGCGAGTATACCTATTACCAATTAATATTTGCATTTAGCCGTTTAGCAGATTCTTTTACCCAGAACAACTTACAAAAGTGTATCCAAGGATGTTAAGATAAGAACGGAGATGCTACTAAATCAGAAGCGCCAAAATCCAACTGCAGGAGTCATTACATAACATTTCTGTTAAGTGCCATAGTGGGTGCAAGAGGAAGTCTGAGGATACAGTAAATGCGTTTGAGGATACAGGATGAATATTTAGAGTTCAGTGCTAGAAACTCATTCAGAGATGAGTTTTCAGTCTGCGGCAGAAGACAATGATTTGACAGTTCTGACTGTTGTGGGGAGCTTGTTCCACCACTGGGGAACTAGACTGGAGAGTAGAAAAGAGTAGAGAAGAGAATTAAGTATGCTTTGTTCTTAAAGCAGTTAGCAGGCAGCTAATGAGGTGCTGGTGAATGGGTTATGTACTTTCAATTTTTATCAGTGTTTTTAAAATGTACTTCTTCATATTCAGATTTGTCGTTTTGAATTAATGTCAGATTTTAGGATTACAATGTCACTTCCTGACAAAAGTAAAATAACGACTACTAAAATGGAGATCTTACTTTACAATGTAGTTATGGAATGTTTAAAAAACAAGTCACATTTCATTGAGAAGAATAAGAAGAAACCATTACAGGACAGCTCTTACAGGCTTTTATGTGAGTTACCTTGAAACATCAACGGTATTTTACCAAAAACACACACAAAAACCCCAGACAAGACTGCTTATAATTGCATTGTGACAACAGGCTTAACATTTCATGCAGTCCTGGAAATCTTTCAAAATTTGAGCCCCCCCCTCCCCACCCTTCCACCACCACCTAGGCAATTATATATAATTCAGTGGATGACTGCGATGTTTAGCCAAAAGACAGGCATTGGAGCACGGCTTCAGCAGTTTTGCTCTACAGCCTCTCTTAATAGCCAATGAGTCAGACTCATCACTTTCAGGCCTGCCAGAGAGTACAGCGTCCTGCAGCCCTAGCCGGCACGCGGTTAGCGAAATTAGCCGCCGTCGGGCTCACTAGGCCCTCGTTGCTGATAGTAAGGCCACTCCCAGCAGCTGATAAGCGAGAGCAGCGTGCGCCTCGTCAGGACTGTGTCCGGAGCTGTCAGGAATCTCATTTCAGCTCTGAGTAATGGATAACAGCATGCTGACAGCGTGATTCCACGCAGACGGCTCATCTGACCGGGCCAACAATGATGTTAAAAGACTGAGGGTATCCCCTAAACACTTGCAGTAAACAAAACAAAACAAAATATATAATAATAAAAAAAATATTATTGCTTTAAATTTTACTCAGTTTGAACCCCCTTGTGACTCAGCCCACAAACAAATGCTTCAATTTTCGGCATTAAGAAAACATGTCTGTTCAGTCGGCTCAGTCAACTACAAATGTGCCATTGTTACTTTGATTAATGTAAAATTAAATGTTTGTGTGAGATTACCAGATTTTTTGGAAAACTTTTAATTTTTCCATCACTGAAATGAAACTGATCTGGCTGAAATATGCAGCTTCAATAGTGTTCAAGATTCAAGAACCTGCTCCTCACTCACTTTGAATTAACAGAATATATTGTTGGGGACTTCAAATCAATGAAAGTCTACGCAAACTTTTATTTAATGTTTGAGCAATGAGACCAACAAGCATATCAATTATATAAACTATATAATAAAAGTATAAATCAACAAAAAAAATTAAAAATTTGAAAATTTAAAATGAATTACTTTCATTTAAAAAATGATAATAGGAAATATTTTCACAGGAAACCATGGAGGGATCTCTGTGCAGAATACTTAACAGTATGATAAATAAGCCATCTTTACTGCATCTCTTTTGATGTTTTTCTTTCTGCAGTCAGGGGTACTTAAACAAATGTGTATTCTGTGGTGTGTGCAACCTCACGCTCATCTGATGAAAGATGACATACGGCTTTCATGCATACATTCCCTCTGCCATGGCCTAATACCCGGTGCAGAGTCTCTGCAGCTGTAAGCGTGTAAACAGAATTGCAAAAAAAAGGGTTTTCATGTACAGTACGTAGCTTTTCCGCTGATGTTCAACATGACACTTAACCCGCAGAGTGTAACTCTCTGTGCAGCATCATACCCTAGCAATCTCTGGTAGCGGATAATAGATTATGGAAAGAAACACCAGCAAATTCCAGATGGTCCATAGTTCTATAAAATTACCCCACATAAGATTTATTCAATAAATTCACTTTGTAAAAACCACATGAGTATTTTCTAAACTTGTATCACCTTACATACGTGTTTAAGGAATCAGCTATTACTGATGTGCTGATGATTAAGCCGCAACAGAAAATGACGGGATATCACTGAGTCATAAATATCTTACTGCACTATACATCTGAGCACATCTAACCCTCATAATCTCTAATCCTGAAAACCAGTGACCTTAAACACCAGCTACCACACAAACCTAGTGCACCACTCACCCACACAAACCACTGTGCACCACTTCCTGCTGCACATAAGTCTTATGTGAAGTTTACATAGTGTTCGCATCCCAACTTGAGTGACAAGGCCCAGACAATATTATTATCTTCTGACAGGACAATGAAGCTTTACTCTTTTGTGGTGCCAATGCTGCTGCAGTCTACAATGTTTAAAATGTATCCAGCAGCTCTGCTAAATAGTTTGGCAAATTGCAGAAGAGGAGAGAAGCCATTTGGCTAGATTCATTGGGCGCTCCAAATGAATTCATTGCTAAGCAACAACCCCACTGGCACTCCAAAGCTAACCATGGGTGAAGTATACAAATAACCTCTGTGAGCTGTTTTCCAGCAAGCCATTTCTTTCTCCTCCAACGGACAACACGGACACACAGCATGGAGCCCTGATCTTTCCATTGCATTTTTACAGTCGTGGTGTGATTATTCTCTGCTTGTGTTCTTGATGTTAAACCCATACGTGGTGTTACTTGTATTGTTGTACACTGACAAACACCCAGGCTGAAATTTTACTGGTTTACTTTTATTGACTGAAAGTGCTGATTGAGTCCTGAACAGCATTCAAAATGTGCCGGGTGAGCAGTTTGGAGAACATCTCCAAGGATTTCTAAGGGCTTCAAAGACATGCCGCGGACAGTGAGACATCTTCACCAGCCTGCTTAATTAATCTAAAAATCCATACTTAATAAGCAGCGCTGTCATCAATAAAACCCAACATTTATTACAGGGCTGGGACAGAGAGAGAGAGAGAGAGATAGAGAGAGAGAGAGAAATACCATGAGAGGCACGCACCAGTATTCCTCCCGGATTGCAATCAATGGAGGCAGGAGGCTTTTGGTGATGCTGTCACCAGGGCTGCGTGATCGCTCCGATGGCAGAGAGAGTCCAGGAATCAAAGGGCAGGTGGAAAAGGCCGAGGGCAGGGCTCCAGAGCCCTGACCACATGCAGCATATGGCTCCTGAAGAGAGAAGCCCCAAATTCTATGAATAGAGAATGAGTTGTAGCTGGAACCAGAGCAAGGACATCACCCGAAATCAAATATTAAACAAAGAAATGCCCATTGAAAATGTTGGATTTTTTTTTTCTCTGTTTCTCCAAGAAGTAATTTATTTATAGTTTGTGGTTATGCACAATATCTGCATAATAAGCCACAATTCCTCACATTATTGACATACAGAGGGCCTTTCTCTTGCACTCTAAGAGCAAGTCTCAGAGACAGATTTGCAGACGTGGATTGTAAATGTTGCTGCGACAAATGTGACACTAAATACTTCCTACTTCCTAAGCACATGACAGTAGATATCCACACATATGGATCAAATATGTGTAGAATGGCACACATCTGTCACAGAATTTCTATTTCCTTACTACTTGCTAAGTATGTGACAGAAGACATCCACACCGATGAATCAAATAGGTCCAGAACAGCTTGCAACCCTCACAGAATTTCTAAATGCTGATCTGGAGTCAGCTGCAGGGGAAAAAAAAAAAAAAAGAAACACTCGAGGCCGTTGTAATTAAGCCCTTTTTTTCATTTAAATGCAGGGAGTTATTTTCAGCAGTGATGTTTTCCAGCGCCTTCTGTCCTACGTGAGCACAGGGGAGAGTTTAATGGTGTCGCCCCACTGCGGGAACGAGCGCTCCTCTCCCGCTCCCTCCAGGAGCCCGCTCGCCTAGGCCCGCTCCCGGCACAATTCACACCAGAAAGAAAATCAAACCGCTAAGTAAGGTCAGGAGGTGAAGCGGTGACATTTGCAGGTGAGCAACATCCTCATCCAACATCCATACAGTCTGCCATTTGTACAGCACTGGGAATCGGTACTGAAGTAGGCCTGCTCTACCTTTTGCTAAATTATGACATTTCAGTCCGTCCAAAGAAAAAAAACGGTACGGCTTCAAGTCCGCTGAACTAGAGAGCTTTTTTTGTTGTTGCTAATAAGGCAGAATACTCTGATGTAAATAAGAAGACGTACATGAATTTGTAACACTTTGTCAGGTTAATTTAAGCATTGTTTATTTCAAACAACTGTAGAGTTGCATGTTATTCATTCATTAATTGCTCTGTGTATTCTGTTCTGGGGACAAATTGATTTGCATATATGCAGATAAAAGGCCTTCAGAGCTGTGCCGCATAAGTAGCTTTTATGTTGCAAGCTTGACGAGGAAATTCAGGGGAGGAAAAAAAAATCCAAAAACAAACACCTCTGACCCAGCAGTACTGTAGTGCTTTGCAACTGGGGAATTACTGTTTCATCAAAATTAGTACTTATCTATATCACTACAAAATGTGTTTTAATATTTCAGGGAAGTTTAAGTGGCAGGCAGGCACATGGGGCTTCTGATTCTGTGATCTCATAACCCACGCATATTAAAATCACTAACACCCACAGGCGCTCACAATAATTTCAATTCAGGAGCAGTCCGCGGATGCTAAGATCGGAAACAACAAAACCAGCATGATGACTGACAGTACCAATTTGGCTTTGGGAAAAAGTGAGAATCTCCATGCTTTCTCTGAGTTATTTGTTTGTTTGGTGGTGAAGGTGAGAACTGCCGTTAAAACAGCAGGGTTGATTTGATCCTTCGGCCGGCATGCAGATCAGCTTGCTAACGTTAGCCTCTCAGGCTTCAAGCAGTACGGAAAGGATTGACCATTGAAAATCCCCTCCCAAGTTTTATGTTAAAGCTCTGATTGGCTACTGACAAAAATCCACCAAATTCTAGGGTTGTGTCTCACAAAAAATTGTGTGGTACAGTATCCGAGACGCTTGAAAATGGTAATGAAATTCAGTCTTCAAAGCAGCCAGAAAGCCAAAGAGACAGACAAGGGGGACTGCGTTGTCGCTTCCGCTATGAGTAAACTGTACTGTGGTTTCTCTTCAAGAGATGAGCAGTCAGTGACACAAAAGGAAATTAATAGCATGGAAGATGCTGATGATCTGGCCTTGTCTGCTCACAGTATTTGGCGGGACCCTCATTTGCTCAGGAAAGTCCCACCCCATTGTTCAAACTCATGATTACTATTATTATTATTGGCATTTAGCAGACATTCTTATCCAGAGCAACTTACATAGGTTACAGTTTTTTTACATGTTACCCATTTATAGAGCTGGATATTTCCTGAGGAAATTCTGGGTTAAGTACCTTGCAGGGTACAACAGCAGTGCCCCAGCAGGGAATTGAACCGGCAACCTTTCGTTTACGAGTCCTGCTCCTTACCACTATGCTGCACTGCTGCCCATTACTCATTAATGATAAATCCTTTGATTGGGGTTCAATTACACATTGTTCAGCCTTAAGGTTTAAAATCCACCTTGATTGTTCTTCCTGAAAGGTTAATGAAAACCAGTGGTCAGCCACCCCAGCTGTCCCTGCTTGATCCCAGAGCAGCCTTAGAGCTGTGCCTCCCATGTAGTCACACGGATATCTCGGGTGTGTCCTGACATCTGATGAAACTCTATCCGCTTATTTGTGCATTAACTGTCACTTCTCCTAACTCATGAAGCTCCACTCTAGAGAAGCACGAAGGCACACAGAATCATAGAAGTGCACAAGCCATTTCCAAATTCCACGTGGACAATGTAATGCTCCATTGTTCATCACTAAAGAGGGTCTTAGCTCTCCCCTGTTAAGGATACAGTCTGAACCGTTATGAAAGTAGGCTCAGCATATGCCTTCAGTTCTTTACGGGGGGGAAATGGGTGTAGGCTGGTGAGCGCTATGTATACTGACAACCCCTCAGCCAGCCGCGGTGCGCCTCAGACATCCTGGGGAAGGTGACGCGGAGACCCGCTAATGAAAAGCGAGTTGAAACAAACTGTCGAGGAAGTCACTGCCATTGAGGGTTGGGGGGTGGGGTGGGGGGGGGACTAATCCGGGAGCCTCTTTAATCACATTCAATTATGCGTCTTTAAGAGGGGAGGGATGGGACGGGCAGATAAAAGCACCGCCATTGATGAGATTTCGGAGGTTATTAGCGCGCAGGCGGCGTGAAATCTCGGCGGGGCCCGCGTGACACGTTCTCCTCCGGCTCTACGGGAGGAGAAGGGAGCGCGGCGAACACATCAGCAGCCATGCAGAAACACCCACCTCCCGTGCCACGCATGCTCAAACGTCCCCCCCCCCCCCAAAGCCCAGGGCTGCTGTCCCGCTCAGGACCAAGAGTCGATAACTTCTACCACTGAAACAAGGACACAGCAGAATCAGGTCACAGTTCAGTGCAGCCCAGAGCAGGTACTTATGTCCCCCGTCAGGGGTGCATTACCCTCCACATCTGCCACGCTCTACCCTGATCAAGGCCTGATCGATGGCGTGCACAAAAAAATCCATTCCACTCCCAAATTCTCACAAGCTTAAAGCATCCACACTCAAACAGCCAAAAGCCCACTCACTTTTCTAACACATTACCCGTCATGCATGGCAACCCGCTTTCACATCCCTGCTTCCTCAAGACTTGCTGTATCTAATTCATCAAGACAAAAAGAAAGAGAAAACGCATGTGTGCCTGCATGCTTACTGTGGATGAGTTCAATGCAGGTAAACGAATAATACCGTCATGTAAGTTCAAGCTGGTCATGTCAAACGAAGACCAAACCTCCAGCCCTCTAAACACACTCAGGTCTGTAGCTTGCCCAGCTCTCTCAAATCCCCGTGACCCTCTCTCACCCCACACACAAGCAGAGAGGTTACCCACGCTCCACCCCCCTTCCGCTGGCAACGTGTTCTCTGCTCCTCACACTCTTTCCATTATTCATGTGGTCAGCAATCAAGGACACAGCGAGATAAGTGTACATGACGGAGGGAGAGGCGGTCCTGATTGTTCAGGAGATGGATATAACAGCATCGCCACGTTCTTGGGTGCATGTGGGGGGAAAAGAACCTCTGCCTGCATTTTATGATTTTTGCGATTTCTTCTTTTTTTCCCCCTCCGACTCTTCCCCTCTTAAAATTCAGCAGCGCCTCTCTGAAAACAAGATGAATATTTATCACATTTGCTTACGAGGCGAGCTGCATAATGAATGGCCGACAGGGTTCTGATTCACTCTGGGGCCTCCTCCAAAAAGAAAAGGAAAGGGAAAAAAAAAATGGCGGATGACATCGGTTGCGGGGTGGCTGCTGAACTCAATAAGGACGGCCGATGCCAGGACTGATGGATGTCAAGGCAGGCAGGACTAAGCAAGCCAACAAACACATCTGAAATATATGCAGCTCGCGCCAGGGGGTCACTTTGCCCTCGATCGAGCATCTCAACGCACTAGGCAGCGGCATGTTACATATTCACACAGCGACTTTTGCGCTCCCGATAAATTAAGCCTCCGTCCTCAAACGGAGCGTAGCAGACGTGCCCTTGCATGTTCTTGTGTGTTCGGGTGGCTGAAGTGCATCCCACTTTCACTGATGTGCATGGCACAGTTTGTTATCTGTGCAGTCAGAGCGTCTTTATGTGGGGGGGCAACGGCTTGCGTGTCATTTCAGGAACGGCGATTTAAATACGCGCCGACATTTGGCATTTGGCTGAGTGTGCATTCAGTCTGCGGCCACGTCAGACACAATAGGCAATTATGCGTCTCTCACGGAGCGGGCCCATATTTCTGTCTTAATCACGATGGACCGCCAGCACCGAGCCGCCGCGCAAACTCCAGCCAACAAAACAAATCCCGCTGCAGCAGAATTATGGTCAAGCGCTGATAAAGGACGTGTAACCCAAGGACGAGGCGGGGAAAAAAAAAAAGAGAAAAAAATCATTTCAAATTGATTTCCAGTTGGGGCCGTTAACAGTTTTCTTTCTGCGCCTCTCACACTCCATCATCCCTGTAAAAACACCCCGGACTGGACTGATGGGACGTTCGCGGTAACTGCCGCTGTTGTGAAGCTTCATATCCACGCCATCAATACCAGCGGTAATGGCTCCCCTGGCCGGGGACGCGGGCGCAGGTGCGCGGGGTAAAAATAGTGACACGGGGAGGGAGGGAGGCAGGGAGGGAGGTGAGATCCTGAGGAGGATCATGGGAATTCCAGCACCGAGGCACCACCGCGGAAACTTGTCATTTGATGGCAGTGCCCATATGTACAGCTGGCTTTGAAGTGAGCCGCTCTTCCCGCGACATCTGCCGCCTTGCAGCCCCCCCCCCCCCGAGGAAGTGTTCACTCAACACACACTCCCACCCCAACCCGGTTACTTCACCTCTGCCAGGAGCGCCACTTCCCACTGCAGGTGTGGCTGTCCATGTGTCTGTCTAGGTGTCTGTCCAGGTGTCTGTCTCCTGCTCCACATCCCCGAGGCAAACATATCTACCTACAGGGTGCTGCTGTGAACGCTCATTGTTGGCACCTCCAGCCTCAAGCTGTCATAAGCATGTTTTTGTAAAAATCCCAAGATTACCCAACAGGAACAAAAGAGGGCCATTTGAGGGATAGGGTGGATATCTTGACTTGGTCTGAACACAGTGATGGCATTTTAATGGTTTGCTCTATTTGAAACATGCACAACAGCCTGTGGCTCAAGCCCTGTGGCAAGAGCTCCAGCTCCACCCTGCAGCTGAACTCTTCTCCTCCTAGAAGAAACTGGCGGTTCAGCTGCAGTCTGGAGACTTGAGCTGGCATTAAAAAAAGGTCTTTCTGCTCTGCAGAGGATTATCACACACACTGGTGCATACCAAATGTGTCACACTCTTGAGGGAAGGTCAGAATATATGTTAGATCCATGTTAGTCCAAAAAAAAAAAAAAACTTTGGGGGAATCTATACTCACATTTACTCTACAGAACCTCAAAGCTCGCCACATTGCATTTAGTCATGGAACATCAAACAGCATCCTGCTTTAAAAACCAAACGCATAAAACCTAGAGACACATTAGCATGTTTGAAAGTCACAAAAGTCTGGCCGTGAATGAGTTCTCAGCTGTCTTTGCCTGTACTTGGAATGTGATGAAACCAAGAAACTGAGGTGTGAGTAAAGATACTGTGGCTTGATTGTGTTTTTTTTTTCCCCCTCATACCCAGTCCTGTGGACACATTGTATATGCTGGTCTTCGTTCAAGCTCAGGCCTCTTAATTATTTAGCTTTCATTCGGCTGTCAATTGAATACTGATCTGAGTTAAATATCCCCTGATAGATCAGTCTTTTGTGAAAGCAATACTTAGCTGGAAGAGGGCTTATATAAAGAGAAAGTCTAATATAAATACAAGAAGTTATATATAATAAATGCAGAACAGATTATGTATCATGGAGACAGCTGCCAGAAAAAAAATCATCTGAAGGAGAGATAAAATATGTTGAATTAACTCCTTTACATGAATATCTTTTATGAGCATAAGCAAACCAACAACATATGTCTTACACATAATACTTCAAAGAAGACAGACTACATATGTTTACAGCTCTACAGGTTCAGTTGAAAAAGTATTACAGACTGGTCCAATAAAAATCTTATGAAGTCTTGTAAAATCAAAATTTTGTAAAAATATCTTGTAAAGACTGGCCCAGGCTTCCCTGTCTCAAATTTGATCCTACGATCAACTATTTTTGCTTTATCTGTTTTTATTTTGAACCAAAAGAGCTCCAAAATTATACTGGAAAGTCAGTGCAGACGAACCATTTCAAACTGTAAGGGATTGGATGTTTGTGAGGCTTCATAAACCCAACATGGGTACCACTGGCTTTCTGATTGAACCAATGACAGTACTTTGTAATGTAGAGAGATTTATTTTGACTGGTTCAAAATAAATGACCTCCTTCACAAAGTTCAACACCAGAAAACCAGAGAGTTTCAGCCCTGTCTTCTCTCTGTCGTCTCCCTTGCAGCTTCCAACCCCCATCTGCAAGCATAATCGCCATAGAGTTTGGGTAAGGATTTATCCTACAGTATACACCCAGGGGTAAGAACAACACAAACATTTGGAGTCAAGGTGCACATACAATGATCTCTGCTGCAAAGCTGTTAATCCATACGATTAAACTGATTTATACCCGTATTTGCAAGTCTTATTCAGGACATGAAACAGGATTGGATTATGCCAAAAATCTGATAATGGGACGCTTTCATGCGACCTTGGAATTTCTAAATGTTTACAGTTCTGGTTGCATCTCCAAAACCCTATTTGTATAATATTATAGGTAAAAATGAAGAGGTTCGAATGGCTTCTACACTAACAGTGCAATAGTCTAAAGTCTAAAATTTTGTGCATAACTCTGAGGAAAAAATTGAAAATGTAAGAAGTATTATTGGTTACCCAATCCTCATATAATATTTTTTACATTGACTGAAATATAATCAAGTAAATGTACAGCTTGTTTACATTTATTACTGAAAGGACTGGCGTCATAGAAATTAGACTGAAAGTACCTTGGGGATGTAGCCCGGATAATTATCACAGACTTTGTGATCAATGTTTGAACTGCCTGTGAATATAAAAACATGGAATACAACCGGAGAAGACCATGGGCATTCTTCGTATGACTACATATGTGTAAATAGCTGTTTGTGTGTCAAATATTTCAGCTGTGATTGGTCCATTTCGTTCCATTGAAAGACCTAATGCAACAGCACTAGTTATCAGTTGCACCTGCAGTGGACTTGCACGTGTGACTAAGCAGAGTCTGTGCGAGGTGTTACTGCGTACCGGGTGGCCTTAGGCAGCACAGTGTTAATTGACCTCTGTGCATGTCAGGTATGGTTTGCTACACTTTGAAGCTTTGAAGGCGGCTGGGTGAGACATATCGGGGCCTGTGTTCTGTAAGTTGCAGTTCTGTGAAAGTGTCAAGGTAGAAACTTACCCATGTGGTTCTGCCGTTTTGTTCATTTGTTACGTGTAAATATGTGCATGGAAAAATAAACAGAGAGGTGCCTCCAAACCTTTGAATGCTACAGTACAGCATTGACTTCCATTAACACCCTGATTATACACTTGTTGTTTAGTGCTTACATCAGGAATTGACAGGTAACCAATTCTAAATTGACTATACACCAATGTTTGATTTTGTTGGATATACAGTACCAGTCAAAAGTTTATTGTAGGGTAATAGTAAGGACATCAAAACTATGAAATAACAGAAGTGTGTGTGTGTGTGTGTAAAGTGTTAGTATTACGTATGTATAGTAACATTTGTCCAGTTTTTTTGTGTGGAAAGCAGAGGCCAGCTTTGTCACTGCCATGCTCAGCTGTTTGTGTTCTGACTGGGTGACAGTTGAGTGTGAGAGCTATTTTTGGACAGAGGAGAAAATGGGCCTGCTTCAAGCTTGATTCTGAGTTTAAAAGCCGCGTGGACGTTCACGTAAATGCACAAGGGACTTGGTGTGCTCATTCAATAGCGGGGGGGGGCTAGCTGTGATTATTGCGGTAGATATCTGAGTCGTGACGACCAACAGCTCTGTGCCAGCTTGGGGGTTGGGAACACGCCTTGCTCACCGGGTGTCTGAGGACTGTCCCTAGGCTATCACCGCAGTTACCCTAAATGCAAGTTCCTGTGCCAGTTTGACACGAGTTTCTTTTTTGTTTTTTTTTTTTTTCTTCTTATTTACCTGACCGAAACGTTTCTCCAAACATTAAATCCAATTTCGGGAACGTTTCCCGCCTTGTCACATTTCCCCATGCTTAAGCATTTTAAATGCATTTTTAATTTATCCGAGCGGCTTGCTCCCGCTCCAGGCCCTTAATTACGCGCCACCGCGAGCATCAGTCACTCAAACAAGAGCGACTCCCTTTCCTTGCGATGCTGCATACATTAAAACACTAATTACCCGAACCCATGTCGCAGCACCTGAGGGAGCGCACAACTCCATCGCCAATCATTTATTTATGTAGCGCTAAAACACATTACAATGTTGTAATTATTGTTACTATAACGACTGAACATACACTCGACTTGATGGAATTTGCATTCTTGTTTGCCTACTTCGCTAAGGGAGGGTAAATTGTTAGCCATTAACTACGGCAGGACAGCATGAATGGCACATGAAACGTAGCCTGTTGTGTGTCAAACTGTGTGAACACATTCTGTGCATTGTGTACTTGAAGTGGCTCTATAAATAAGTCTGGTAAGAAAGCTGTGTTTCCGATATACTGCAGTTCTAAGGAGGTCTAAGATCTCTCTAAATAGCGCACTGTCTTGATGCATGGCCATGAGGAATAATAAAGATTGAAAAAAATCATTGAAATTCATCGTTAAAACAATGCGGGTGAGAAATGGCCATGACACTCCAAGGCCCAGGTTGTGTGCTTCTGGGTGCTCCATAATAGGTTACACTCTATAGTGTCACCTCATAAGGTCTTCATAAAGCTTAGATACATAACACCTTTATGAGCATGGCATAAACACTTTATAAGGTATTAATAAACAAGTGTTGGGCTTCATGAGCGCTGATGTGGAGCACTATACAAATTCATTGTGTACATGATGTGTGTATCAGCCCCAAGTCAGATGTTATGAAGCATGTTTGCCCATAACTGATGTATGTAGCAGTAAAGCCTTGCTTGTGAATGTGTTACTGTATGTAGGCTTTATGAAGTTGATGGTATTCAATGAGTGCATTGTGCTTTTATCTAAACCTAGTGGCTTTAAACTAAGGTTCATAGATGAAAAGAATTTAAATAAATACAAAAGTAAATATCTGTACACATGGCTTTTTGATGATGAGGCTACATTTGGCCACTTCTGGCCTTCAAGTACATTAGAGAAAAATTGCATTTTATTGGCCATAAGGTTATTAACATGGTCATATTGTGAAGATACAAGGAGAGCTTCCATATATTGTTTCTATAAATACCAGCTTGCAAGTCATACAAATGTGATTTGATGCCGATGTGTCTTATTTTACCAGGTGAATTTTATATTTATAATAGAGCTTATGTGAACAGTTTTCTGTGTTATGTTAACAGTTAACAGTGTTATGTGAAAATCAATAATTATTAATGTAACACTTACTGTTATTGGTGTCAATGGGAATTGAGGAAAAAAGAGGCTTTTGAAGCAATCTGTTTGTCATATAGTATTTATTTACACATTTGTTTCTATTTACAGATCTTTCTTTCAAAATCCATTACTTTGTACATAATTTCAATTCAAGGACTTTTTTTTTTTTTTTTTTTTTTTACTGCAATAAGCTACACGTTCAGATGTTTAGTACAGAGTCCTGGGAGGACTCAAGTTAATTTTGGTATTCATAAATTTCTAAACATCTCACAACTGTCCCAGGGAAGAGACAAACAGACAAAAAAACAAATCTCTCACTCTCATTCAAAAGCAAAGCCCACGACAGCTGGAGGTTGCATACCCCCCTTGCTGCAGATTTTGATGCACGGTATGTGTATATGGGCATTATAGGTGTGCTGGGAAGTCTGGAATCACTGTCTATGGCTGCAAAGAGCTGTTGCTCATGCTGACTCTTGCGCCATGCACACGCCTCCACACTCCAGCGATCCGGCGGGGCCGACTAACTGCAGGCAGGGAATGTATACACTGTCCGTACACATCCAAGCAGACTGGCTGCAGTCAAGCTCTGGTGACTTCAATGTACAGGGGGTGGCTTTTTCTCCTGTCAAATTTGACAGCTGATATCAAACTGCCATAAACTGTCTTGCCACCTGCATTCTGATGATGGCCAGGGCCAGTTTATTAATGCTATCCGATACTCGTGTTTTATTTCAAAACACCTTAAAGCATAAATAAGTATCTCTAAGCCTGTGTAAACAGAGCTTGGCTCAACGCCTCGCAGCCGCTGAAGCAACTGCTCACAGCTTAGTAACTGGGGGTGCGCAACCCTACACATGGGGCTTAACACCGACAACAAGAACAAACTCATTCTGTACAACACACAGCTTTCACATCGGAAGAAAACTAAAGGTCGGCTGACTGATGCAACTCCGTGGGCCGAGTGAGTAAATGGATCTTGTTACTGGTTTCTAATGGTAATTTTCAGGGGACCTTAAATAATCAAAAGATCCAATAAATATCTATAATGTAGTATCACTGTATTAGGCACAACATTATAGGTTTTTGTAAACAATTGTAAAGAGAAAAATATAAACAATAAAAATAAAACATTGATTCAAAGAGTATACTTTGTAAAAAAAAAGGAAGAACAGACTTTTCAGTTTCTATTCGTGGAGAGAAAGAAATTAGTTGTAAAACTGGCACATAAATCATAAGCTTGTCACGTTCAAAGAAAATGCAAGAGCAGTTTTTTTTCCCTATTAAGATGTGAAGTGCTAACTGCCTTCATACATAGGGATCCACACATATAATTGGCTTGTACAATTTGTATTGGTTAATCTTAGTTAATCTGACTAGAGTTTTCAAAAAAAAAAAAAAAAAACAACATACACTGTTACTTCTAATTTGTATAAATGTCAACACATCTATGTTACTGCAACAATGGCCAAAGTGTAATATCACATCTCTGTCTCCAGTGTAAACAGAAATGGATAAACCAATCAGGTTAAGGCAATCTGATGAAATTCTTCTGTGGTAAAAGACTAGCATTTAAGGAATTAAAATGGCTATCAGTATCACGTGACAATGGATCACCACACCCAGCTACATTCACTTTAATGATGAATCAAACCCGACTGGTTCCTGAGGTAGTCCTTGGTTAAGAAAGGGTTACTAGTGCTAACGCTAGTTCTGAGAAGGGTTTTGTGGTGGGAAGTACATCCATTTAATAATATGGGTTAATGTGTGAAATGTGCCTGGCATTACCTTCGAGCAAACCCATGTCTGATGCCACTATAGCCAGAGAATTCTTAGAAACCTTAAGTGGATGGATGGGGAAAGCATTGCTGCAGTGTATGATTATTTTAGCAGTGTGTGTGTGTGTGTGTGTGTGTGTGTGTGTGAGTGTGTCTGTCCTCTCCAACTGCTGACGTGTGAATGACAAAGTCTTGGCTAGCTTCAATTAGCTTAAGTTTAAACCTGCTCCATGCAGGGAAAGATACCTCTATTAGACCCATGCCACGACAGTAGCTCTTATCCAATAGGATAGGCTTTAAATTAACAGGCAATTTCCACTGTCATGGCAGGTAATATGATTCCTGAAATCAAACTCTATGAAAAGGCCTTGAAGGCATGGGCAGGGATACAGTATTGATCTCTTGAACGTTTGCGTATACATGGGCTTTTTTTGGTTAGCTGCGGTTGCATTAACCGAGTTCGACAGGATGCAGGTGACAATGGAGTGTGTGCAACAGAGGCAGCGGGCAGAGAATTTACTGTCAACAAGACCCCCGGACCTGTTCCTGATCGTTCTGCATGACCGGTTAGCATGCCACATCAGGATCATCCATCTAATGTGGTACCTCTGCCTTCATGTTCAAAATTAATGAAATCATTTCAGGTAACAAAAATGCTGAAATCTTTGATCTCTTTGTTATAATAAAAAAATGATCTATAGCAACCCCATGTCTTTGTTATAACCAAAATTATTCATATGTAAAGTGCAAAAAGTAATGCTCCCACATTAGAGTTAAGTAAAAAGGATGGGTGATCATTATTTAAATTGGCATCACACAAAAACAGCTTCAGGACTATTATCAGGCTAAAGGTAGATTCTCAGTCTCCCCTATGAGTAGTTCACCAACCACAACTGGTGAGCACATCTGTAATATCAAGAGCTGCTGTTAAGAACTGTACACAGAATAGAAAAAGCACACTTCTAATCTCGCTGTAGCTGTGCGGTCGGGAGAATTTAGAAAAAAAGGGGGACCTCGAATCCCCTAGTTCTGTGGGCCGTAAGTGACTCTCATCTCTTGTAGTGATTGGGTGCATCTGCGAAGGCAAACTTCAACCTGTACGCCTCTGCCAGGAGAACGCTGACTTCCTCGTTACCCCAGTGCATCGTGGGTAGGTTCTGTAATAGAATCATCAGCCCCTGCGGGTGACAAAGGCAACAAAAGACAGAGAGTTAGTAAAGCTCCGCGGCAGACGGGCCGCGCTCTGCACTTTCATGTGCATGCCCAGCCACAGCAGGATCTTGTGACTCCTCCTCTCTTTCAGCTGGATCACTGTAGGCCCCTGGTTTCACCGCTCCGCTTCCTCTCTGGAAGTCAAAGCCGACAGCCGTATGCAGCAGTTAGAAGGTAAGAGTGTCACTTGGGGATGGGGAACGTCCTCCTCTACAATGCAGATGGATTTGCTGAACAGCAGCAGTATAATCTGTGACAGCGATGCCTACGAACAGCAGAAATGTCAGCCTAAACAGGGGCAGTAATTCTGAAGTGTCAAGACAGTCCTGTTACAAAACAGCACAGAGCATCAGCACCTAAGCCACAGGATCAGTGGATTGTGAAACTCTTGCATGGGTCCTACCGGTCTTCATATTTTTTTTTCAATGAAAAGACAGGACATGTTACATGCCTCACACCCTACAGCAAGAGAGCACTCCATTTCCCAGAGTTCCCCTCTCCCATCTCCTATCTCCCAGAGCTCCCCTCTCTACTGGGATGGGACTGGTCCACCCTGTATGGCTTACTGCTAGGCCTTCACTTCATGCTAATTTATGGACCATGCTCATTTCTGCCAGCCCACTGGATATTTAGTAACCATGAGAGACACATCTTCAAGCACTAGTTGAATGATAACATTTATACAAAAAGAAAAAAACTACTTTCAAGAATTACTTAAAGATTAACATTCAGAACAGTTTTGTTCTGTGTATGAAGGGGGTGATGTGTTTCATTTTTGCAGCATGTAAAGTTCAAAAATGCTTTTCAACTCAAAAGCCCATTGTTCAATTTAGCTTTAAGCAGGTGTACCATATATGTGTTTTTTTGGCTTGTTCAAGCATGATTTATAGATTTGTTTGTTCAAGTATGACTTGCGGTAACAAGATGAAGGCTGATATCTACTGCAACACCATCTCTCAGAGCCACAGCTACCAAAGCCTCGGGACTTAAGCCTCTGTTCTGCTCTCACCCCAGCGGGAGGATGAATCACACAGGAGTTTCACAAGCTGTTGAAAACTCTACCATTTTAAATCTGCAACAGACAGAAATATCGCAAGCCAGCGCCATTCAGGTAAGGGTCACAGTCCTGAACACTCAATCAATAGGTGTTTTCAGTTCGGTCTCTGCGTGTTTCTCCCCAGAGTGGAGCGGTGTCAAGACTCCCGCTCGTAAACAAGGCGCAAACAAGACCTGATCACCACCATCAGCCCCCTGGAATAAAGGCCCTGTGCCTCTTTGGTTTAGAGAGCAAGCTTTAATCCACTCCAGTCACAGTTAATGTGGCTCCGGCTACAGACACGCATCCCCGGGAGAGAATCGGCGCATTAGACAGACTTAGCGGCGGGGGGGGGGGGGGGGGGTACTCAATCTAGCGAGTCTGAGGGACTGGTGAACTTTCTGACGGCAGCAGGGTGAGTTAGGGTTAGGGGGGGCAGTCTGGGGGACACGGTCACCGCTGTCACGAGCGCAACACCTACAGCACTCGAACAACCGCAGTAAATCAATGAGCACCAATCAGGAGAGCGAGCAATGGACATTCCCCACCTGTCATTTGGCATTTCCTATTATTTAATAACTGGCAGTGGGAGTAGGGGGTAGGGAGTGAGGGCGTATGTAAATCGTTTTGGGGGAAAGGTAGCGGCAGGCCGGGGGGGTGTGCTCTAGTTAGAGATTCCTCTCACGCGTGGATCCCTGGCCTTTCCATCCCACTTGATCACCGTGCTCTGATGTTCCCTCTCGGAGCTGTCAGACTAATTCCGCATTCACAGATGCTGTTTTTAACGCGGCGCGCTCAGCCCCCCCCCCACCCCCCGCTCCGCTCCTCTCTCAGTCCCCCAACGGTCCTGACAGACACAAAGTGAGCCTGAACGAGGAGGACACTCCAAAGAATCCAATTCCGCGGCATGAGTAATGCCGAGTAAGAGCCGGCGTAGGACATGCATCTTTATTTATTTATTTTAAGGGGAAGAGAGCGCGAGAGCGGCAGAGAGAGCACAGACACACTACACTCACACGGACACACTACATACAGAGCAGAAGAGAGAGATAATGAAAAAAGACAAGTAGGTTAGACATCCATACTAAAAAGAGGCACATCTTACAGGTTGTTCAGAGAAGAGGGGCAGTCACTTATTCTTCCAGGCTGCGAACGGAAGCTGAATCGCCTCCGACGCGGTTGAAGCCTCCTTTTCTGATGAGCCTTCTCCTATTAGCATCCAGGCTGGCGGTGTGGCAGAGGAGCGCGCTCATACCCACGTCCTCTGCGCGCCATTCCGCGCCTCGTAACTACGCACGCAACTCAAAACGAAATCAAAACGAAAGTGATGCCAAATGACTACAGCTCCGAACGCATTTCATACGGAATAGAGAGAAGCCCGTTACCGTGTGCTTGAAGAGCAAGGCCAGGCGGCGGTGACGGAGGCTGGGGCATGGTTTTCTAAGTGGAAAAACAGTCACAGAGCTGTTCTTTCACATGGGCAACCTTACATGGGCATTATCAGACTGGAAGCACAGTGAATGAGCTGTAATGGAGCACAGCGAATGTGCTGTATGTATTAGTACACAGTAAATGAACGCTACATATTAGAGCACAGTGAATGAGCTAAATGCATTACAGCACAGTGACTGCGCTCTGTGTATTAGTTCACAGCCAATGAACTCTCTTGATTACTGCACAGCAAATGAGCTGTATGTATTAGCGCACAGTGAGTGAGCTCTAGGTATTAGAGCACAGGGAGTGAGCTCATTAAATTACTCAGATTCGCTTTGCAGACACACAGCAACCTGTGGAGCTTACATTTTTAAGTTGTGTCCATGGGTACAAGAACCGGAAATCTTTGGGTTACAAGCCTTGTTCCTCACCACCATGCCACACATTAGCCCCTGTTCTCTATATTGCAGCACAGTAGCTAGGGACTTTTCTATATGTGAAACTAATCTAGGCCACAGAGATGTGTTTGTTTTTCAGATAAAGCACGTAACGATGTGGCTGCATTAGCACAAGACAGAGAGGAACACTCATTGACATTCAGAGCATCCCATTAGGTCAAATAACATATTGGGAAGTGGTCCTCCAATATGATTGCCACAAGACATTTAATTAATGACATATTTCTAATACATTAATGCCAGACTGTGACCATTCATATTCCACTAATATGTTTTAATAGGGCACTTTTTCAATGAGGACACGTTCTCCTGCTTGCGCGGATGATAAATCAAATTTAGCTGAATTGCAGAGCCATGACAACCAGGCAGGACATACGGTGCTAGGGGAAACGGAGACCCGCGCTGCCTCAGATGTGGCGCGGATTTGTTCACTGAAGCAGGTATCAGACTGCAAATCCTCCAAAGCCTTTCACCTAAAGGCTCCGATTCGAACGAACGGCTTTACCGTACTGAGGGAGAGAACGCGTGTGTTTGTCTGTGTGCTGATTTAAGTGTATGCCTGCTCCTGCGTGTGCTTATGCAAGCAGGAGTGTTTGAATTCCCCTTCATATGCATGCGGCCGGACTTTGGAATCACCAGTAGCTGTATTCACAAAAGGCTCCCCTTCCCCGCAGCAACCACTGCAATGAAGCACAACTACCCTTCCAATACAGCCGTACAGTTTCCACTACAAGTCCTACAGGACACCAGAGGAACCGCCAAGGAACAGAGGACTGGCTCATCTTCCTGTACGGCTGGGCTCAAACCCTGGCTGCAGCGCTGAGCCTGCGCTCAGAGCGCGCGCTTTAACCCAATGAGCCACTCGGGAGCCGAACTGCTGTTGCGCATGTTTGCCGACGCGCGCCCGTGTGCTAACGAGCGCATATGTACTCCCCTGTGCGGGTGTAATCGTGTGCATTTGGACATGCCAATGTGTGTGTGTGTGGTCCCGTTTGCGTTCGTGCAGCTACGCATGGGCACAGACAAAGCTGGGATAAAACGCACGGAACGGGAAGCAATTAAGGCACGGCTGCCCTGACCGCCGTAAATAGCTAATTGAAAAGAAAAAACACACTCCTTTAATTATGCATTAACCATGTTCTGATGGGCTGCTGGAGCAGTGATGAAAGAGGCCTGGCGCAGACGCCTTCAGCAGATTATACCAGCTCCACGCATTTGCTAAATGGTGGCGAGCTCCTGTCTGGTGTTCGTGTAAACACTCGCTCACACCTCATTGCACACGCAGAACGGAACTCCAATCAGCGTTGGAGTGTATTGAACACTCACCGTTCTTAACAAGGTATGACCATAGACCAAGGGTGACTAAGCTTTGGCTAAGGGGTCCTACTGTGTGTTTTTATGTGCATTCACTTACCATCATCATCATTATCATCATCAATACTATCATCAATGCTATCATCACCTCCATAATGTGTGACCACACTGCTGTCACTTAAAAGAAAAGGGAAAGCCTTGAGAGATGGTCATTTACAAGCCTTGAAAGGTAAGATGATTATGAGAAAAAAGAAACCAGGTCACAGGCCTCTTTCAGACTCAGCTGACTCTACTTAAAAGCTCAGTATCTCTTTCTCCCACTGTTAATATCCAACACTTAAGTAAGATATCAAAGTCTCTGGGATTTGTCTCTCCCGCCTCCTTGTTCCTGGTGACCTGACGTGAGTCGGGACCCACCAGGTCGGGAGGGTTACAAACGCAGAGTTTCTCTGTGCGGGAACCCCGTCGTTCCGTCCCGCAGGAGCAGAGCGGAGCGGAGCAGAACCCCCGGGCCCCGCCCCTGCTTTGCGATCCCGCGCTCCTGACCTTGGTGTCAGAGACCCGTTCCGGCCAAGCGACCAAACGCAGAGCCGGGATCCGAGTCCAATTTAAAGAGCGCAAGGAAAGTTAACGCACTGAGGGAGGGGGGGGGGAATTAATGAAGCTGTCCGTCAGAGGCGTGAGTGAGGGTGCGCTGAGATCACGCGGCCCGCGCCAGGCCTCGGGGACGCACAGATAATTGGAAGAAGAGAAAGAGGAGGAGGGTAAAAAAAGGGAAGACATGCTTGAAATGGAAAAATAATAACGACAGAAATTAGAGATGAAAACCAGGGAAAAAAAAGGAGGGGGGGGGGGGGGGGGGGGAGTGTGTTTAAATCCTATAGCCTGATGAGACAGCAGTTATTAACACGTCCATCAAAGCACGCCCACGGACGCACATTTTAATACTCTGTTGAAGAGCGGGTTCACAAGTTAAAACCACGCTCTGATGAGAGGGAATTACTCCGGCAACCCAGAGAAACAAAGGTTTAATGAGAGACAGTGTACGGTCGTTTCTTACATTACCGAGATACAAGGGTACACACAGAGATCTCACTGCTGAGAGATAAAAGTTGGAGATAATGTATGATAATTACATGCATCCTGCATTGTTCTCTCAACGAATTTCAAATTCTTAGGATAAAACATCTGTAAAGCAGAACACAAACTGGAAACTGTAATCTGAGGAATACAGTGTGCTGAAAGGAAGTAAAAGAAGATCAAGGCAAATCCCAACACAATGGGTAATGAAAATGCCTGTGGCCAAACCATTTGTGCTACAGTGATATTCACACCGATTATGGTTATGGGGCTTTAATGATCATTTCCAGAGGCAGGGTAAATTAATTTGGAGAAACAAAGCATGCTGGGAAGTGGAACTCTGACAATTGGAGCTAACCAATTACGCCAGATGCATAATGCAACAGATGCCGTGCCATTCAAAAGTTTTAACAGTGTTTTTTTTTTCTATTGTCCTGTAACATTTTCATGCCAAAGAAGCAATCATGAGAAGGGGACAGGGGTACAGAACCCAGGGGTCCTGGAAGAGATGAAACAGATGGACCGATAAGAGCGGCCTTTACAGAATGCCTATAGCTGTCCGTTTCACTCCCTCACTCCAGAGCAGATTTGCATCAAAGCCACCAGCTCCCATGCAGAGAACCTTTGCCTTCTCGTTACAGACTGTACTCACAGCATCACCTGCGCCGCTCTGACACAGGGCAGAGACACCTCTGAACACTCCTTCTCAAAGGAAGAGAGGGAAATAGAGGGAGAAAGGGAGGCAGACAACAACAGCTACAGACAGTGAGAGACTGAGAGAGAGCAACAGTGAGCACGCAAGAGAGAAAGAGGCAGACAGAGGCACAGAGAGGCCCAGAGACGCAGCGGAGACCCGGCTTCGACAGGGCTCTCCACCTAAGCTCTCCCCTCCGGCCTCTTTTGCCTCGGCTTGGGAAAATCACGTCAAGTCCAGGGTTAAGAAGAGACAGAGCGGGAGTGAGACGGAGCAGACAGTGACGGCCAGACGAGCGGCCGCTGACAGCCGCTCAAATTGGGCGACGGCCGCGGACGACAGCTCGGCCAGTGGGTGAGAAATGGAAGGAGACACTTTTGACAGGTCAATCTTCCGCCGAAAATTCTCCCAATCCCTCTGATAAAAGAGGGAGGCAGGCCACCGCTTAATTAATTTCATATTTTCTAAGAGCGGGCGTCCCAGAGAGGAATACACTCCGCCAGGCAAGGCTCAGAGAGATCACGGCAGCCTGATAGCTATTACCTTCCCTCCGACCTCAGCGCCGCTTCCGATTTAATCACCGCGCCAATCTGATCATAACCTAGGAGGTAAGTGACTTACAATTAAGTGTACATCGTTAAAACTGTAATTTCCTCCCCGAAACAAGAATAAGAATCCTCCTTCTGTGGGGAGTCATAATGATCAATATGTTTATGTCAAGAAGGTCAAATATATACAGAGGATGGATACCGCGTGGGAGGAATCGGACAGCTTTATGCTTTCTCCTCACATACTGACCTACAGCGCGAGAGGTCATAGATCCTACACAGAGAACAGTGCACTCACACACCTTTTAGCAACTGTGCGATGTGTGAATGGAGAGGGTTAAAATACCGCGGGGGTATCTGCTGGCCCCCTGCCGCAGGGCGCAAGACCTGCTGCTCCACGGCAGGCGGTGCGCTAGGACATGGGGGTGTGCCCTGTTCCACAGAGGGGCTGTGTGGACGTCTAGGGCGGTCACTGATACAGCAAGACTCCTGCATCATTACTGGATCATGCTGCGCAGGGGGGGGGGACGGACTAAAAAGACTGTCAATCTTCAGCCCTCTGTCTGCGAAAACGGCACTTGCCACGTTGTCATAGTCACAGATGCCTCCTCTCCTCCTGTCCACGCTGCGGACCCCGAATCTGATGGTTAATTTTCCGCCTCGGAACAGTGCCCTTGCCTCGGCAGGAATGCAGTCCATAATGCAGAACTGAGAGCAGCACTCCGCTCACGCCTGCGAAAGACCCCTCGCACAGTGACAGGCGCGTGTCCCTGACACACTGCTCCACTGGTAAAGCCTTAAGACCTTCAATAACACTCCCGTCTGACCTCTAATTACTTTCCCTTCACGGCTTGTTTCAGACCCTATGAATGTATGTGATGGTGTATAGTGCTCGACTCTGGGCAGACTGTTTAACATTGATGTGGAAGGTTTTCCCACCACAGCATTCACTGCCCTTTTTAAGCAACACTGAAAAGTAGCAAATGGTGGCTGTATCAGTAGTTTCAGTTCACATTTATGGATCTATCACAATGACATGTAATTTTGGTTCAACGTAATTTATATCTGCACACAATGACATGAATGGCGGAGCAAAGAAAAAGATAATCAAGTGCACTCTTCAATGGGATGAGCTAAGTAAATTGTCAAATAATATTTATGTCTCCAGCAAGTGATTTATACTTAACGTAAGCTGGAATGGTTGTCATTCCTCTACGACTATAAAATTGTACAAAATATAAAAAAAATCTTTCTACACAATGTAGAAACAATATTCCACAACATAGCGCACCTTTCTGAACCAAATATGGATCAATACAGTTTCACCCTCACCTTCTCTTAATGTGCATCTCTGATTCTCCACACATCTATTGGTACATTCATGAAGACGACAGCTGACGACAGTGTTTGGAGTAATGGACTTTTTTATTGCACTACATCTACAACCTTTTCATTCCAATAAAACTCCCATGGTCCTCTTCTCCTCCGATTTTCCCAAAAATCCATACTTGCTACAATGTAACATAACCCTCGGAAACACAATGAGTCTCAGGCCGCCACCCGCCACCATCTCCCCCCCACCACCTCACAATAAATTACCTTGTGTGAATTAGCAAAGGGGCGGAAAGACGGAGCTATGAAATGTGAATATGATTGCGAGTCCCTTGTGGAAACCTTAATCTTCCTCTGAAGAGTTATCAGGGAGTATTAAAAATGTTTTAAATATATCTTCCATTAAGTGATCACGACGAGAGATTTCATTAGAGTGAAGAAGAGGCTCTTGCCTGAGGGATACTCGCTGAGAGATGAGTGAGAGAGGCTTTAGAACCCGCGGATATTTCAATTGCGCGACCGTTCCCTAGACTTGCTCGGCGAGGCGGACTTTTTATTCTTCAAGGTAAATAAGGCATATCTGAACCTTATTCAGCTCAATGAAATGTCACTTTTTTCCCCTCACAAGATTCCTTGAAAATGTTTTTTTTCCCTCGATGGTGTTAACGTGACCTAACTGCTTCATTGAACTCCGCAATTAGAGAGGGTGACACAGCAAAGCAAATTGGTTTTTGGGATAGTTTAACTTCACCGTTGGGTAAACAGAACCAGGGCAGCACCTGATTTGGTGGAGATGTTTAGGGGAATGGCCACCATATTGACAATGCTGTCCCCACTCCAGCTTTCCAGCCCCCAATCCTTCCTCCTCCATTTCAAAGAGGCGTCATCCAAGTCCTGCCAAGCATGGGATAAGAATCTTTCCCTCTGCAGGTACAGTATTTAGTAGACTTACTAGACCGCCAAAACAGAGAAAACCTGATTTTAAAGACCGCTCCTTTCAATCGAGCTCTATTCAATCATCTTTCTCAGTTCATGCAGTGAAGCTCACTGTTTTCTTCTTTTTGAGATGGTTCTCTTATCTGTTGCTGTGATGGTATTTATTTTTTTATTTATTTTAACATCAAAGTTAAGAAGCCAGCTCTTGTTTGTCCGCATCATCTCACAGGGTTCTGAGTGATAAATCCCAGAATGCAGCTCAATTATTCAGCACTTTTCTGCAGGCTGGCTAAAAGAGTTGCTTTTCCTACAGATCGTTGTTATCACATTGACAGCCCAACTCCTTAATAATGGCTGCCAGCAGAGAACTGTCCGATAGTTTCCAGAGAGTGATTACTGTGTTTTCAGCTTTAAGAGTATAGTTACATGGAATATACAATTTAACCATTAAAAAAAAAAAAAAAAAATCAAATGGCAGGACAATTCCCTGCACGGTTCCCTCCTCATCTCTTCATCACGTTTCTCTCCGTAGCTCCTAATCTGTGACTATTTATCAGCAGCTCATGAGTGCCAACAGGCTCGGGGGCAACAAACACACTCAATCAAACAACGCAACTGTAGCCCGCAGATTGCTAACATTTGATTTCCCTTTTCTTAAGTATCCTTGTGACGAACGAGCGTGAAAGGGTGATTGATGGTTTCAGACTTTGCAAACAGCTTGTTTCGCAGGGCTTCAGTAAGATAGAACGCCACGTGCCGGATCGGGGGTTTGGTGGGGGGGGAGGCAATGTAATTACTTCCAGGATATTAACTCCAATTGTGAGAAAGCGGCCTCGCGTTGAGGGCGTTCAGACGCCACGTCTGCGGCACTTCATCAAAACACTGTACTCAAACACGGCAACCGGGGAATGGGTCCTCCAGTAATAAAGACTGAAGGATAATTAATCAGAATCAGGGCCTTTAAGGAGCCGCATCCAAGCAGCCATATTTGCACAAATCAAGTGCAATTCTCAAGAACTCTGCGTGCTTAACAACACCTACAGTAGGCATGTTTGTACTGGGGAAACCTGCTGTAACGCAAATAGCGCCAGCAGTATCACTGTAATATTAACAGGGGGAAGACTTCAAACAGGTCTTGCGCACACGCGCAGCCGTTTCATCAGTGTGCCTGCTCTTTGATTCGATCGGAACGCTGATCAGACTCCCTCGCGTACACCGTGTCCCGCCGTATCTGCTCCAGCTGAAAGCGCCTTGCTCCCGACCTTGAGGACAGAATTTAAGCAAAGCTAGCATTCCATTATTTTCCAGACCTTTCAACATCGTTGCGGGTTGGGCGGTTACTGAAATCAATTAAAAAATATCGCCCGAGTCAACAAAATAAATTGCTTGCTCATATCTGGACCAGTATTTAAGAGTGAATTCCCCCCCCCCAGTGAAAGAATGTGGAACATTTGGAAGAACAAAGACTTAGGTGGGCGGCACACTAATGAGAAAAGCCTCATTAAAGCCACGTGACATGAACTGTTCTCTTAAGAGGTGTTCCAGCTCTTAAAAGCCAAAGCTTTCCTTACACAACACCCAGTGCCCACTGTGTCTGACACAATGTGTTTTAATGACTGTCAGCTTTGTGCACCTCTGGCTCTGTACAAACAGTTCCAAACTAAAGAACACGTATGGTGATTTAAAAAAAATAATAATAAATAACAGACTGGTCTGCACATTTTGGTAGTGAGCTTTGTTTACTTGTGTAGGAATTCTGCACAATTCTATGGTTACAGCACTAACAAGATGCATTTTAAATTGACATTTAATTTCCACGGAGAAGCTGACATTTAAATAGTTCCACAGCACCTACCAGACAATTAACTGAAGTGTGCACGTTGCGCAAAGGCAAAGAGCGCGTCAGCCTGAATCTAACTTTGTCCTTCTCCGAGAGAACCGGCAATGAGTCCGCGATTCTCCTTTTACACAAAACTAATAGCTTTGTGTCTCCGGCTAGATTGGAACTGAAATTAACTTCCAAATTACTTTTCAAGCATTTGTTCAATACTCTTGTTCTGTTCATTAGTAACAAGATCCTTGATAAATGGCTACAGCCACAGCACGATCCACTCAATCTGCACTCTGCGGGAGAAGGCGTTGCACGGGGGGGGGGGGGGGGGTGGGGGGGGAGGAAAGGACTTCAGAACAAAGACGCGAATCTTCTCCCCTATTCTTCAGCGCTTTCAGCGAGGAGTCCTGCATGCACCTGAATGGGACCGTCAGTTATTTATGCATTGCACATTATGCCAAATTACTCCGCAACAGAGGGAAGGTGGCGAGAATAATAAAGTGACTGTCGTGCTTCCAAAGTGAATTATACAAGCGTGTGGTGTGTGTTTTTTTTTATTGTTGTTTGCTTTGTTTCTGGGAGACGCAGAAGGCATACCGTAATCCACATTAAAGCAGAGGGAGGATAATAGTGTTGTTCCATGTCGGCTCCGTTCGAGGGAGCAGCCACGCCCGTGGAGCAAACGTGACCAGCCTGCATGCAGCAGGTGCTGGATTACTCAAATGGAGGGGGTTGTTATTCTCAGAGAGAGTTTCTGTTCATGTTATTATTTCAGTAGGCTGTAGGCCTCCTACTGACCAGGATAGCTCTGATCAGTCTATGTAGAAGTGATTGGCCAGCAGCAGAATATCCAAGTCAGGGAGCTGTTTATTGCTGGATCAGAGAAAACAAGACTCCACAAAGACAGTAGGCAGAAACAACATAAAAAACAAAAACAAACAGAGAAAGAGGATTATGCCTGCTCAGATGACAGACTACAGGGGTCCCTGAACCCCTCCACAGCTCCCCGTCACTCCCAACAGCCACTCCCAGCTTTCCTCTCCCGCCAGGTTCTTACACACCCACCACCCAGTAAGCAGAATCCATATGAGACAGGCAGGTGGTGCACTCCTCAAAACACAACCAAATCAGTGCTCACAAAAACATTCCGGATGCCTTTCCTAACTAAATATCAATAAGGATGAGATAAGGATGATTATCAGGACGGTGTGTAGAACAACCGCAGAACACAGAGCAGTTCATGCACTATCCATATGTATACCGGTTTTGCTGCCAGACAAACGAGTGAGAAATCTCCTCCAACCTATCGCACGGGGAATCCTTTCCTTCGCGAGTGCGGGAAACCATCCTGCACCCCTACAAACACCGTCTCCAGCCACGCATGACAAAGAGGGCTGTCCGGGCATCACGCGAAGCAGACAAGGCAGCAGACGCAATCCCCTGCACGGGCCCTTACAACTGGGGCACAGAGGAGGAAGGTTCCCACTGCGACCGCTCCAGCGCCAACATCTGTCAATATCTTTACCCCCTCCGTGTGAAAAATAACCTTCCCTGCATTACCGCAAACCGCTCTGGCACATCGCAGTGCACATTCACAACTGGTAAGAGTTGCGTCTGCACAAAAATAAGCAGATGTATTTCCTACTGAATTCACTGCGCATACCACTGCATACGCGCACGTTTAGCGTGATGAAATTCTGAACAGCGGAAATGTCAACTTTCTGCTCCGCGCTCACGTCCGTCTGTTTAGAGCCCGGTGCGCTTCATTGTGAATGAAGCCCGTTCACTGGCATGGCGACGCCCTCACATCTCCTGGCGCTTGGAGCGACCAATCCGGAGACGGGCAACTGTCAAGCGACAGCTGAGTCATTCAGAGCGAAGGGGGAACCATTTAATAACTGCTCTCATCAGCTGAGGTAGAATGCGAGGGAGCATTGGAAACGGATAGTTGCCAGTTTTTAATTTGGCAGAATAATGACTTTAACAAGCATGAACTGATTTCCACTTTTTTTCCCTCTGTCGATGAGCTGGGTATTTAGAAACTGATGTCATTTTTTCCTCTCTCAGGCTATTAGATTTTACACACTCTAAACCTGTACAGTAATTGAAATGGATGAAATCGAGTTGGAGGACACCAGCTTCAACTGTCACAGTCTAAGGTTTGTGTTCATTACTATTATTTTCACACTTTATCTGTTTTTTTTTTTCCTAGCAGACATGCATATCCAGCATTATTTACATGGCTTACATTTCAAACATTATCCATTTATAGAGCTTAATATTCACTGATGCTGATCAAGAGAAATGGTTTGCTCTTAGTCACAAAAGCTCACCTGCGGATTTGAAACCTTTAATTAAGAAGCTCAGTACCCTAATCACTACACTGCTACATCCTTAGTATTACATTCAGATCTCACCCAGAACTCAGAACTCATGTCCTAGGTGTAACACCCAGAAGAGAGGTGTAAAATTGTATCATGGAATGTGGCTGACATTGCATAAAGTTGATCTTGAGTATAACTGTCATGTACTATGTCTGTGCTAAAACAATCAGCAGTATGTGTTGAGATTTTAGCAATGTTTTTCTGCTTGATTTTCCTGTGATACATATTAAATTAACCATTGCATTGGATTTCATTAATACAGACACACGTATATACACAAATGCAGACATACAGTATATGGCTTTGATGTAAGGATGTTTATGCTCTGAAGAGAGTAGAGGGGATTAAGGCTACCCAGGGGAGTGAGAGGGAGAAACTGTGTATCACTTCAATGAAGGATGAAGGCAGGGCTAACTGGATGATGAAAGAGAGAATAGAGTTTAGTGAGGACGATGGGGGAAGGTTCACCACCCAGCATGGTGTACGAAATTACAGAATGACAGAATGAGGCATATTCTTTTCACTGAGCATTACTGTATGCAATGCCATATTGTGACACCAGTACCTTCAGCCTAATCTTCAGTACATGGAGACAGTCCTTCCCATGAGGCCTTGCAGGTGTGCATCAGGTGACATGGAACGAATGGCCTCCAGTAAGAATTAAAAGGGCCTCTCGATGCATTTTGTACCAGTAGGGACAACATACGTAAATAACAGCTGCGCAACTGCTTTTTTATTTCATTTACATTACATTTATTTAGTGGTTGCTCTTATCCAAAGCGACTTCTAGCACAAAAGAAAAGAAGTGTATCCATTCAAGTTGAATGAGAAGCAGCGTCAGACCAGGCTAACAACACGCCCAGACCAGTGAGTGTGAGCATAACACTATTCAAACCCTACTACAAGTTAACTTGTGCAACCTGACCAGTTTAATGTGTGATGTAGAATGCTCAGCGCGTTCTCACAGGGAAATGGCGTGAAAAACAGGCATGGGAGAACACCAAGCGAGGGTGGGCGAGGCCCTGAATACGGCACCACCCCTGCCTTCAGTGTCATTCAGCCTGAAATCTCGCTCTATGACAGTTTAGCTGAACAAGTGGGGAAGGTGGCAGACTTGGGCAGAACTCAAATAATCTAACGCCTGGCTGCTTTCACAACCTGAGATACGGCACCTAGCAATGAGGCAATAGGAAAAGATGAATGAGATGAATTTTTCTATTATGTGAGTATGGTTTTGAAATATTACCTGGTGATTGAAAAACTGAGAGACGCTCTCACCAAGAGCTTCAGCTTTAAATACGGTGGTTTGTTAATCCCCCTTCCAAAAAAACGACTTTATATTATTGGGGACGACTGCTTATTTTCCGAGCTATACAATGCTCATTAGAAATGTCCTTGAAAAAGAATAATTATGTAGATTGCACTTCACTGAAATCTTGCAGGCCACAAATGTAAATGACAAAATATATATAAAAGTTGCATTACAGATATTTAACTTATGATATTGTATTGTATCACATTACCAGAAAGCATAAGCTCCAAAGCTGTGAATTTGCTAATTACACTTTTACGAAATACTCTAGGATTAATAATCCATCATATAAAATAAATACAATTTCTTCAGCGTATTTAACACATTCATGTTTAATCTACAGATTTTTTGTGCGATGCGTGAGGATGAATATCTGATAGAGTCCAAACGGTGAATGTGGTTGCTAATGAGCGCCTTGCTCCACCTTTTCTACTTGGTGTTTGAGATCTGTGAGGGTGCACTGAGCGTGTGTGTGTGTGGGGGGGGGGGGGGGGGCAGTACAGGGCCGATAAAAAACCGCGTGTCTGCCTTTCAAGTCACGGTTCAAAGGGCTCGCATTCCGGAGTGCGGCTCGCTCTAAATCAAACCATTAAAAGTGCTAAGGAGCAGATTGATTTTCTCTTCTTTCTTCCCCCCTCCCTCCCACAGCCCATTTCCATCCAGTTCTAAACATGTTTTAAATGTATTCGGCTTAGACTCGCGAGAGGCTGTCAGCGGGCCTGGAGGTACTCCGCTGTCTGTGGTGGAAATGTCAAAGCCAGGAGGCTCTAAGTTTGTGAGGCGGGGCTGGGCCTCTCTCCTCAGAGCGAGTGCAGGAGGCCTGACAGGACGTCGGGTGTCTGCGGCAGGAGCAGGAGCGCAAGGCCAGGGCAAAGTCACCACTCTCTGTCCTTGCTGCGGACGGGCTCCGGACGGGAACCAGACTGCGTGATCGGGACGGGGGTCGAAAGGGGGACGGTAATTGATTTTGACGGGCGACTGTTTTCTCTGAGGGGGGCGGTCAGGCAGGGGCGGGGTGGCAGATGGCAGGTCAGGTGCACTCTCCTACGGGGCGGGGCCGTGACAGATAGAGGTGACAGGTAAGGGACGCGCCGCGGCAGGGCTGCTTGTACCAGTGACACCCTGCGGTGGTTAAAAAGGCAGGTGCCTGTCCAGAGGGTTCTGGGTTCAGATCTCCAGTGAGATCCTTCTGACCCTTGCCTGGAAATCAAGGTTGTCTTCCTGGGATACTGAAGTGAAAATGAAAAAGCCTGTATGGACCCCTGAATCTGTTTCAGATTAATGTCTCAACCAAATGACAATGAATCCTGACAGATCTATAGTTATACAACCCTTTACCTAACTGAAAAGGAAAGGAGGCCCTGCAAAGCTGACTGTTGACACAATATTTAACTTCTCACACACCATGGCAGTGTGCAGTATGAAGTCCTTAGTTAGTGGCAATGTAGCATAGTGGTAAGGCGCATGGCTTGCAACCAAAAAGTTGCCGGCTTGATTCCCCGCTGGGGCACTGCCGCTTGTACCCTTGGGCAAGGTATTTAACCCACAACTGCCGCAGTAAACATCTGGCTGTATAAATGGATAACATGTAAAACATGTAACCTACATATGTCGTTCTGGATAACAGCATATGCTAAATGACAATAATACAATGTAATGTAGTTATTCCTGATATCCTGCCATAATTATGTCATTTGGAGAAATAATGGAAGAACAATACATTTACATTAATGTCTCTTTTCGCATTCTCTTCCCTGGGAGTCGATTCTAGGGGAGTCCCAATTCTCAGCATGCCTGGCTGGGGATACAAATCTGATGGTCCAGCAGTCAGCAGCGTTGGCACGCTGCCCCTCAATCAATCTGTCCGCTGATTGCCATGCACATGTGACCCCCTTATGGTCGATAATGAGCAGTGAACCGTGCCCACATTAGCGATGAACCATCCACCCTCTACCGAAACGCTCCGGCCGGCTGATTGGCTGGCAGCTCCCCTGTTTCCATGCCTCTCTCTCGTGCCGGGTCTCCGGGGCCACTCGGAAGCGGCCCGAGAGGCCCCGGCGGGACCCTCCCGGAGTGGTGACGCAGGTGAGGCTCCCAGGCAGGTTGGGTTTATCTGAAACTGTGTGTGTGTGTGTGTGTGTGTGTGTGTGTGTGTGTGTGTGTGTGTGTGTGTGTGTGTGTGTGTGGGGGGAGGGGGGGGGGCAGCACCTGGGGGACCGCAAGCAATCTCTGATCATCGAGCCACGCTTTCATTCCCGCTACATCAGGAGCTCAGCTCATTCCTTCATGTGATGAGATAAAGACCTGTGTGGACCCTGGGAGCTCGCTGGGAGACATGTGACAGACTTCACACGCAGCCATACAACCCCCAGCACAAAACCTTCCTTTCCACCATTATGTCTCATTTCTAACATAAGGGAGCTCAACAATTAAGAAGAACTTTATATGCTGCATGGGGGATCTGTGCCCACCAGAATGTGACTTCTCGCAGTGAAATGTGAGAAATAAACAACATTATATGCCTACATAGTTCTATCGTTCTCCAGCAATGATACAGGAAATAGACTTAAAGGATCACAGTGGACGGTATTTCTAGCTGACGTATTCGTTTCATTAGTTCCACACAGGACTTGTTATAATGCGATAAACAAACACTCTAATGAGAGCTCATTTGCTGCATATTGCCCTCACTAAATGCCAACTGAGTTTGACATTTGGCTGCGCGAGACCTGGCGGGATCCACAGCGGGGGAGCTCTCTGGACCCATGTGACCCGTAGTGGTGCAGAGCCATTTGAGAGCCCCCCCCCGCTCCCCCCCTGGGTTGGGTGTGAGAAGACTGCTCAGCCCATGTGGAAAAAAAAAACAAAAAAACAAACCGGCAGAAGAGTGAAAGTGCAAACATTGTCACCGCCATTCAAACAGCAGCTTTTTTTTTCCCCCGCTGACGAGCACGCAAACAGCGCCCCCGTGAGACGCGTTTGGAAACTTGGGTGGTAGTTGTTAAGGAGCAGGACTGAAAGGTTGCAGGTTCGATTCCCCACTGGGGCACTGCTGCTGTACCCTAGGGCAGGGTACTTAACCCACTACTGCTGCAGTAAATATCCAGCTATATAAATGGGTAACGTGTAAAAAAAAAAAAAAAAAAAAACGTAACAGATGTAAGTCGCTCTGGATAAAAGTGCTAAATGCCAGTAATGTAATGACGTAATACTGGAGACTATTTGGAACACTGGCATACTTGACGTGGTAAATGGACCTCAGGTTCATGGCCGTCCTGCACTGTCCCGCAGATCAAACAACACAAAAGACCTGCTCAGAGACGCCCGCCACTGTGGGCTTCTGCTCATTTGAGATCTGCGCTGAACACATGTATTCTCGGAGCATGCTGGATACGGCCTGTCTGCCAGCATTTAAGCACCAGCAGTTTCCTCTCCAGATTCAGCCTTCCCCATGCTGTTTAATCGAGACTAATCAAGACCCCCGCCTCCAGCCCCCAGTCCCCAGCCTCTGAGCCAGAAAAAGAAAAAAAAAAAAAAAATCAAAGTGTGAGGACTGGAGACTTCACTCCCGTGATAGAGAGGAATAACAGCAGAGTAATGTGTTAGTGAGTTACACAATGTAATAAGCACACTCCAGTTAAACACCGCTGCGCTGAGTGGCGCTTGCCGCTACAAGCACGCATCCTCTGGCTCTCGGCGCAGGTGCAGAAATCGCATCAAAGGAACGCATGAATGCCCTGCGAATGCAGGCGCTGCAGCCGGTGAATGAATCAAGGCGGCCCTCCTCTGCTCATGCTGTGCTACTGGCTCAGGGCCACATGCAAACGAGCTCCGGCGTTCGGGCCGCCGATCAGATACAGCAGCTACTTATCAAAAGCACTCAGATTAACATCCGGTAACTAAGTTACCCGCGGATCAACGCTGCCGCCGGAATCCTCAGGCAGGGAGAGTGGGGGACGCGGGTTCCTGACGTTGACGTTGTCTGTCGGGGGACGCATGTAGAAAACGCCGCGGTTTTAGAAGTGAGATAAAGCAGGTGCCAGCGGAAGATAAGGTTAAGACACGCTTGATGCGTTCTGAATCAGCTGGAAACCCGCAGTTTAGCCTGGACAGGCTCAAGCTGCGATAGCGATCGGTTAGCCTGACTCCTGATCTGTTCTCCTGAATTCAAACACCGCCTGTCCTCCCTCGCTCCCTCACCAGTCTATCAGGCCTGCAACAGCGTGGACGTCTCCCGATCATCAGCGCCCTCCCACCGGGGTAGCAGAGATATCGAAGCATGCTATCGAACCCCGGCAACCATCGATGCTCTGCCCGGGGCTGCAATTCTGTGTGTTCTATAACATCAGCGGCTGTTGCCGCGGGAGATGCTCTCGTGGACCACCAGGAGAATGAAACCAGTGCAGACAGGACCGGTCTGAACTGCTCAAGATGAAAGGGAAGGGAAGGTCCAGCATGATTGGGGTGGGAAAGAGTCGAGAGAAGAGAGAGTACAGTGAGAGAGTGGTGAGAGAGGGGAAGTGAGGTGAGAACGGAACGGTGGAGTGAGAGGGGGCAGAAGGGGTGAGAGTAAGGCAAGATGAAGGTAAAAAATGGGGTGAGAGCGGGGTAACACCAAGGCAGTGGGGTGAGGGCAAGGTGGGGGTGAGATAAGAGGTAGGTTAAAAAAAAAAAAGGAGCAATAGGGTGAGAGTGGGGTAAGACCAGGGCAGTGGGGTGAGAGTAGGGTGAAAGTGATGGGGAGAGAACGCGCACAGCTGCTAGTCCCGCAGCTGCTACTTCAGAGATTCACCCTGCAGTCAGAGGAGGGAACTGCTGATTTCCCCACACAATCTACCGCTGCACAGATACCGCCTTTCCCAACAAAATCAATCTGTAATACTAACATCACGGGCTCACCACAGGTCGGATCAAATCCAATGCCCACCTTTCAAGTGCTTCCTATTTTTATGGCTCCTCATGACGCCTGTTCTGCCTCCACTGACAGATGAATCACACAGATTACTACAGGAAAAAAAAAAAAAAAAAAAAAAGACTCGCCAGACAATTCACCCTCCAGATTTTCTAATAATGCACTCCTTTCCACATGATTTTCTATGATAATGATAATAATACGTTCCTCAAAGGCATCGCCAATAAATTTCTCACCGCTGACAGGGTTCTATACCGCTAAGACAAGCAGAGCTGAAAATATCATCACGCTCAAAGCCAGGAGCCTATGGCTTGTCACCCTGAATGTGAACGCCGCCGCAGTGGTGCAGGGGATAGTGCAGAATCAGTGGGTACCGCAAACACCATAAATCAAACGAACAGGGCGATTCTGCACATGACCACAGCTGCTGCGCTCTGCTGGCTCTCTGCATATTTAACACTGTACACTGTACACTGCCTACTGCATGCGAGATACAGGAGGGGGGAAAGGAGGGAGAGAGAGAGACACACAAGGGAATGCTGGGATACAAATCCAAGGTCTCAGCTCACGGTTCCAAAAACACGGATTTTTACAGACGGAAGAGGACTTTGTTCCGAGTTCAACAAAAAAAGGGAGATCAGTGACAAAGGGAGTCTGGGTGAAGGGGGGGTCACTGGTAAAGATGGCTTAGCTGAAGGGTATGCCACCGATAACAATGGCTTAGTCGAAGCAGTGGTCATTGATGAACGTGGCATTGTTAAAGGGGAGGTCACTCAAAAAAGTGGCTTAGTTGCACAAAACAGAAGTGACCTTAATATAGATTCCTATCACACCATTTATGTTACAAATACATTATTGGCATAAAGCAGTCGCTCTTATCCAGAGCGACTTACAATGTTATCCATTTACAAAACTGGATATTTTACTGAGGCAATTCAGGGTTAGGTACCTTGCCCAAGGGTACAGCAGCAGTGCCCCAGTGGGAAATTGAACCAGCAACTTTTTGGTTGCAAGCCATGCGCCTTACCACTATCGGTCATGAGTCCTGCTCCTTAACCACCATGCTACACTGCCGCCCCATATGTCATGGTGAAAATGGGAACAATCTCCAATAAGCCTACCTGAGGTCCAGGAGGAGAAGAGGAAAGGAAGAGAGGGACTCAGCAACAGAGAGAGCATTAGTACAACTCAACTGCTACAATGAGTAACCAGCTACTTATAGTTTATTTAATGCTTGAGAAAATGCAGCCCAATAATATGCACCGCCAGCTGAAAGTATAAAAAGCATATTATTGTAAGTTATTCATTGCTGTTGACAGTTAAAACAGTCAAGCAGAATGCAGAAGTCATGTGTGAGCTTCATTTACTGTGACACGAGCCGACAATCGTCTGCACGGAAACCGCAGCCTGCCCCTCCTCTTCTTGCGCGTGAATGCTAGCGGTTCGGTTGTTCACATATGCCCGAGTTCAAAGATGAGAGACCAAAGGTCCCTTCAAAACAAATGCACAAAATGCACGTGATGGGTGGGAGGTGGGATGCTGGTGAGACAAGAGAATACAGATGACACGCTGCAGCACAGCAACCCACACATTACCCACACAGATAAAACACATTATCTACCTGCTTAGCAGGTGCCCTCATGCAGGGCCAGTTCCACAGCGTGACATTTCAGACGTCGTCCTTTTATACAGCTGGATGTTACATACTGAAGCAATTCAGGTTAAGTGCTTTGCTCAAGGGGCGAACAACAGCGCCCTACCTGGGAGTCGAACCCGTAGCCTTGTACTTACAAGCCCGGTTCCTGAACCACAACGGCACGCGCACAAGGGGGCCGAGGCGAGAGAGGACAGAGGAGAGGCCGCGTGGGGCTCGCCCTCCTGGAGAGGAGGTAGGCAGAGTGGGGAGGGGCAGGGCCGGTGGGGGGGCGGGGTGGAGGGGGGGGACTCTGGAGCTCGGCGGCAAAGTCACCTTACAGCAGCTGCCGCTGTCATCACACTAATGCAGCCGCGACGACCTCCTGACCTCAGGAGTTAATAACGACGGTGGAGAGGAAGCGAGGACACTGGCAGAGCACAGGGACAGGCAGGAGAGACTCTCAGCACAGAGGGGGGGGGAAGAAAACACCACAGTCTCACCTGGAAGTCCTTCTCTTCCAAAATCTCCTTCCGCCAGTGTACCAGGAAAGCCGCGCAGACGTACAGGTGAAAGTGTGAGAAACCCTCTGGTTCTGCCTAAACAGAGAGGGAGACAGAGGGAGAGAAATGACCAATAGTGCCTCAGCACGCACACACGCACACACCACAAATACAGACACACACTCATTAACTAACACACATTCTTACACACACACAGTCATGACAATGGTTATCCGGTTATTACAGCAGACTGACAAAATGCACACAGGAAACAGGAAAAATCTGGCTCTGACAATTGATTAGCCTTTTCCCAATTTATAGAACAATCTGAAGAAAAAGACACCTACTCCAAAAAAAAAAAAGTCTGAATGACAAATGCACCATTCCTTTTTCGTTTAGTAAAAAACGTTGAAAATTTTTATAGTCGCAAGTCGTTACATTGCGTTAACAGACCCAAGAGAAAAAATATCTTTCATTTAAGAGTGACCTTTACTTTTTTCCCCCATTCTTCTGCCGGCTTATTACAGATCTGGTCTGTTTTATTGCACAGACATAAAAGACTGACTCAAAGGACAGAAGAGAGCAAGATGATCCTGTCTGCTGCTCTCAGAAGGTTGATCTGGGGCTGGTAATTAAACCAGCATGCAGGACACTCTATCCTGAACAGGGCAAATGTTTCAGTACTAATGTAATCTCAGTATTCCATCACAGTAAGCACAGAATGCAACTTAATTCCCAACGTAACAAGCCTCCCTTGTGCGGACTTGCACAAATCATTCCACCGCAACCACACAGTCTTATGAAGGACTAGGAAAAGATTAAAAACATTAAAAAATAATATTAAAGGCTGGAATGTCATGAATTATTTCGGCCCGTGACAAAACTTTCTTGGCTTGATTGTCCCCCATTTTATGAATGTGTCACTCCACAAGTCCCCCAACACTCCAGCACAACAAGGCTGAGCCAAAAAAAAGATCAAACATCCCCACTCAAACTTCAATTTGAATATTTATGGATGCACTATTTGAACAAACACTAGGGAGACGTCCACCCAATTTTCTGAGTAAATAGCTGGGCTGAGGCACAAAGTCTCTGTCGATTCGCCGCAGTCGCACACCCCCCAGTTCTGCTCCCTGTCCTCACAACGCAAGTGCACTGTCATCTTTAGAGCCAATATGGAACATAATTAAACATGGGCGAAGCCTTTAAATGTGGAGAAACTGCTGGGAAAACAACCTGTCGCCTTCCTTAACAGTCATAAACAAGCAGGAATCGTTCTGCCTCGAGGCTTCACGCCGTTAATAGAAAGACCCCCCTTCAGGGAAGCACAAAGCATATAGCGCATCACAGCCACACCCATCGGCGCCTCTGCAATTCAAACCCCACTCTGTGCCACCTCCAACCAGTCATCTTTGATCGTCTCATTATAAGACTGGCCGCACAAAGCTCTAAATCCAGTTGATTAACAGTTTATGTGACAGGCAGGCCAGACGGTATGTGTCTTAGTTAAGCTCGGATGGTTTTATGACACCCTGTGCTATAGGCTATTTAAAGCGCACCCAGTGCCCTGATTTTGATGTGAAGTAAGTAGGCGGTAGGAGTGTGAGTATGTCTGTCTGTATGTGTTCCTGTCTGTTTAAATATGTATGTATATCTCGGTCATTTGCATTATCTTTTAAGTCTGATTTTCTAAAAGAAAAACACATACTCCAAAAAGCCTCCAATGTGTCCATGTGGGACCAAATTAACATTTAGAGAGGGAAGACAGCATATATACCCAACGCAATCTTCTAACCCATTTGCCTATTGTATACAATGTGCGTACAAGGTACAATAAGTGCATACGTGCACTTATGCTGTAATTCCATAAGTACTGTGTATTCATAAATGAATGCAACAGGCTTTCTGTGTATGCAGCAATGGGGAGTGTAGGTTTGGTGCAGTATTTCCTGCTAACTTCCTTCTTCCAGACACCTACAGCCACTCCGGTTCGCTCTCTTCCTCGGTAAATCGTGCGCGGGACTGGACCAGAAAGTGTCTAATTATGCGCTAAACCGATTCCGCGCCTCACCTTTGGAACCGCTAAACTGCCAACCTCATGGATCATTTTAATTATTTTTCCCAGCATTCCCTGGGGGGGCGGGGGGTGCACTGATGATGGGGACTTAATTAATGGGCACAATAAAGGAGGAGTTGCGGCCCTCTTTCGCCGCTGCTCCGCAAAGCAGCCCCGTTTACGCTGTCCCCTCTCCGTCTCTGACAAAGGCACCAGGGTGACACCATTAACTCATTCAAAAAAAAAGAAAGAAAAGAAAAAGGCGCAAACCACAGAGGGGAATGAAGAAAAAAAAAAACAATGGCCTCCACTTCCACCACAGTCCCAGGTTATCAGGTCTCTTTGTGCTTTCTGACACAGGATAGACAGAGGAAGAGAGGTGTGTTGGGAGCCAATAAGCGCTTATTCTGCTCTTGAGAAGCACCTTTTACATACTAAACACACTGTGGTACACACAAATACAGGCAAGGGTGTCATGCAAACACCTATTTAAATCTGATTAACAAAACGTGTGAAACCAGAATTGAAGAGATTCAAAACGATGATACACGAAACAGTAATTTCAGTGTTCCACATTCATGTGTTTCAGAAGAGATCCAGTCCTAATGGTATGAAATTACCATACGAAAATAAACATCTCCACCAGGGGAAATCCATGCACTGTAACAAACGGTGAGGAAGGACATTTTTGTTTTCAGTGCAGCTGATCACTGCAAAGGATGGTGGTGAACTGCACCGAATGTGCTATCAGGGGAGATTATTGATTCTCATCAGCCTGCGCTCTCTCTCGCTCTCTCTCTCTCTGGGGTAGCCGTAGAGCCAGTGGCAGAGGAGGCTGGAGGTGAAGATTGGTGTGTAGTATGTAGGCTGTTTGGTCGAAAAACAGAGTGACAGGGGCACACTAATGTGAGAATTGGAAACCTGCATACACCTGGTCTGAACCTTAAGAGAGACAGAGGTAGTCTGTGAGAGTGAGTTTACAGTATATCGCTGTGTAAGACTGGTAAGTGGGTGGTAAGGCCAGAGAGTGAGAGGCTGAAGTCCCCTGAGTGGGGAGGAGGAGTCATCAGCTTATGTCAGACAGTAAAGGGGAAGGGGAGGGGGTTGGTGATGGTTTGGGGGGGGGGGGGTAACGCACCATTTGTCTCCTGCATCAATCACCTGGAGCAATAGGAGAGGGATGAAAGGGATACTGGAGGAGAGGGAGAGAGAGAAAGAGAGAGAGCAAGCGGAGCGGGGCAGCCTGGTGTGCCGGTGACAAACTCCCTTTCTGAGTTATGTCGCGGGTGATGATTGCCTATTGGTCTAACCTCACGGCCTTAATCAGAGCAGCTGAAGAGACCGCTGTCTGAAGGGTATCAAACTGTGACACGGAACAACTGTGCTTTATTACTTTATTAACTCTTCTACCTGGGAGACGGAGGAGACAGAGAAGCAGCTTTCCCTACAGCTGTGAGTGACTGTGAGTATGTGTGTGTGTGTGTGTGTGCGTGCGTGCGCACCTGTGTGTCAAGTCTGTGTGTATGTGAGAAAAAAGTGAGATATATATAGTGAAAGTTCAAGTGTCTTTGTGTAGGTAAGGTACAGTGAGAGTGTGTGTGTGTGTGTGTGTGTGTGTGTGTGTGTGTGTGTGTGTGTGTGTGTGTGTGTGTGTGAGAGAGAGAGAGAGAGTCAGTGAGAATGTGTATTTCTGTGTGTGTATGTGAGATACAGTGCATGAGAGCCTGTGTGTTTAGTATGTATCTCTCAGCAGTGTTTCTCTCTGGGGTCTGACTCTTTGAGTTGCTGATAAATTGCTGTGATCTTCTGGGACTGAGAGAGCGACCAACCTGAAACGGTGATTACGGCCCCACCAGGCAGACAGTACACTATCTCTCTACACATAATCTGCTTTGTTTTTCATTTTACACAAGGTAATCATTTTAATTACAGCCACAAAAAACTAATTATGAAGAGGGGTTTATCAAATAATGTAACTGCGTGAAACAAGTAAAAAAAACCTGCAATTTCATGAAAATTGTTTAGTCTTCAGCACACAGACGACAAGGCCATACTAGAAGAGACAGGCTGCCCCTTCAATGACTGCCAAATTTTTCCCCAACGCTTCAGAGAAATACTGCTCAGCAACAAACTTCTAACTGCTGTGCTGTCTCCTTCTGAGGTTTTACCCCGCACATTGCTGTTTGATCTGCGATAAAGATCTCTCTCTTCTTTTTGCGGACGTGATCAAACTAAATTAAAGCGTTAAAAAACACAGCCGTGTAGCCGTACACACCCAATCTAACAGCAGGAGAACCAACTCTTGATGCTGGCTGCAGAAAAACCAGAAAAATCAGGTAATGCGCGAGTTTGACGGTACAAGTGCTGTGGAGGGCTATTTTATGTAAAGCTTTGGTCCATAAAAGCACAAGGGCAGCAGTATGCCCAAAGTGCTGCGTGTAGAGATATTTTATGTACAACTTCAGCCTGTTAAAGTGTGTGTCCTGCATTACAGGGCAAAGTGCTGGGTAGAAATATTTTATGTAGAGCTTCAGTTTGTTAAAACATGACTCCAGCATTGCCAGGGCAAAGTGTTGCGTAGGTGTATTTTATGTACAATTCCAGTCTGTTCAAAAGTGAGTCCGGCAGTGCGCCCAAAGTGATGTGTCTGAGGATGTCCTCCATGCACTGTACACTGTTTGGATCAGAAGAAGAGGGAATGAAATATTGATGTTTCAGGCTGCACTCCTGACTGCAGTGCAGTCTGCCGGGGATTGACTTTCTGTGTCAGAAAACATCAGGTAATCATTAGGTCAGGCGCACGGGGAGGGGCGGGCGAGGAAGGAGGGGAGAGGTCACAGGTTCAAATCCCAGGAGGGACACAGCTGCTGTGCCCTCAAGCAGAGAGCTTCACCTGTATTGGGCCAGTGTGCGGGGGATAACATGTAGTATCTGTCTGTTATTTTGTAACTGCCAGAGCATTGCATGCTGGAGATAAAAAAATACAATGCTGAGGATAACAGTGCTGTGATGTTATGCCTGAATATAAAGTTAGCAGCAGACAGTATAAGCAAGGATGGATCAAGAGTCATTAGCTGGCTGACTAGCTCATGTTCCGCCATTAGAGACTGAAACAGTGCTTACATTTGAGTAAGGCTGTCCCATGGGATCAATGAGTTCATTATAGCAATAAGTTTTTTCTGGCTTCATTAAAGGCATTGAGGGTAAGACACAACAACTGATTTTTTTTCTTGTTAATTCACAGGATGAAACAAAGGGAATTAAGAATGAAACACCACTGCCTGTTTTAAGGGCAGACGTGCCACACTCGGAACAACTGCTCTTACAGGTCCATCCAGACGGGTGTTTGGTGAAGCATTGGCACGCCATCTATTCCAAATTAAATTTAACGTTTAATTTTTTTTTTTTCCATTTTTTGGATAAGACTTCACTGTGTAACAGAAGGAAAGGGAAGCAAGCCTTGCTCCTTGATTCGCGATCCTGTTGTGCCAGATCCGTAGCCGTCAGCCTCCTTTTTCTGCCTGCAGTTTAAGGGAGGCAGGAAATCCTCATTCTTAACACCTGCTATAAAAGCTTTACATTAGAACCCCTTGCTAATTTCATGCTCTGTCTAATATGGATTATTCTAATGCCTGCCTGGCAGTTAGGGTGGGATGAAGCTGAGAGGCTGGGTGTCGGGGGGGCGGGGGGGGTTAAGAGCAGGTGGGGGTCAGACGATAATGGCGGAGAGTAGGCAATGATGCGGGTGCGGACGATGTGGCGCCCCCTGGAGGGCCGGGGAGGCTAACGCGGCTGCTGTTGGCGGTGCCCCGCGGAAGCAGCACCCATACCCCCCCCCGCCCCGCCTCCTCCACACCACGGCTACTTGACTTCAATCAGCCTCAGAGCCCTTTTATTCTGTTATCACATCAGCGCCGGAGTACAAATGCCAAGGATTCAATAGGCCTGGCGAGGAAGTGCAATCCCGCCAGAGGAATATCAATGAGACCGCAGCGTGCCTCTGCTCTCCGCCTTTCGAGAGGACCCCCCCCCCCCCCTCTGATCTGTGCCTTACCCCGCCGGACACCTCCACCGACTCACACAGGCCATACTCAAAGCGCTGGCGCATCACCGCCTGCCCCGTTTAACATGCAGGATGGCTTCTAAGTCTAACTCGCTCAGATCAGAGTCTCTGCAGTCAGCTCTCAAACGGCTCAGACCACATCCCGCTTCAGATGTTGGGTCACGCTGCTGACACTTGACATTACCTGCTTTGTAGATGCATTTCAGATTGCTCAATAATTAAAGCTACATGAAAAGTGTTAAATGTTGAGGTTATTCAACACAAATAAATGCACATATCACAGCTCCTCTAAATCTCTAATATCACAGCTCCTCTAAATCACAGCTAGAGTCAGGTGACTTCTGTAATGGCCCACACAGGAGCCAGTGTCTGGTTCCCACAGTCCTGCATTGTATCGCTGGATCAATACGTTCCAAAGGTCATGTAAGAATTTAAAAAGAATATAAAGAGCAATAAGGAAGAACCCTCGAGCATGGCTCTGTACAGGTCTGTAAACACCCCATGGTTTACCAAGAAAAGAATGAATCCAGCTGATTTCATCTATACATATTAACATAATACCTAATACCAAAAGTAAATGCAACTGTTATGTAACAGTCATTTATGCTTTTGTCAATTTTTTTAACACATAATTCTTTTAAACAGCTGGGGATTGAGTACTTTAATCAAGGGTACAGCCATAGTGTCCCACCTGTCAATCAAACCAACAGCCTCCTGGTCACAGGCTCATTAAAGCTATGTCACACTGCTGTCGACTAAACCAGAGACCGCAGTGATAACAGCATGAACTATATCTAATGCACCAAATCATTACCATTCCTGTTGGAAAAGACACTTGCTGCCGGGAATGAAATCAGAGAACGGACGCAAATAAATGAACTCACACACACGCACGCACACACACACACACACACGCGCTGCAGTGAACACACACGCAGGCGCACACGTGCGTCAGTGTACACAAAAGGTCAGCCGCGAGAGCAGGGATCTGGCAACACTGCAAACAGAAGTGAGTTAATCGCGGAGCGCTTTTAATCTCCCCCCACAACCGCAGATCAGGACATGTAAACACCTGAGGACCGGGAGAGAGTCGCTGACGCAGGGGAAGACGGGAAGGGGTGGGGTGTGTGTGTGTGTGTGTGTGTGTGTGTGGGGGGGGGGGGGGGGGGGGGGTTAGGGCGCGCTGGGCAGAATTAGCATTTCATTAACGCGAAAGCAGCAGACAGAGAGCAGATGGCGCCACTGCAGAGAACAGCCACCGAGGGGCTGTTCCCCACATCCAATTAGAGCACATCCTGAAACACTGGCGCTTTAAGTAAGAGATTACATGGGAGGAGAGCGGCGGCCCTGCTGCTTCCCCGGTCCTGCGCCGCGGAGCTGGGCGCCTGAAGACGGGGCCGGGAGCGGGGCGTGACAGGGCGGCTCTGACTCGCCTCCAGAACGCTCTGCTCCCTCACTCCGCCGGGCGGAACGCTTACGCAACGACGCTGACGCGGCAGCCGCGCGGCGTAGAGGTTTCGAGTCGAGAGCACCTGTCCCCAGAGGGTCTCCGGTTCAAATCCTGAGCAGGAAATGCTGTTTTGGCCCGCATCCTTAAGCCTGCATGCTCCAGTTAAGATCCAGAGGAAAATAAAAAGATGAATAAATCAACCGGGGAAACGCACACAGACCCCCCCCCCCCCCCCCCGGTGCGCGTTACGTAGACACCCTGGCCCTGCCTCAAACATCGCCCAGCGAGAGCTCTCGTTTCCCGATGTGTCGGTCTCTGCTGGAGTGCTGCCCTCCTGGAGCGCTCCCTCTGCTGTTAGGAGGCTTTTAAGTGGAGACATACGCCATGTTCTGCCTATAGTTAGAGAGCATTTAGGTGGAGTTGCAACTGACATCATTTCCCATTCCTCTGTTCTTCATCCTACCGATGCATGATGACTCCTGGCACAGTATCCATGGTGATTTATTTTCCCAGAAGCTTTACTGTTATTTATTATTATTCTCGCCATTATGGAGAAATTAACCTATGATGATAGGTGTCAGTTGCATTTAAATGTCAATGTTTCCAGCAAGAAAGAAACAACCCTGTTCTATTCCAACCAGGATGCCTGATTTTTCATTGATGTAGAATCTGTGCTGGTGGGGAGCTAGCTCCATATGGAGGAGCGCTCACTAAAAAGTCCCCCTGGGAAAACATGGCTGTTTCTTCACAGTACAGGGGAGAGCTGTTACTCCTTCAGCGCTTCGGTGTTAGTCTTCTCCACTTCAGAGCTGAAAGCAGGCTGGCTGGCTTTGTTCAGCTTCTGGGTGGTTCTCCATCATCTCTTATGGCAAGGGGAGCAACGCCAGCTCACTCGCTAGCTTGACTGCCGCTGGCCCGATAGCAAACGAGATGTGGGTGGGGCTGGCAAGCTTTGACACTATGCAGCAGCCATCAGCGATGTTGCTAGAAACTGAGGAAATGAGAATGAAGGGAACAGAGCATGAAGTAGACAGAGGCCCTATGGAGCTATAATGCAGTGAAAACGTCAGCTTTGGACTGAAGACGAACTCCAGGCAGTCATCTTAATTTCAGCAGAAGCCACTGAATGTGATGTCAAGTGCTACAGCTCTGGTCTCATTCTGTCCTGGGACAGCCAGCCCTGGCTCCGGCTGCTGCTAGCCAGGTTCAGGCTCTGCGATGGGGAAGAGGTCAAACCGCACTGGCAGGGCTTCACTTCCAGCTTTGTTAACCCCAATGCATTGTAATTTGATGCACTAAAACGCATGGGGCTCAGAGAAGCAGGAGATTTTCCTTGGACGAGACGAGCGCTACTGACATCTGATCAAGCAACAGACCTTGACTAGCTGTGGCGTGCTTTGCAGGAGAATCAACATGCATTTTTAATAGCGCTGTGTGTTATTTCAAAGCGCCCCTGAAAGGAAAACAAGCCTTTGAAACACAAACACTTTGCCACGGACGTGACACAAACCTGGAGCAGGCTACCTGAAAGATCGGGGTCTTACTTTGAAAGAACAGCTCTGTCCTAGCAGGCCCCGTTCCCCTCAGAGAGAATCACACTTCATTTTTGGAGGGCGATGAAATATTAATTTGCAAAAGTAGGCTAATTCAGGCCAACACGAGGTGAGTTACTATGACACAGATCGTCAGGGAGAGGGAGAGCAGTCATTTTCAGACTATTTTGTTATGTATTAAATATTAACGCGCTGAATTAGATTCTATTCCTGGCATCAAAGGAGAAACTTACACCCGAATATAGAATCCGTGGTGATACTGCGCTTCTTTTATGAGGCAAACAATCAGACAGGTTCCTTTACAGAAGAACTAAATGATCTCATTCATCACCTGTTCTAATCAGTTTTTAAACTGCAATAATTAGCCATTTACCACAGTAAGTGGTGACTTAGATCATATAAGACTGGCAGCCACACATGAATGAAACGTGCTTAATTGTGGAAAGGTACAGCGTGTCAGTGTTTTGAAAAATCAGACTGCCGGCCCAGAAATATTTACAAATCATTGCCGTCCTCCCTTTTCCCAGCTTTTCACATGTTCACACTGTCTGTATGGAAAGAAGCAAAGTGACAAGTCAATCTACTGAAGTCTTAGTAAAGAAAGCCTTCACCCGGCAGAGCAGCTTCTGTAAATCTGCCCGACGACACACAGCCCGCTCATCTGACAGCGTAATGACAGCTGGTGTCACTTTGCTTTGAGCGCCGCGTTACCAATGCACTCGCCTCGGAGTCGACTGCCGGGTTTTTAAAACCCTTGATGTGAGTGTCACTTCGGCGGGTTTCAGCCCACGATAAAGGAAGGAAGGAGTGCTTTTTTTGGAGAACGGACGGGCTCAGGGGGGCCTTGTGGAAAGATCCTTGTGCAGCTGAAACGTGGGCGGCGATGTGAGGAAGGCCGTGACTGAAGGGGCGCCGCTTCCCCTAAAGGTCAGTCGCTCTGTCTTTAATCTGACACACTACTGTCGCAAGGACAGGCACTGGCGCAACTAAAGAGAACGCTACTGTTCAAACTCCCCCACAGCACTTTGATTAGAGGACTGTCATCTTTGCATGCTGCATACTGTACACTGTCATGCTTATACACTGCAGACAGCCATCCATACACACCGCACACGGCCATCCATACATACCGCACACGGCCATCCATACACACCGCACACGGCCATCCATACACACCGCACACGGCCATCCTTACACACCGCACACGGCCATCCATACACACTGCACACGGCCATCCATACACACCGCACACGGCCATCCTTACACACCGCACACGGCCATCCATACACACCGCACACGGCCATCCATACACACTCCACACGGCCATCCATACACACCGCACACGGCCATCCTTACACACCGCACAAGGCCATCCATACACACCGCACACGGCCATCCATACACACCGCACACGGCCATCCTTACACACCGCACAAGGCCATCCTTACACACCGCACACGGCCATCCATACACACCGCACACGGCCATCCTTACACACCACACACGGCCATCCATACACACCGCACACGGCCATCCTTACACACCGCACACGGCCATCCTTACACACCGCACACGGCCATCCTTACACACCGCACAAGGCCATCCTTACACACCGCACATGGCCATCCATACACACTGCACACGGCCATCCTTACACACTGCACACGGCCATCCATACACACCGCACACGGCCATCCTTACACACTGCACATTGTTATCCTTACACACTCTACACTGCCATTCTTACACACTGCACACTGACATCCTTACATACTGCACATTATCATTATTACACACTGCACCTTGTTATCCTTACAAAATGAATACTGTATTCCTTAATGTTGTCTCTACTGTGCTCCATATGCACTGCTAAATATCATCCTTACACAATGCATACAGTCATCCTTACCCACATCTTGGCAACTTCAGAGTGGTATGCTGATCCTATTGAGAATTCAAGTCTGAAATCAGAATATATTCTATTCCTGCTGAAGACAGCCATTGATACTGGTGCACATACAGGAAGCTGTGCCAAGAGATTTGGGACCAGTTGCCTCCCTCATTCCCAGTCCAAACGTATGGCAGGTCGGGTCCATCTGCTCTTACATAAGGGTACGGTGGTAGTTACACTGGTACTGGCACAGATGATCTATTCCTGGACACCAAATCTGTCGATTTGGAACGCAGATCCTGGCATTGAATTCTGTGCATTGCCACCCAAAATAGCGTTCTGTGAGTTAAGAGGACTGAAATCCTACAGCTGTGCACTGTGTATAAAGAATGCCCAAGTAAGACAAACCCAACTGAGGGGTTGTGGGAGTTCAGAGAACTTTGAATGTCAATAATCCTGTGAATAATCCTACTGCAGAGCCGTTTCTCCAGACCTGGACCATCAATCCCTCCTGTTCTCACCTGACTGGAGAAGACAGTGATATGGTCTGAATGACAAACGGGATCGGATCACTGTGCTTCCTTCATCCTGGAACGGCCTCCATCAAAACTTTGGAAAAAAAAAAATAGTGTGCTGTGAGTTAAGTGAGTCCTGTTCTGTGTTTTAAGTGACGCAAAACTCTAGCTGTGTGTTCCGTGAGTTTGGTTCCAGTAAGGAAACAAGGAGAGGGAGAGGCAGCGGTGAAGACACATGTTGTCCCTGGTGTGACAAACATTGACAGACACACAGACATCACCTTCCAGCCTTCTTTCTGCACCTGTCTGTGTCCAACACCTGACCCCACCTAACCAGGCTGTCGCCATGGCAGCTTCCTGGGTTTCTGAGAAATGCGTCGATCAAACACACCACTGGCCTTCACGCCTCTGAGGGCTCCCACAGGAGTGGCTCCACCTGCCTGACCCTCCGCAGGTTTCAGCAAGGATCAACGGAGAGCCATTTTTTAATTCGTTATCTATAATTGAGAAAACCCAAGGGTCCACAAGCTCGTATTCCTCGCAGAATCCAGAAACAATAATTAAAGTGAGTCATCAAAGGAAACGGGGTGAACGCTCTTTAAATCAGTCTAATGTGTCTAATCCATCATTTCTCTGCTGTTTCCTTCCCCTTTTACTTTGGAGAGCAGGAAATCGATGCGCCGCATTAAGTAATATCCTTGGATTATTGACTTGTACCTTGACTAACAAGTGAGTGTGATCGCAATGCCCGCGCACAACAAAGTACACATGTCAACAAGCGTCACAATCAATGGCGGGGCTGATAGCGTTGGTGCCGCGGGTGCCCTCTCTCACTCTCCGGTAAACAAAGGAAAACCGCAAACAGACGGCACACGCGGACGCTGAATACAATTATCTGTCTCCTCCGCAGTCAAACGCCGAGTGGCTGTTTAACAGTAAACAAAGGCAAACAAAAGCCGGCCTTTTTAAATCAATTCCTCTCATTTCCCAGGGAGAGGGAGATGAAAGACAGGGAGAGGGGGGAGAGATGGAGAGAAAGCGGGAGAGAAAGAGAGAGGTATCGATTTTTATACCGAAGCTATGTTATAGGTATGTCTCCTCGTCACCTGGTCACCTGGGACCAGACAGGGCGGTCAATGTGGTCGGGGATGCAATAGTCTTACACCGACGCTGACAGGAAATGACACTCTCAGGCTCCATATTTCACCTCCATTTCTCACGAGGCGCCCACGGTTCCTTTAAACATCCGGCTACATTAGCCCTCATCACAACCTCGTGAAGGAGAAATATTAGGGATTAGTGAGATCCCACCAGCAGCCCAAGCGCAGGGCAGGATAATCATAGCGATGGGTCACCAGAGAGACCGTAACTCTGGATGGGATACAGACTCACACTGGCATTTCAATAGGCCTTGAAATAAATGAATATACAAGAAACCACAGTGTCAAGTCAAACGGCACCATAACAAGCACATTTCTGAGACACTTTAAATCTAGGACAAATGTGAAGGATGACTGGACTCTCAGTAGAACTGAAAGTATTTGTGTGCAAGAAAAAATAAAACACAACTGAAGAACTAGCCAACAGACTTTGTAAAGACTTGCCAAAATGTTGTCATGATAAGATTTGAAACGTGAAAAAGATGCCTCTAAAAATGGAGATCAAGTCTGGTTCCCTCTCTACAATGCAAAGGAAATAAAACACTACAGCTTCCTTCATTTCCTGTTACAATTACAGAAGTGAATTCTGACCCAGGAAGTAGATCACAGGATTCCAAGGAAGGGGCTGAAGTGCTTTGACCCCGACGCAAGCGTGAGGCTGCACACACATCCCAACGCACGCTCAGACACACACACACACACACACGCACGCGCGCGCACGTGCACGCTCACACGCACAAGCGCAGCGCACACACACAACAGCGGGGATCACAGACCAGGACTTCAATCACGAGGAGACGGGCCTTGGAATGCAATAAAGCGTAAAGGTCGCGCCATCTCATCGGAAAGATGGAGCGCCCTGATATTTCCCCCCCTTATGAGATGGCGCTCGTCGGGTTAAGCTTGGAACAATGAAATGCGGGGTGACACGGAGAGGGTGCCAGCACGCCCCCCCAGCCCTGCCCTGCCATCACAGAGCACCGCCACGCCCGGTCTGGAGCTGAACAAGCAGAGAGGCCTGGAGAGTGGCGCCCGAAAGCTGGCAGGATTACACGACTCCGAGACACTGCTGTTGACACAGGGAGAGTTTTGGGGGGGGGGGGGGGGGGTGTAGGAGGTGCTGGACAGGATTCAGACAGCAGTCCAAAGCCCCGCGAGGGAGTAACCGCATCGCCAGAGAGGTCCCACTGCACGCAAATCTGTCTCCTCCGAAGGGAGTTGTCATGACAACTACCGGTATGGTCTTTGGGTGACGAGCTGATTGAAAGCGAAGCGAGCTAATTAATAGCAGTGTTAAGAGTGACACCCGCACTGTTTAACTAGAAACACAACAAATAACGCATTTGAGACTTACGCGACTACCGTGTTTTGTTTTCGAAATCTGAGTATGCGGTGGGAGCTGAAGTACCAAGTGGGTGTATAAGTGCAATATTTTGCAAAATTTCTGCTCATAAGCTAAAAATGGCATATCTTTCCAATCTACATTTTGATCATAAAATGGTCTCACATTTGAGGAAGATGACTAGAGCTCACATCTTAATTGTTTAATTAAAAAGTCATTTCAGTAGGAACCCGACGTGCGCCAGTGTAAGGCAGCAGATCATTGAATGATGTTGGTAAATCCTAAGGGAGCCTGGCCCTCCAGGACTCAAATTGCCTGGCCCTGCTTTCCACTGCACACATGATCATGTTGCTGTTCCCACTAACACAAAGCAGCAGCATTCAGAAAAAAAAATGAAAAGCCATTCCACTGTCTTGAGCAGAACTGCCCTTAAACATGGTATGCACATTTCAGCTGAAAACCTTCAGTCCCCCCAGGACATAATGACACAATAATGCCCCTTTAGCTGTTTAAACACAGACAGACCATGTTCTAAATTACAGCTAGCAAGCACAGAAATGTTTCAGAACAGACTTGGACACAGTTTTTGTTTCCATTGATTGTAACCTGAGGTAGGTTTAATGGATTACATGAGGCATGAAACGAGCACCATTCAGGCAGAGCGATTGAGGTGTAATTATGCACACATACGTGGGTCACGTAAGTCACTGAAGACGAGAGCACCCCGGCCACCCCCGTCTGCCCCCCCCCCCCCGCAGACAGACAAAAGCTCTGGCATTAAGCTCAGGCACCAGGGCCCTGAGGTATCCATACCGGCATTAATAAAGGTGACAAAATGGTGTGATGCAAAATGGCCTCAGTCTGTCTGATCGGTACACAATGTGAACTACTTTATCCTGTATTTCTGAGATCCAAATCCTGTGTTGCACGTTTCCTGTTGCCTGTCCACATAATTAAATCTAACATAATGTATTACATCCCATACCTGCTTTACAATCCCGTCTAGTGCATCTTAACGTTTCTGTGGTCGCCACATGGTTCAGTTTTTCAGGAACAGAGCATTTGCTCTATGGAGAACACCATAAACAGGTTTCTGCCATGAGGAACACAACAAACCTATATTTACGCAAAAAAAATGGAGCTACTGTCACTCAAAGCACCCCCAGCAGGCATTAAAATCCATCATTCCATTCCAAATGCTTAGTCAAGTAAACGAAAGCAGACGGTTAATGACAAAAACATACACATGAAAAAGTTTGATTATTACCACCTCCTATTTTTGCACCATTTGTTTCTTTGCTTCAGCCGGCAGGATCATAAAAGAGCAATAAGAAGGGAGTATGACGGAGCCCAGAGAGAACAGCATCGCTGTGAGCTATCCCGCACTGTGAATAATCCTATTGCAGAGCTGTTTCTCCAGACCTGGACCATCAATCCCTCCTGTTCTCACCTGACTGGAGAAGACAGTGATATGGTCTGAATGACAAACGGGATCGGATCACTGTGCTTCCTTCATCCTGGAACAAAGGGCCGGGTTGAAATGAACCCTTGGAGAATAAGTCCCGGATTCAATCCAACCACAGTGCAATTTGTCCTTAACTTTGCGAAACTCGAGAAGTAGGAAAGTGAAGTGTGTTTGTGCGTGCGTGTGCGTTTGTGCGTGTGTGTGTGTGTATGTGTGTGGGTGTGAGTATGTTCATGCGTGTGTGTGCCTACGGTACCTGATAAGTGTCCCACAGTCGGATGGTACAGCGCAGAGGCAGCTCTCTCATCAGCAGGTTGTTCATCCAGCGGAAGGCGAACTGCAGGTACTCCACCTCGTACTGCTGCATGTGACGGTGCACCGACTCTGGGGGGGGCAAGCCAGAGGCACATCCGTCACCCCTCTACCACACCGAGGAGTCCCACAAAACAGCAATCACACATCCATCAAACAGTACAGAGATTATCAGTCATACAATACAGACACGATCACACATCTATCATACAATAAATGCATAATCACTCATCTTTCATACAATATAGAGATAAACACACAGCATACTAGGCACAGATAATCTCATATCCATCATACAGCACAGAAATGATCACACAGCTATTACACAGCTCTCATGACTTAAAAAGATTAAACAACCGCCATATAAGATATTAGTCACATAGCTCCCATACAGGAATTGTGTGTCCATCACAAAATACATGAAAAAAAATATTCACAAACGTGGATGCGATAACAACTCATGAATGTATAATAATGCACAGTGCCTGGGTGAAATAACATGGATGTGGTATATATTGCTTGACAGCTTATATCACTGAATACAGATGCCCTCATATCTGTTACATGACAGATACATTCAAATCCATCTCACAATAAATCTCACCCCATCTGTCTTACTAAACAGAACACCCATTTGTTTCAAACCACATCACACAAACATACTCCATTAAACGCACACACACACACACACACAAACACACTCTTCATTTGTCACGCAACAAAAACTGCACACACATCTGTCTCACATTAAGACACAGCGTTATACCTGTCGCAGACTACGCATTCACAGGTGAAATACACAGTGCCAGTCCTGCCAGCTCTCACACTCTTCCCAGCAGTGTAATTATCACATAGAAAAGCATGGCATAAACAACCAAAACCCATTAACACCGAATACATCAAATTTAAATGTGATCCCTACAACGAACACGCCGGTCGCTATTTTCTCTTTGGAAGTTTACTCAAAGGCACCCGCTTACATTTTGAAGGCCTCGTTCTTAAGAGGGGAGACTATCCAAGCCACTTGTCACCAGGTCGATTTAAGAGTAGGCCTACCTGGGCAAACATTTGAACAACACTCTGGCCTGTGGGTAATTAAAGTAAATATTCTCTAGACCAGGTCTATATAGGAACTTCAAAATGACTACCCTGACCGAAACACACAGGAAAGTTGTGTGGACATTAGACATTTCTCAGTTTACCTGAGCGACATACAGTAAGACGGAATTATGCAATGATGAAAGTGTAATTTGTTCAAATACTCTGTTCAAACAGTACGGTGTGTACTGTGTAACGTGGGCCTGCCCCCTCCTAGTGTGAGAGTTTAATTTGAGTTCCCCGCTTCAGCTACGTGGCAGGTGGCATTTGGCACGACTGAGTACAAAGCGAAGCGGGCCTCTGATGGGTGGTTATTCATTTATAAGGGGCGAGCGGGCCGCTCTCAGATCACACCCGGAACAGAGCGGCCCCACCCTGTCGAACCCCGGCGCGCACCCTCACATGGGCGCAGCTCGGACACGCTCTGACCTTTCATCTGAGGGAAAGCAGAGGCGCTACCGCGTGCAGCAAAGGGTATCTGCCCAATTAAAAACGGAGCTGGATCTCCGCACGCACCTTTCCGGCTACATTTGGCTACAGGAGATCTCCGGAAACGATTAACATGCGGGCGAGAGGGCGCCTTCCAAAATGGTAGCCACTCGGATGCGGCTTTCTCCCTCTATCTGCCGATGCAAGCACACTTGGCTCAAGTTGTTCTCCAATCCTGATTACTAGAGAAATTTAGGGGGGATTCCGAGTCACTAAAGAAAGCCTTGTAAAATATTTAGCGCTGTAGCAGATCTGAATAGGCACTACAACCCGGAGTAAACACACACACACACACACACCGATGGAGCATAGATTTTGGGTGAAGGGCAAGGGGGAGGGGGTGGACAGGAAGGGTCGGAGGTCGCAGGAAGACAAGTGAGCGGCGCTGGAGATTCTGCTGAGCCACGCGCTTCTCCGTGACTCCTGCTCTCCTCAACCATCCCATAATTACATTCCCCACTCCCGCCCACTCCCCTTCCATCCCATAACACCCTATTTCTAGGGCAGTGGTGACTGTGAGGTCTGCACTTTGTTCCACTTGCCTTTTTAAACAATATGTGTAATCTTCCAGAGAATTCTGCGACAAATTAACCATTTGATCATCCCTTCAGACCATGAGCTTTATATCAGCTGTGATGAGCTCAATGGAGACCATCATTACAGACCATCAGTAGACCACAGGCCACAAAAATGATATGCCTTCTGTGACAAATATTACTGAAGCTCTTATGAATTTACTTAAAATGTTTATTTAAAAGTCTGCAAGAGCTTTTTTTTCAGAATTTCCAACACGCTGTTAAAATATTTATATTATTTACTTCTGTGAAAATATCCTCTTGTGAGAAAGTGATGTGCGTGTGTGTTACTTTAATATTTGGCCATCTCAACATAGTAAGCATATTTAAATAACTAGCTAACGCTTCTGCTTTCGGTTGGGATGTATCTCATGTTTGCCACTGCCAGTTAAGGTAGACAGTGAGCTGTGTGGATCAGTTAAAGAGTACTAACTCGTCAGCATGAGATTGTGGTTCTTAGAAACGAAAGAGGTAAAAAACACCCTGTGAGGAAATTAGGCAGCAGCAGGATCACACACTTCTAAAAGAAATAAAAACATACTAAACCTGCAATATATACAATCTGTTTGATATAAAGTGCTTGTAATGTACAGTACATAGCCACTGTGAAATGCATTGAGCCTGTGCAATCATTATCAATAGATCAGCATGACACATGAGAGATATGGATCCACCAATCAGAGCTTCTGCTCACCAAGAGACAACCACTGCCGGTCCTTCCGACCCACGCAATCCCTTGCATCTGAAGTGCTTCTCCACATGACACATGAGAGATATGGATCCACCAATCAGAGCTTCTGCTCACCGAGAGACAACCACTGCCGGTCCTTCCGACCCACGCAATCCCTTGCATCTGAAGTGCTTCTCCACCCTGATCCTGGAAGACCACAGAAGCTGCAGGCATTTATTCCATGCATGCACTCAGCCACCTGGTCGAACACATCACTGTCTTGATTCAACCAATTTAACTTCTTTCCTGGAAGTTTAAATAGAACAGGGCACTCTGCTGGACTGTGGCCCACTGCAGATACGGCTGAGACCTGAGTACATTTAGATTATTTCTGAAGGTACATTTCAACCTCAGAGTGAATACTCCTAGATTGTGTATTGGAAATCATAAAAAGAACCGTATCAATGAAATGGAAAATATATGAGCACAAGACTATATGGCCACAGTTATTGAGAACAGATTTCCACCACACAGGTACAAGGGCTGTGTCCACTTCAAATCCAGCTCTCTTCCGAGCAATTAAGCTGAGCGAACAGACACGAGAAACATTCCCCCATCTGCTGCAAGCATGCGGGCCTCCATCTCCCCTGCCCTCCGCAAATTCAATAACGTGTAAGCCTGTGCGCTCGAGAGCGATCACACCGCGCAGATCCATTAGATCAGACTCCAAACACCAGGTGCATCTGCAGAATACACTCTGCACAGCAGACAGACAACGGCGGGGATGACACTTTATTCAACTCCTCCACGAGAGACATGAATAAGGAATGAAGAAATGCTTTTTCCCCTGTGAGCCCTGCGAGGAACTGCGTGTGATCTCTGCGCTCGCCGGGCGTGTGTTCTGTGTGTCTGGGGCGTGTGCCCGTTTTGTGGAATTCGGATGAGTGCATAACGTGTGTGCGTCTTCTGTATGATTCTGATGTGTGCATTATAATGTGTGTTCCGTGTGATTCTGGTGTGTAAATTCTGTGTGTCTGGTGCGTGCGTATGCTCTGTGTGATTCTGTTATATGCGTTCTGTATGTTTTTGGAGCATGCGTTCTGTGTGTGCTTTGTGTGCGTGTGTGTGCTTTGTATAATTCTGATGTTTGCACTCTGTGTAAATCATGCTGTGTGTGTTCTGTATGTTTCTGGCGCGTGGTGGGTGCGCTGTGGGTGTGTGTGCGTGTGTGAGTGTGTGCGTGCGTGTGTGTGTGTGAGTGTGTGAGCGTGTGTGTGAGTGTGTGTGTGAGTGTGTGTGTGTGTGTGTGTGTGTGAGTGTGAGTGTGTGCGTGAGTGTGAGTGTGTGAGTGTGCGTGTGTGTGTGTGAGTGTGCGTGTGTGTGTGTGGTTGTGTGTGTGTGAGTGTGTGTATGTGTGTGTGTGTGTGTGTGTGTGTGTGTGTGTGTGTGTGAGTGTGTGTGTGCGTGTGTGCGTGTGTGTGCGTGTGTGTGAGTGCGTGTGTGCGTGCGCGCGTGTTGTTTGTGCCTGTGTGTGACAGCGTACTCCGGCACTGCTAGATCAGCACTTCTTCCCTCTTCCTCACGCAGATGGCATTTGTCCTCAGTGAGGCAGTGCACAATAACACTCACATCTTATCCACAATACTTCAATCACGGGCCTTTCAGGCAGGAGCCTGCACCCGAAATCACACATTTTAAACTAACACCAGGGCCCGAAGTATCCCACATTAGCAAAACGTTATCCTATAGATCACTCTGAACCGCGTACCCACATTTAATCTACCATTCATTGTCTTGCCCACCTTTGATCAATGAAGACTTGCATTTGTTAAAGCATCGTTCATTCCTGGAAGAGAAAAAAACAACCCTTTCCCTGCACATTACACACAGGCTGAATAAACATATTTGGAATTCTAAAATATACATTTATCATAGGCAAACATTGAAAAGCATAAAGAATATTTTTTTCTCAAATTAATGATTTATGCCAACACAGCATGAAATAAGTGTCAACACAACAGCAGAGGCAAATGATTATTCTTTTATATGCGCAGTTCTAAACTCAGCTCAGATGTGTTCTGTATAGCCACGGTAAACACCTCACAGTAGGACAGATCTTTGCGCAGGACTCCAGAGTGGGAGGGAGAAAGGCAGCCGAGCGAGGCCGCGTGCGACGGGGGGGGGCAGTGGGAATCACAGAGATGATTAAAAGCGTTAAACAAACTGCGCTGAGCAGAAATTCGAACATTTAAGAGTGCCGCTTGTTGCGTTTTGTTTGAGGGCACCCACAGTGCTTCTTTCATAAATGCAATGGAAACAACAAAGTAAAAATGTGGTATGAACATCCAGCGTACACGATAAGGCATTCCAGGCCACTCAGATAGTTCCGGAATGCATGAAACTGCTTGATATACATCGTGAGTCTTCATCCTGGGAGGGGGGGGGGGGGGGGGGGGGGGGAACTGACAAAGTAATTCCCCTCTGCCAAACGAGGAAAGCATTTCCCAGATAACTCAATAGAGGGAGATGGAGAACAAGTCATCCACAAATCACCCATGCATTGAGATGGAAGTAATTGTGGGATTGCTTTGCCAGGGCGCTTTGCATTTCAGAGATGAAACGTAAACAGAGATGTGTGCGGAAATGAGGCGCTGCGTCCTCTCTGCTATCTGAAAGTCGTTTGGAAGGCAGCATCCCAACATTCCCGAACACCCCAACAGCACGCTGGCCGTCTCTCTTCCAGCTGACACCTGAAGCTGCGTGTGGGCAGCTCCTCCTTAGTTTCTGTGAATCGGCATTTTACTTTGTATTTCATGATGAACTAATGCTTATTCCGCAAGTTCAGAAAGCCTTTGGATACATGAAAGGGTGGATGAGACATCACCTGTAAACCAAATTGCTACCAAATGACATGCTTTTAAAAGGCCGGCTCATGTATAAAATAACTGCTCTTATCTGCTGACGTTCTGGAAAGGAACAGCTTTATTTAAATGAAGTATTCTAACAGCAGTGCTGCTGAAAAAGACTGCTCAATATGTAAAACAACCAAACCCAGCAAAAGAGTATATGACTTGGTGGCAATTTTGAGATCCTCTCCTTTCAAACTGGCAGCCTCTCCTTATCTTACCCAGTAAGCCAAATGCATTTAAGAAAGTGGATTCAGACATGATTCATTTGCTCTTGTGAAGAGACTTCAGAGAGTATGTGTGTATATCTGAGTTCATTTCTTTAAAGGACAATTTTGATAGAGCTGAAACTGCACACACGCTGCTGTCGTCTCCACTACAACGCTGGCACTGTGAAGGAACTAGGATTGTACCTGCTGTCGGTTTGAGTCCCTGGTGAACCGCGGTGCCCTTCAGCAAAACGCATGACTTGCCATCGTGTCTGGCTCAAGGACGCAAACCTTAGACCTCCCGGTCATGAACCCAGTTCCCAAGCCACAATGCCACACTAATGTCCAACTATATCATCAGTTAGGATGCTAAACAGCTAGCAATTTACCCTGGCTCCTATTGTTGTCAATAACGAGGTAAAACTGAAGGAGCCAAAGAAACAACTAATTAGGGGGAAGAGACGTCCCTCATCGCGTGACACGCGCACATGCAACACCGAGATGCACCCAGAACAAGGACTTCATCGGAGAGAGCAGAGTGGAAACGGTACCAATTAGGAGCGAAACGCCAGTGCTGCTCCAAACCCGGTTCAATGTGACCTTTCGCATGCAGGCAGTGTTTAGATTACAAGTGGGCTCACATCATAATCACTATTCCCTGGAAACGAGCAGGCCACGAAATAAACAAAAGCGCTCACAGCACAACTTCCCACTCTTTAATTAGAGCCCACACAAAGGCTTTTACAAGTGCAACACAAAACTGTTAATTGGACCGGCAGCAACACTGTAAAGAAAAAATAAATAAAAAAAACAGAGAGATCTTTTCCAGGAAGCGCACATTGTAATGACAAATTCCCTGGGGAGGCCATCACGATTTAGCAGGCGCACATCAAAATCATTTCCAGATTTATGTGTTAAGAAATCATTAACAGGTTCGCAGCAAATGAACTTTGTATAAAAAAAAAAGAAGAAAAAAAAAAAAAAGGGTTCAGAGACGTCCTTCATGCTGTTCTCTAGACGGGGGGAAAGAAATCTTCCGCCCCGCGTGGAGATGAAATTGTGCAGACAGTGTGAAATACAAAAATAAACTTGCAAGGCTGAACACACACTCAAAAACACCGCCGCTTGTAAACACAGGCGGGCTGTGTTTAGCTTACCGGCGAACGCCATCTCATATAAAACTGAGCATCTCCGTCCCTCTGTGACTCCGCAGACCTGCTCGTAATATCCTGCGCCGGCTTCATTCCCTGTTTCGGTCTACGTGGATTCACATTCATAGTCATATTCCATATTCCGCTCTGCCGGGAAGCGTGTCCTCCGCGCTCCGTGTGAAATTTAAATGTGCCTGCTTCAAAAATTGAATAGCGACATTTACATAATTGCATGTTAAAGCCACGCAATGCCTTGATTAACGCTAATACATTCACCATTGAGCAATTTGCATGCGGATGAACCTGAGTGCATTCCGACATAAAGAAAAAGAAAATGGGAAAAAAAAATGCTCACAAAATGCCCACCTCTGCTCATATGGAAGCCCTGTATTCACAAACGACACGGTTTAACATCAAAAGCTGCTTGCAGGCTATTACTGACTGCAAAGCCACTAATTACAATTTGTACTGAGCAGCGTGTTACTGTTCCAGCCTTGTGTTTCTAAGTGGAGAGGACTGAATGAACATTAAAGAGGAGGCACTTGGAGGAATAAAGGTTTCAAGAGCTCTGAGGGATGGAGAAGTTAAAAAAAAAAAAAAAAAAAAGTAAGGAGGATTTCTGCCTTCAGTACACTGTACACTGAACCAGTGGAAATACGCAGGGCAAAAGTCAGCAGCATACTTCTCAGGACAGCGGAACTACAGACTTCAACAGCTCAGAAATCACCTCTAAGAACAGTAAACCTGCAAAGGTGAGAAGTCATGATGAAGGAACTGCAAAAGCCACAAGTCGTTTCCTTTGTTTGGTGTAGTAGAACTAAACTTCTCAGTAGAAAGGACCTGTGCCCCTCCAGTGGAACTCAGTGGAGTAAAATTTAGTACTGAGGGCAAATAAGAGTCAGCTACTGCAGACTGATGGTTGAACCAACAGATCTGTAACAGGTAGTGTCCCAGAAACACAGCAAATACCCCAGAAAGCACACAGCACCAACCACAGCAAACACGTGTGTTTCTTCTGAAACACACGTGAACACCCATGTGCTGCTGACCCACCATGAGCTGTGACATGTTCAGCCTTTTACTCAAGAAATAAGGCAGAACGCCAGAGTGCAAATTAAGAGAAGAGACATCCTTTCAGAAATTAGCTACACATGCAGCAGTGCATAGAGGACCCCAAACAGTACAGCTTTGACAAGAGTGAGAAGAGACAAGTGACTGTTGGACACCCCCCCCCCCCCCACCCTGCAGATACACCGTCTCCTCTGCACTGAAGGTGACTGCGCCCCCTCCCTCATTTCTCTACCTGCCTCCTCACTGCATTAATTTTAATAGTGAACACACTCATTTCCATCCGTGGGCCTCTCAGCTCCATTTAAAAGCTGTGAAATATGACAGCGGCCGGGGAGGAACAATGAATCTGGGCCTGATCAGGAGCAGATAGTAGAGCCATCGATCACGGCCTCACCCCCGCAAGCCCGCTCGCTTTGTCAACCGCCGCCTGACGTTTTAATCATATGCATTTGCCAAAAAAAAAAAAATCACAAGAGGCCGATTTATCCAGCCTCACGGAACCCAAACGTCGCTGGGCCATTATTACCGCTCAGCTGGATGTGATTGGAGAGGTAAGTACATAGCAAGCGCATTTAAGTGTTTGTTAACTAAATGTATTTTGGTTGTGCATTATGGCCAATGGAATTCAGAAACATTTGAGGAGAGACTCTTTTCTGGCTCTGTTAGAGAAAAGGATCCACTGTTGGACTTGCACCTTGATGGAGCCCAGTGTTAATGACCATGGTTCTGCTGTGACTCAATCTGGTGATTATTTAACTTGGTAATTACAGAACTTGAGTAAAACCATCAGGAAAGCAAAACGCCATAGCCGTTCTGAAAATAGTCTGCAAAGTCTGATCACAGGTGAGTTGTTACAGAACACAAATGTTCCCACAGGAGTATTTAATTTACATGAACTCAGCTCTTTGGGTTTTCGCTGGCATTTACGCATTTTACAAGCAAGACACTGACCATTTTAAGTCCCCCGTTTTTATGAAAGAGCTCAATCCACCTACTATACAAATGCTTGAATAAATGATGCGTTTAAAGCAACAGATAGGGGCAGAGTGAGATCAGCACAGACTGATGCTACGCTATCTTTCCCACAGTCAACTACCTGCTTAGAATTACAGCCTTTGCTCCACAGTAATGATACAATGTGCATATTAAGACCTTCACTGGCGCCCTCCGTGTCAATCCCTTGTGTTCTGTGGGTTCAAAAGTCTGTGGGCTCCATTCAGTCTAATCAGAACGTGCTTTATCCTTAATTTATCAGAAGCGGAGGACAGGTAAATAGAATCAGGGCCGGTGTGGCGGCACGGTTCAGCCCGCAGCGGGCAGAGTTGACCTTGGCTTCCGGTGCGCGTTCGGCCTGCACGGACCTCCTTTTGATTCCTTTCTGGCCGTGAGCGCACTGGCACAAAAGACCTGCTCAGCCCTGCATCAGTCAGTGAGACACAAAGAGCGCTGGGATGTGAGGAACCGCGCGGGGTGGCGCACAGCCAGCAACGGCAAATCAATGCGAAGGATATCGCTTCACGCTTTTTTCCCTTCGTCTTCTGCCTCTCCTTCTTCTTTATTTTATCCGATTCATCTGCAACAACAGCATGTTGTCTGAGTCTTTCGAAGGTGGCGAAAGGGGTCCCCTTTCCTACGGCATCTCCTTTATCAAGCTGAGTGGAGGACGAACAGAGGGGGGGCAGAAGAGGGGCAGGGATTGACGTGTGCACGCAGGCAGGTTCAGTGTACGCACGTGCAGGAGTCAGATGATGACAGAACCAGAATAAGCCGAGTGGCCGGGCTCTTTAGGCTCGGCTTGGGAAGGGGGGCGCTGAGCGGGGGGGGGCGAGGCTTGACAAAAACGGCCTGTGACAGAGCCCCGGGTGGCAGCAAGAAGCAGCAGGACCGGGCCTTCAAGCCTGTGCACCGCTGTAAACAGTCCAACGCCGCTCCTCTGACTGAGAACAACGGAGACAGGACGGACATGGAGAGGGAGAGAGAGGAAGGAGGGAGAGAGAGAGAGAGAGAGAGAGAGAGAGAGAGAGAGAGAGAGAGAGAGAGAGAGAAAGGAGCAAGACAGAGAAACAGAGAGAGTGAGAAAGACAGTGCTGGGGGTGGGGAGACACTGAAACAAAGGGACAGAGACAGAGAAGGGGGGAGAAACCGAGAAAAAGAGGAAGGTAACTGTGAACTCTGTGACTCCTGCAGGGGAAATAACACACATTGGTGATTTCGGTGAAAAAGACAGCAAAATATGAAATACAGTCTCTCTCTCTCACACACACACACACACACAAGCACACACACACACACAAGCTCAGATGCGGTCCCAGAGATACTCAGACAAACACAGAAAATCACCTACGTCCATGTCAAGTCAAGCACCACAATGTAGAAAACAGTCAGTACCTCAATGTCACATTCCTGCATCTGTTCAGGTAATGTGTGTGTAATCTAACATGTCACACAGCACATTAACACTGTGATTTAATATCAGTTTAGCAGTCAGATGTGTGGCAAATTCATTGGTCACAGCCTACATTTCCATAAAACAGCTGAAGTAAACAGAAAGCAAAAGACAGAGCCGTTCATTTTTTTCATGGAGGAAGGATGAAAATTTCACCTGCGCTAATGAAAGCTGAATCCATGCCAGTGGTCACAGTACACTTATATCTCCACTAACAAACCTTCAGCATACAAAATAGCCATGTTATTTAGAATAACCATTCTGTATAAGTCAGTGAAACAATAGTGAAAATGCCGTAGGTCCGCTGATATCAAAATGAAGCTCATACAAACTTCACAAGCGATATTCTAAGGCAATGCAACCGGAAAGGTACTGTATAACTGGCCTCCATATATTCTCACTATTTTGCATCTCAATGCTGTTTGGGTTTGGGGTTTTCCCCTCCAAACTGTCTTGGCAGACTCCATACCTACCTTCCCATCAAAAAAGGGGGGAGGGTTTCTACATTTAAATGCATAAAACATGCTTGCATCTCCTGTCTCATACCGAGCGAAGAGGAAAGAAAGTGACATTCTACAACAGCCTTCATCAGTAAACACAATTCTCAGAATTCTCCTCATGCATTGTGCAGAGATGCCAGTCTACCCAAAAAATCTGACCGTTTGCCCCCTCACCCAACAGTCCTGAAATCGAATGACGGCATCATCAGGCCGATGAAAATCAAATTCAATTTGGCCAGGCTCATTTCGAAAGACGGACTGCCCTTCACAAAATTTATCCCGCTTATAATGCAGCATAAAGTTTACATCAGTACATTGTGAGATCAATGTCCCCTGTGGTGTGAATGGCATGTGAAAGAGATTTCTCTGCCCAGAGGAGAAGGAAGGATTCTGTGCACAGAGATTCAGAGGACCGGAGAGGTGTTTGCTGGACACTTCTGACCTCGCTGACTGCAAAATATTGTCTGCTCATTCCACAGTGGGATGGGACATACATGGGAGATACTATTATGATTATTACTGCTGCCACACAAGCCACACAAACTCTTGATTGCAGCTGAGTCTCTTTACCACAAATAAGAAATGTTTATAACGGGTGAATCTGAGTGAACCAAATCCCTGTGAGTGCCTCTGAACTTTTCAATTCAGAAAATGCAAGCTCCCAGGGAACAAAAATTAGGCGGAAAAATTAGCCTGAGGCTTTGCTGATCTTAATCAAGAATGCCATCTACAGTGGGAGTAACACCCCAACCCTGACATTAATCTAATGCCAGAGCTTACAGACACCTCCACCCTGACATTAATCTAATGTCACGTAGGAGCACAGACACCTCCACCCTTATATGAATCTAATGTCAAAGAATGGACACCCCCGCCCTGATATTAATCGGATGTCACGTAAGGGTACAGACACCTCCACCCTGATATTAATCTAACGCCAAAGATTAGACACCCCTACCCTAAAATTAATTGAAGGTCCTCCAACTGCAAGTCAATGGGCACTCCCCGTCATAATATTAATATAGTGCCACGAGAGATCACAGGTAACCTCTCACCCTGATATCCATCTTCTGTAACCCAGGACAGCAGCCCATTCCCTCTCAGGTGTGAAAGCAGTGTGTTTCCCACGTGTTGACCCACTCATAGGCCAGAGACGGCAGAGCAGGAAGGGGGACAGGAGAGGCATGGAGGAGCCCTGAGGCCCTTGTTTGAAAGCCTGGGCGCAGCCAGCGTGGGGCCGCAGCCATTATCATTGAGCTGCTGCCAGGACTCCCTTCTGCCGGACCGGGACCGAGAGTGAGACAAACCACGCACAGCCATCGAACACCATGAAGACAGGGAGAAATTAGGCAATCAGTGACGGCTACAGGGAACAGGTGAGACATTTGTTTTATACCGTACTCACAGGGACCCGTTTGTCAGGGGAGATCCCTGTATTCTGAGAGGCCTGTCCCTGCTTCCCAAAGGCATGTTTGTGTTGAATGATGCAAATGTGTGTGTGTTTGTTCACTGTGCATTCATGGGATTATGTACAAGTGTGAGTCTGTCTGTGAACTTGTGTGCACATGTGAAGTGTCTATGTGCGCGCGTGTGTGTGTGTGTGTGTGTGTGTGTGTGTGTGTGTGTGTGTGTGTGAGATCATGGGTGAACATACCTCCGCGTTGTGAGCGTGGGTGTATGTGAGTGAGTGCGTGCGTGCATGCGTGTGTATGATAGAGAGAAAGGCTCCTCTCTCTAACATATTTCTCTGTCTGCTCCATGTCTTGTTGCAGGCCTGTTAACAGTCTTCGGGGGGCAGCTGTCATGTTGCACCAGAGTGCTGGGACCTGGCGTGACAAATAAGGTCTTTCCTGTCACCTGACTGGGAAGAGCCATATGGCTGAGAATGCACAAGACCATTAAAGGCACATGTTTAAACACTGGGATTCTACATGGGTGATGCTGATTACAGCATGTCTCTGTGGCAAATGAGGCCCTTGGCCCCAAACCTGTACGTTGTCTTCGAGACTCGTGAAATATGAAGAATGCCACCACCCCCCAACACCCCCCCCCCAACCCAACCCAACCCCCACCCTGCCGGAACAGGGATCAAGCAGTCAGACTGGTAACATGGACGCTCGGGCTTCTAAAAAGACACGAGAACTGATTTGCAAAGCCTGCGTTCCATTATAGCTCTGAATGAGATGTAAAACACAGTGCTCTGCCGGATCTAACTAAAGCCTGATTAAAGCTGACATTGTACATTGTTACAGGGAGGCAATTTAAAAATAATAGGCAAGTAATCCACTGTTCAGATGAAGTCTCCACAGCAAAGAACAGCCCCCTTGAGTGACTTAAAAATAACCACCATTCAAACTCAATTTCACAGGGGAAAGTTTCAAAGGGAGCGTTTAACAGAAAGAGGAGGAAAAAGGGGTGTCCTACAGGGGGGAGAGTGGAAGAGAGACAAAGAAATAGAAAGATGAAGGAAAAGAGAATGGAGGGAAGAGAGGAGAAATATGAGAAAGGAAGGTAAAGATACAGACATATTGGGACAGATGAAAAGAGGAGGGAAAGGGAGGGAGAGCAAGAGGAATAAAGGGAGGGAGTTGGAAAGGAAGAGTCACAGAAAAAAGATGAGGAAAGGGGTGACATTTTCATCCTGTGCACCTTGCTGTGTTTCTTTTTTTCTTATTTGTTGTCTGTTCCTACAAGCCTAAATCTTGTACATTTTTTTTATTAGGTTATGTTCCATTCCAAAGTTCTACACTTTGGCAATATCTACTATATTGCATTCCATGCCAATAAAGCATTTTGAATTCAGCTGAAGCGAGGAAAGGAGAGACTGAAGGAGGCAAAGAGGAGGAGAGAGAGGAAGAGAGATAGAGAGATCCTCTCGGCAGTCCACTGTCGGGGCCGCGGGGATAAAAATATTTTGACCTTGTTTCATGAACTCCCAAGAGAGGCCCCCGGAGATTTGGTCCTGTTGCCCTCCCCATCTGTGAGGAGGTGACAGAGCAGTGAGGCATCCCGCAAACCTGCCTAGCCAACTCGGCCAATGCGCCACTACAAAAAAACCTAGCAAAGGCTGACCGCAGACACTGACAGCATCTCAACTGATCTATTTCCTCTTACACCTTCACTGATCTATAAAAAAAAAAATCTGTACACAGATCAAGCATCGAATGATAAATGCCGGGTCTCAGGCTTATTAACTGCATACCTTCTGCTCCGTCCAGTAAGGCATTGGATCTGACCCACTTAAGATATGGGCTGAGGTCTAATGTACACGCCGGGTTTCGGAAGAGATTTTGGGACGCTGCCTGTCTCCTGACATGGCCGCGGTGTGTGGCCTCCTGTGCCCACAGAGACAGAAACCCTCACGCACACCTAATAGCCGAATCTGCTTCAATTAGCTGATAAATGAAGCGCCGGTCAGGCGTGAAAACCGCCAAATGTTCAACAGCTGTAGCGCTCTCTTCTCGAAAGACCCGTCTGAACCGCTCTGGCAGGAGCGTCTGTCCCAGCCTCTCAGATTGGACACTGACGAAGAGGTCAGCTCCTCCGATTGGACAATGACAAAGCGGCTCTGTCCACCGGAGGACGCCGGGAAGACGTCACGGCCGCAGAGAGGAGAAGGGCGACCGCTGAGTCCCCCCGTCCGTCTCTGACACACACTTTGACACGTGTCCTGCGTGCAGATGCCTACCACAATGAGGAGACACACTCAGAGCATCTGGACAACAGCTTCAGCTTGGAGACACTGGATGCTCGGCAAGACCGGCGCACCAAGAGCGCTCAGCCTAATTGAATAGCATTGAATTTAATGTAACGTAATATAATGTAATGTGCAGCTCAGGCTGAGCGAAACAGTGAAGGCTTTGCTCGGTTGAGCTAGCCCCAGATAGCCGCCGGGCGATTTGGACTGACGATCTGACTGAACAATGAGCAACCGGGCAGTTAGCGGGCCGGGGAGAGGTTGCGCTCACTGGTGGATGTGACCGTTTCGCCATAAAACGTTGATCCGCTCATAACACAAATTATTATTTAGCACCCTAAATGGAAGTTATGAAGAATTATAATTATAATAATTTTCAGATTTTTTTGCATGCTGACACAATTTTGTCTAGATGATGAAACCTAGTAAAACATTGCTCATTCAGGGCAGCACATCAGATAAAACAGAAATGAAATTATGCTCAGCAGTGAGCCATTCAGATACTTGCCACACTCGCTGTGCAACAGCTTCAAAGCCTGTATAAGATTCTGACTGAGGCTCCGCAGTAGGCTGAGAAACACTATGCAAGCAAAGCTAATAGCTGCTTTCTCATTCGTTCCAGCTCAAGACAAGTTTGAGAAATACACCTCGATCCAGCTGTGAAATCACTAGTAGCTCGTGTTTGAACTGTGGTTTAACATGAGTGACGAAAGCAAATCTTTTGTTACTCTTGAGGATAATGCACAAGCCTAACTTTCAGTGTCCTAAAAACCAAATTATGAGTAAAAAAAAAAAAACATTGTTTGCAACATTGTGGATGTCCACTCTCATTCAAGATTTTCCTGAAACAACATTAAAATCTGATGGAGATGAAGAATGTATGTTACAATTCTCAGGGATAAAGAGGTAGACAGATGGTACTGTGTTCAGTAAAGGAAGGCAATGGAAGTCCCATCATGCCTTTACAAAGGCCGCTAGCAGCTACTTGTTGCAGTCATGATAGGAGTCACCAGAGATGAACATGAGCCATATGCTAATGGACTTTTGCTTTCACATCCAGATGTCTTTGGTCTCGTAGTGAAACTTTCTTTGCTTCATTCACAAATGTGACAGGAATAAAGGACCAAAAATAGCTCCCTGATAAAAAAAAAAAAACCTACTGACATGTCAAAGAGGAGAAAATCAAAGATCGAATGAGAGAGGGGAAAAAGAGAAAGAGAGAAAGTTCTTGTGGCGGGTGGCCTAAAAGACACAATGAGACCTGCGTCATCAGCAAAGGAGTCGTTCTTATATGATAAGGCACAATGATGCATATATAGTGATCATTGTGCCAGAATTAGTATTACTAGTGCGCAATGCAAGCATGTTGTCTTGTGGAAAAAAGGCTTATGTTTGTCAGCATTTACAAGATACATTTATCTGAGATGAGATGTAGAATTGCCTCATTAGAAGTCCAAATATGGTGAGACAATGCCATGCGATTCAATGGCAAAAGTAAATACTTGCATGCTTGACAACGACCATTTACTTTCAACTTAAATGTCTTTTTTTTATAAAGAAACTGATATTTGTATGACACTAACACAAACAGGTTATTGATGTAGAAGTATTATGGTCTCCTTTTTGTGTAATTGTGTTATCCCTATAAGAACATCTTTTAAACTTGCAACCTGAACCAAAGGCTCATTCAACAGAGAGGCACAATACATTAAGCTTTTCATTAGGCATGAACCGTTTTTTTTATCCATTGTAACTCACTCCACAGAGATGATCTTTGCCCAAACGATAGGAAGCAGAACCTCATTGGGCAGGAATGTTACATATCTCTGGATCGCTTTAGTGCCAGTAGGCTTGTAAGGCGCAGTGGCATTCACATGGTAAAAGGGAACCACATAAAAATATCCCCTGCTGCAGATATTAGAGACATTATGATAATTTTCATACAGAGGCTTCATACATAAGAATGACAGCATGACCGTTCAGCTCGGAGCAAAACTCCTTTGAAAACCGATCTCAAATATTATCTGTTCTCTTTCGCAAGTCTCTTCATAGGCACTTAGTCAACACTGCCGGATTGCCAGTGAGACGATGCACATCTAAGAAATAAGCAGAAACAAGAACAATAAACACCACATGAAAAGGACACTCAAGTCTTACAAGGTGAAGCGAAGTGGAGAACAAGCCAGAGCACAGAGGAATAAGACTGATAAGCCCTTTTACAAAAATGCCTATCTACAATGTGATGATTTCAGATAATAACATACTTTTCATCACCATCAATTTTGAAAATCTTTGGAAAACGAAAAAAAAAAAAAAATGCCTACCAAACAGTTCATACAGACGTTTATCTCTGTTTCTGTGATTCACCACAAGGATTAATAAGGTTTTATTAATAATATTATGTTTTGTTGTTTTGTTGTAGTTGCTGTTTTTAATCACAAACCATATGAACAATATTTACAAGGAAAAGGACAGCCACCTCATGTTTCAATTCTGCATTTCTGTAGGGGAATAATTTCAACCTGTGACCTAAAAAATGTAAAAAACAAAAACAAAAAAACAAATACCTAGCTCTATTTTCGATCCTTCGAGAGCAAAATTATTCCAGAATAACACTGAAAGAAAGGAAAAAAACCAACAGCAACTAGTGTAACAGTGTGAAGCAGAGAGTCTCAAAAACAAACCTGCAGAGAAATCCGAAATGCAGCGGAGAAAAATAAGGCCCTCGTGCACACGCGCTCTTCCTCCCCCCAAATTAAAACAATCATTGAGTTTAATGCAGGCTGAACGCTGGCTGGCTCTGCACTGGACCGCAGCTCCACCTCAGAGAAAATTGCCATTGAATTTTGATTATATTGCCTTAATAAAAAGTAATGAAAGAAGCCCACGCTCCGCTGCCTTCCCCTCGACCGCCGCGCGGTGCGGCGCACAGCGGCGCGCTCGGGAAAGGCCAGGCCGCCGGCGGGGCTGATTGAGGGTGACACATCTGTGACGGGGAGGCCGCGGTCACGCTGGCCGGCCTGTCCTGGGAGAATGCCCCGCCACCCCCACCCCCCCCCTGCTAAACAGCGGAGGCGCAGCCCGTCCGGAAAGGGAACCGGTCGCTGGTACTCACCGTCGATCCGGCTAACCAGCTCCTCCAGAGCACGCACTTTCCTCTGGATCCCAGGCTGGGCGAAGGTGTAGTTGTCCTTGGGAAATTAAAAAAAAAAAAAAGAGAGAGAGGAGGAGAATTACTGGGACGCGACGCCTTGTTGTAGCCGGCCCGGGTGCTGACACGCTCGAGTGAGCTTTCACTCCAAAACAACATGTGCTCTGCTGCTGTGGGTCTCCCTCTCATTACGGAGAGGTAACCTTCAAGACTCTTTGTCATTGTGTTTAATTTACGACCTCTCGGCGAATTGGTTCCCCACTATGTGTCAAAGGACGCCTCTGGTTGTTCTGTGTTATAGTAACCTGACCAGTGTATACCTGAGACTTGAATTTCATTCTTCACTCTTGGGAAAATGGCAAGAGTCAAGACACCTAAATCCAGAATCAATGTCTTGCCACACCCTTACATTAGCTCTTATTAGCTTAAAAGCTCTTTCCTTGGGTATTTGGTTTATTTTCTTCCACAGAAGAGCCCTCAGTGACCTTGAGAAGCAGCTGAATAAGGTCAGATTAAGGCAGTAATTGGTGCTTCTTTAGCACTGGAAGAGTAGCCTTTCATTCACTGCTGACCTTGAGCACACATTCACAAAGGCACACATTATTCTTTTCCCAAATTGTTCCTTCCATCCATGTGAGCTCCAGACACTCCTTCCCCTCAAGCCTGAGTGACAGCCCGCCCTTGGACCGTTACCTGACCCATTCCCCGACATCTCCCTGAGCCCCCTGGTTCCACCCAGAGGTAAAATTGGATACCAAGAAACACCCTGCAGAAACGGAAAGACTGGTCTCCGGAGTCATGGAGGCATGCCCTATCACTCACATCTCCACCATGCTACGCACATACGTCACGGGGCAAGACGGGGTCATTAGGAGAGAGCCAGGGCACTGTGGGTAATTATGGGCACTGCACACTGAGGGTCACCAAGAGGCAGGGAGTTGTGGGTAAATTATCAGGTGGCTGCACACTGTGGGGTCACCAGCGAGGGAGGCCGGGCACTGTGGGAAAATTACTGGATGGCTGAACAGTGTGGGTCTCTCACAGAGAGGTTAAGTAACAGGGCCAACACACACTATAAGGTCAGTAGCAGAGAGGCATTGTGGGGGAAAAACCGTACGTAGCGGTCCTCGGTACATCCTACAATTGCTACAATTAATTCACCGCCGCAATTCCCGGAAAAGAGGACGAATGCAATCTCAGCACATTCAGCACCGATATTCACTATTTCACCTGAGCACATTTACAGCCACCACATCCACTTGCTAACGAAGAGTAATCACAATCGCCCGTGCATCCCCTGGCAACGTGCCGGGAATAGTGAGCGGGATAATTAAGTGATAATATTCATCTTAATCCTCTCGCCCTCGGTGCGGTTTCATTAGCACCTTCATTTCTCTGCGTAATAACGGTCACAGCAGCAGAGAACAGAGAAGGTGCGTGCTCGTATTGCCCCGGGTTCGAGTGGTTGGCACTTGAAAACCAGCCTTGCCTTATCAAAGGGTTAAATTAACTCTTGGGGGGTTAAATTTCTCGGCAGTGCCCTCTCACAGCGCACTTAACAGTGAAACAATTGCAGAGGGAAACAAAGGTTAAGAGCGATGAATCATAATGTTACCCTCCCAAACACAAAGGCACCAGACATGGATATTGATAAACAATAGTTCTGATGCGGACACATATTTCACAGCAATTACCTGAACGCAGAGTGAGATCAGGGAGCGGGTGAACCCAGCACAGATTGAGTGGGCTGGCCATGAAAACCCTGCTGAGAGCATTACACTACGCCCCCAAGCCCTGTCTTGCTGAGAGTGAGTGTGCGTGTGCGTGTGTGTGTGTGCGTGTGTGTAAGCGTGTAGGTGGGCGAAACCTCGGACAGGATGTGTGTGTGTGTGTGTGTGTCAGTGTTCTCCTAACTACTGTCATATTTTAATATGAAGTAAACCCTTTCAAGATAAAAGAATTCAAGACAAGGAAAGAGACGGCACATCGGTGCCCTTATTGCAAATATCAGAGAGGACGAGTATCACAGCAACCTGCTGAACATTAGGATTAAAATATTTCAACATAACATTCTTCTCTGAAAAGAAAATGACATTTATTATATTTAAAAAGTTGACACCTTTTCAGAAAACCTAATGACATCTTACAGAGACCAAATGAAAGAGGTTTTTACAGCACCGTAATAAGGTCAGGTCTGAAAACCAGCTTGCTCTAATCAACTCTAAATACAGGCACAAGTATGGAGACAAGACTGAACTTTCACTTCCAGTGTAAACAGCACAGCATGCTGGGTGTTCACAGGTGTGTAGTGTAGTGTTTTTGGGTGAGAGGACAGAGAGCAGTGGAGAAGGAGGGCTCAGCCTGAGATTTCCCCAGGCCAGTGCACAGGGCTCCACTTTCCATGTGCTTTTACAGAGAGGTGCTTTAGTGTGCAATCTACTGAGCTTAGAAAAACAGCATCTGCCAACACTCTCCCTCCCCCTCTCCCCTTCCCTCCCCCTCTCCCCTTCTCTCCCTAATTCTCTCCCCCTCTTTCCCTCTCTCCCTCCTTCCCCTCTTTTTTCAAAGAAGGGAGTGATTATCCACTAAACAACTTCCCCGTCCTTCAAGCCCAGCTGTGCAGCTTGCAGTGCAAAGGGGTGTGCTACAGAGGGACGAACTGAATACAAAACGACCGCCGCCCCCCACCTCCACCCTCAGCCGCCACCCCTGGTTCCTGCGACCCTGCAGAGGTGCGGTCACACCTGTGGCAGACGTGTTCTGATCAGAGGGATAGTGGCTGATCGCTGCTGGAGAGGCGGCCCCCGGCCTGGTCCTGGTACCAGGTGTTTCACGAGGCAGCTCTTTTCATTACGCTCATCCACATGGCAGGTCCTTTATTTCTAAATCTACTGCTCTGCCATGCTTTGTTTATACCATAATGCGATTCCCTGTTAAATTACAGCCCAGGGTCAGACTTAAGTGAGCGGTAAGCCTTCCCATAGGCTCCTCTAATTCTGTCTGCATTATTAAAGCCACTCCAGAGACGAGGTGGCCTCTCCGCTTTAATGAATCCTTCTATCATGACCACGGCCATCGTTAAATACCTCGGAATGGCAAAAGGCGGGTCTCCACGGTGACAAAAGGCTGTCATTAACCCGCTGCCCCCTCTCATACGCACGTGCGACACGTCCTGTGAACATCTGTCCTATCGCTGGGGTACATGACCGGGGGGGGGGGGGGTCAACCTGTTCTGCGGTGCACGGGTGAGCTCTTCTGATGTGAACTTTAACCTCGGCCTCCTGACGTTCTCTGAGACCGGGTGGTGGTCTCAGAGAGAGCACAGGTTCCTGCCCAAAACAGGTGGCTTTCAGCGCAGAGAACCAGCTTGAATGATAATCAGCTGGGGCCACACAGAGACACGACAGGGAAACCCATGAGGACAGGCCCTCATTTACTGCACACTCACCACAAGAACACGGACACCCACATGAGAGCGTTCACACCACCAAACACTTCCCAAACCCAATGGACACTGTACATTTAGATCCAATCAGTTATCAGTTAGCCCCTCAAAACCCGCACCTCAAAGGAAAGATGGGGAGAGAGCCTTGTGTTTTGTGTATGGGGTGACTCTGCCGTCCATTTTGTACAGAAAAAAACACCGTTACATAGGCTTATGGAAAGGGGAGTTGAGGACTTCATTTTAAAAACAGAAAAAAAGAGCTGTGAGTTTGGGATGGTATCATGCTTTGATCGTGTAACGCAGGGCTGGGCAATCCCAGCCCCCCTGCCTATAGTCCCGTAGGTGTTGCTGTACAATTACATTTCAATTTGCACCTTATTAGCACCCAGGACGCGTGGTGTTTTCACACGAGGGCCCCTGAATTACGCCGCTGAGTGGGAGCGAAAACCGGCGGACCCCGCGGGCCTGGAAGAATGCAAGCTGTCCATCAAAGCTCGTGGTCACGGCACGCGACGGGTCGTCCTTTCTGGAAAGGCGCTATATCAATCATTTCTTATCTTCTCCTCGCGCCACGTTGTCCGTACTCATTTTGATTAGCGGAACCAGATGCGAACAGTTGCTCACAAGGCTGAAGCCGAGGCGATCCTATTGCACAGGGTCTAATGAAGGCGGGTGGGGGGGTGTCTCTTCTGTGCTCCATTACACATTAAATGAAATGGCCGGACAAGGTACCGCGGCTGCGGGTAAAAACACCCTCAGTAAAAGCATCCGCAGCACAGGACACAACACGACAACAAAAAAGGAGATCGATGGCGGTATCAATTACAGAGATAAGAGCCGGGATAGCGGCCCGGCGAGCGGAGGGGGGCCGGGCTCGCGGCCTGTCTGCTATTGAGCCGCGGTTCCGTCAGCGCCTCCCTCTCTCCCCGCCCCCCGCTCATTCGGGCGTGCCTGTTATCGGAGGCGACCCGGTTCGAGCCCTCTCCTCTGTGTGCAAACAATCGCGGATCACGTGCTTATCTCCCCGACATCTCAAAGTCGCTGTCAGCGACAACCGCATGACAATGCCTCCACGCCTCCTCCCTCTCGCCGCGGGACATGCGCCTCTTTATTTCAAACACTCCGAGGGCCCCTCTGTGTGACTGTGGAGCATCTGTACGGGTGGATATGAGCTCGTGTGCCTGTGAATGAGCGTGTGTACGCGTGTGCATGAGTGAGAGCATGTGTGCTTCATAGACTCAATGAGTGTGTGTATGTGTGTGTGAGAGAGCGCGTCAGTGTGCGAAAGGGTGTTCGTGCCTGGGTGAGTGAGCATGCATGCCTGAAAGAGTATGTGTCTGTGTGTGCATGAGCATGTGTGTCTGAAAGAGTGAGCACTGACCCGACACAGAGAAGCACACCTGTCTGTAAGGAGAGGGAGAGCAGCTCTCCCTGCCCCGCCCACCCCCACCTGCCCGTCAGGAGCGTCCGACTGAGCCAGGCCCCCGCTGCCTGCTAGAGACGCGCCATCTTCATCAGCCCTGCGATACACATTCACATCTCAGAGCACAGCGCCGAACAGCAGCACTGTTCTCAGATCAGGGCTCGTGGCTACACCTGCAGCGCTGGCAGAAAGAGAATCTCCTCTCTTTCGTCTGCTCTGCGTGTGCAATGTGATGAGGCGCGTGTGGGGGATGAGGGGGAGAGGTAATCAGCGAGATGCTACACCGTGAGGGACAGAGGCACCTGCTTTCAGGCACGCCTCTGACCTAAAGGAGAAACCGCAGCTGCGTTTCTCCGCGCTCCTCCGCACCGACAGGCTCACAGTGGCGGCACCAATGGAAGGAGCGCAGTCCGTCAGCCGTGGCGTATGCGTGCGGGCGGGCGGGCGCGCCGTCCAATCAGAGTGTTCAAGGACGGCGCGGTCCCCCCTCCCACGTCTCGGCTCGGCGCCGCTCCTCGAGGTTAACGCTGCCCGGGGATCGAGGATGACACGTCAATCAATGCTAACCGTGTAACGGACAGATGAATGGGCTGCCGGGAGACCGATTCAAAAGTCGCGGACAACCCGTAAGTCATTACGCGGCTCGCCCCAATGTTTCTGTCAATATGACCCCTCCATCACGTCAAAAAGACACGTTCGCCAAATCAAATTGTCTGACTGCCCGCTCCAGTCAGATTGATATTATTTCTCAATGAACACAAGTAAATCTTTATCAGAGCATGACTCAACCAGAGGCTTAATAGACAAACAAATCTCTTCTGTTATTTCTGGAACGTCGATGGCCTCTCATTTGAAAACATGTCTCTGGGGGCTGTAGATCTGTATTCTTGGACAAAGGCCCAACGAAGCTGTGACACATATTAGATGAACAGAACGTAAAGGCAGAGACGCTTACCTAATGCAGCTGAAGCTTGAACATCTAACCAACGACCAAGCAAAACCCTGATCTGAGAGCAACTTGCCTTTAGGCTGGATCAAAGCAACCTTCAGCGAGAGGAGTTTCTCACCATTACAGAATGTGTCTTTAACCAATGCCAGGAAGACTGTGAGCTTAGATTCTTCTCTGAGTGCTCTCTCAATTTCCTCGGCTTTGTATGAAGAAATCTGAAAAATGTACTTCCGCCAACACAGAAAATCGAGGAGAACAAGGTCGACTTCGGATTTTGATTTGTCATCGTATTTGCTTTGTTTGCATCAAGACGTCGGGGTGCTGAGAAAACAAACCTCCAGCAGCAACAAAGTAAAGGCTTTCAGCTTCTATTTGTTCTTCCTGATTTTTCTGCGAATAATGAATAGGCTAAATAAGCACGCAGCTCATTAATATTGTCGGAAGTGTGCCTCACTGGCTGAGGCCCCCTGGGGGCCACTCTATATTTATTTAGGGAATAATATAAGAGGCATGCTGGTGTGTACCCATCCCCCCCCCCCCCCCGCCAACCCCTCCCTTCAAACATGCATACAGAGCATTCTGCCACAACCACAGCTCTGAGCATGCACACTCCACACCGGGGTGTGTGCGGCTGTTATCATGACCTTGGCTCTGGCTAATTATGTGTAGGACACAAGGGAAAGCCTGTTTCCCCCTAATGATTTATAAACAATTTTAACAGTCCTGAACTCCATTATGACCTTAATTAGTTTGTGATCCCCCCCCCTCCCGCCTCCCTGCCCGAAACCCCTTGATCCCCAAGCTGCAGGGGGGGCCTAGAGGAGGACTGTTAATCTTACTGAGGCAGCTGGAGGGCTGTGTCTGCCCCCCCCAATGCATCCTGGGTAGCAGGCCCAGCTACCTGTGTTTACTGTAGCAAAGACCATGCACAAGATCATTGGCAAGTGGTCACACAAGCAGTGTGTGCTGGATATCTGAGAGTAACATACAGTTTTGGCAATGGAACGGATCATGTGTAGACATAAGCTTATGGAGATAATGTAAACACGCAACCACAGGGCTTTCAAGCCAAATGGCTGGTGGCTCTGAGCTCTGGTCAACAACGCATCCAGACACAATGTTTGCAAAATGCGCCCAATGTTAATTTAATCAGTGAATGCTGACAAAAACCTACATAATAATCATGTTTGGAAGTGTATGTAAATATAGAGGCAGCTGCAGTCATACTGAGTGTACCTGGGCACAGGCAGGGACCCACAGCCCTGACCAGCAATACACACATGACCACAGTCCATTCCTGTTGAATGTGCCGAATGCGAAACGAATATGTGAAAGCAGCCACAATGTACTGATGTGTGCAGTATTATCAACAGGCTCCTCTGACCAACTGTTAGAAACTCACAGGACCACGGGGAAAAAGGAAAACGGGATACATGTCTACTCCATCCCCAAGGAGGTCACAATGAGACAAACCTCAGGGAGCTATCCAAACCTGCAGTACAGCAGCTGGAGTCAGAGGGGCACTGTACATAAAGAGGAACATCACTGACGAGTTACATTGTTGTGCCCTCTCTACAAATGACTTGGTGTTAGTACAGCTAGAAGGTTTCTCCAGGGTACAACGCCAGGGTGACACCTAGGATTTGAACCCGCAGCTCACCCAATACTCTACAATGCCACACTACTGTCAGTCATCAGACAGGGGCTGGCATGAGCATTTCCAGGAATTTAACTGGCTCCACACTACTTCAGTCACAGAACAGGGGCTGGGGTACGCACCGCCGCCATTAATCCACTTCGACAGCACAAACCCGGCGCTCCCTTTTCGGCATTCTTTGTTCTCGCTTGTTGCTTTACACAGGGGAATGGTGATGTCTGCCACACAAGCCTCACTGTGTCTGACGGATTATTGTGCCAAAGCCTTTGGGGAGACAAATCAATCTCCGTAAAAAAAGCTAAGATTTCCTCTGTAGTTAAACAGACACATTTACAAAAGTAACAGGCCAGGGGAATTTACCCAAATAAGCTCTCAGGCGGGTGAAACAGAAATTAAAACGCGGCAGTTTACGCGACGGGGGAGCTGCTTGTAAGACTTCTTCAGAAGGAAAGAGACCTCATGACCTGAGGTACAGTGATATGCACCGGGGGCCGATTCTTCATCAAGAGAAAGCAACAGGGCCAAACATGCTGGTTAAGGGGCAGAACAGAGGGAGTGTCCTGGGACTGGACTGAGACGGAGATGGAGATTGGACTGAAACTGAGGGTGTCGTTATGCAGCTGAGAGTCGCACTGTTCAGGGCAGTATTCCTGAGCCCAGCTGCACAGGACATGACTGGGAATGCTGGTATACTGGTATGGCCAAGAGGAGAGACAACCCAGCAGACATGGACTAGACTTGTCCAGAGCAAGTTATCTGCCGTACACACACACAAGCACACACGTACACACTCATGCACTCTCACGCGCTCTCTCTCTCTCATAAACACACACACACATACACACACACACACACACTCTCTCACTCTCTCTCACACACAGTCACACACAGACACACTCTCTCTGTCTCTCACACACACACAGACAGACACACACACACTCCATCACAGCGGAAATGCTGCAGATGTATTTTTTGTCATGCCGTGGCTTCGGGGAGAGAATTCTCTGATAACGGCTGGTGTTTCCAACAACTAGAGTGACAAGCATTTCTCATTTTGGCACAGATGGATTCACTCCTGGTGTTTGTGATGGATCTTCTGCATGTCAAAGCGCCCAGAGAACTCTTTACACCGTTGACCTTTTCAATCACCAGCAAGCTCCCATTAACCACAGATTAAGTGGATCCCTCTCTCACAATGCCCTGCAGCAGACTGACCACACATATATAACAAATATAATATATTTCACATGTGTAAGTAATACAATTACTCACACGTATGAAATATATTATAAATAACTTCATATGTGTAAGTAATATGATTACTTAAACATATGAAATATAAATATAAACACACAACAATATATAAATATATTTTAAAAACACAAGTGCTTTTTCATTCATTTTTCTACCCCCTTTTTCCACAATTATTCGCTGCAAGCAGTCATGAAATAGTCTTTCATTTTTTCAGTACATTTTTTTTAAACTATCCCCTCTGGAAATAGTGCCCCCTAAGGTACCCGATGACTATGCAATTGTACAGGCTTCTGAACCAAATAAAACTTGATTGATTCACAACGTGGAGTAAAGGGCAGGAGTACATGACGATCTTTTCGACTGAATGCTACACCGTGGCCTTCATAAAAGCCCTCAAAAGAAACATTCACCCATCGACATCACACTGCAGCCTATCATTTACCCACGCTAAATACCATCTCTCCTCTCTTTCGCTCAGACAAAGAGAAATCATTTAGCTGGGTTACCACTGTTAAATACATTCAACGTTGAAGAATACAAACTTCATTTCCAGATGAAATGGGATTCAGGGCAACAATGGTAATCACAATTGACGTTTGCTCTCACGGCGATGGATGGGATTTCTCAAAGGGCTGACAGGGAGCGATTGTGTGCGTGAGCACGGTGCAGTTCAGATAACCGCCCCCGAACAAACGCTCCCCGGGACCTCCCAGTTCGGCGAGGTTGCGAGGGAGACAATGAGCTAAAAACCATTAATGCCTGAGAAAACCAGCTTTGAACACACAAATTACTGCGGCAATTAAGAGACAAAACCAGCACCAAAGGTTGTGCGGCTTGGAGTGAATCTTTAATCTCAACCATGAGTGAAGGGAGATCAATCACTGCATACTAATGCACCCCCTGTCCTCTGGCGAGGCAGGAGCACTGTGTGTGTGTGTGTGTGTGTGTGTACACAGTGCATGTATGTCTGTAAACATGAGTACAAGCACGAATACGTAAAGCATACTGTCCATATGCATGTATGTATACCTATCTGTGCCTGTGTGTATGTGCACATGTGTGTATGAGTGAGCATGTGTGTGCAGCGCGTGTGTGTGCGCAAGCATGCATATGTATAGCATGTGCATCTGTGTGCCTGGCATGCCCATGTGTTCGTGTGAGCATACACATACCCCCAAGAGACCTATTTTGGCATGCTGATTTGATATGTACTCCTACTCCCCGCCTCCCTCAGACCCCCCCTGCCCCCTCCCCCCAATCCTGGCTGCAAGTCAACTCGTGTGCACATCAAACGGCCCATCACAGCTGCACCCTCTCTCATCGGCAGGGGAAAAACAACACCACACAAACACTGCCGGAGACCTGAGCACGCCACCTGGGAATAGCGCCGGCTCCTGGATCCCAGCACTTTAACTATAATGGTGTATCGCTTTACCCCGAGCTAACCACCTACCTGGCAATACTGTCTACCCACGAGTCCCTGGGGCGAGATACATCAAGGCAACCACAACACCACTTGTGCCTTTATAGCTTTCAATCAATTAGAGACACAGAGGAAGAGAGGGAGAGAGAGAGAGAGAGAGGGAGAGAGCGCGAGCGAGAGACGCAGTGTGGAGCAGTGCCGTGTTCCCTGGGCGCGCGCTCACCGCCGGGCCTCATGGGTAAAAAGGCAGCATCTGACTGCGGAGCGGGGCGGGAATATTCATCATGCACTTTATTCCTGGAGAGGTGCAGGACGGTACGGCGCGACTCAGCGCTGGGGACTGGAAGCCCTCTTTCCCCCACTCTCTCTCTCTCCTTCTCTCTCCCTCTCCATTCCTGCACGCACATCCCCCTCTCCCTCTCTCCCAGAGGTGCTCCGCACAGCCATGAAATTAATCAGCCGGCGCACACCGGCGGCGGACGGGGAATCAATTTACCTGAATGCCGTCCAGCAGTTTGCTCATGCACCAGAAGCTGTCAGCCTCGATGTTCCGCAGCGCTTCCTCCTGCAAGCTGGAAACATCGAAATTTTCCACCTCTTCCTCTGCGAGGAGAGGAGAGAGAGAGAGAGGGAGAGAGAGAGAGAGAGAGAGAGGGAGAGAGAGAGAGAGAGAGAGAGAGGGAGAGAGAGGGAGAGAGAGGGAGAGAGAGAGAGAGGGAGAGAGGGAGAGAGAGAGAGGAAGGGAGAGAGGGAGAGAGGGAGAGAGGGAGACGAATCAATGAGCGGGCCCTAAACTCACTGCGAGAGGCGGTGAGGGTCATTGCCGAAATCCGGGAGAGAACAGGATTATCCGCTAAAGTGGGGGCTTCCAAATGCACTTTCACGACAGTGGAATAAAAAAAGATATGCATTTCCTCTCAAAGGGAAAGCAATTGTTCCTGTGCTTTTCTCCCCTGTTGAAGAAATAACACCGTTAGCCATATGTGCGCAGGCCTTTCTATATCTCCACCAATCCGAAGCAACATTTATATCGATGCTGTGCTGGTGATAGGATGAGTGTGACTCCATGAATCTAAAAATAGGGGGAGAATCATTTCAGTGACTCATTGTTTTGAAGCAAAAATACTGCATTCAGTATGGACAGCCAGTCTTTGGGTTGGTTCACACACATCAAAAACTGTCTGTGCATCAGCAGGTTTATGAAGCCTCACTCTACCACCACCATCTCTTATATTTTGGTTAATGTTATCTGTATGGGTATCTACAGTAAATCTTTACATGCGTTTGTCAGCAGTCCAGTGTGTTTTCCCAGACTTTACAAACAACTGAAGAATCTCCTCCCCTCTTGAAACTCTTTGTCTCAAAAACCGATGTTTGTAAGGCACTGACTTCAAAAAAAAGCTCCATCCTCCAGACAAGACATACTCATTACGGACGGGCTGCGAGTTCTGCCGTCTCCGTGGTAACGTGAGCAAAACCTTGAAGGGCTGTGCACGCTCAGATTGATGGTGAGAGCATGGAGCAGCACATCAGGGGGACACAGATGCAGCCCAGACATGAAGCGCACCTCCGTGGATGGGGGACGTTTTCGCATTTGATACAGGTACTGGCAATTACCAAGCTTCTGTTCTCGTGGTGTCATTTCATTTGAATGTCCGACGGACAGCAGTGAGAGAAGCTGATGCGGGTTTCCTGGGCTGGAAGCAGAGCCGCCAGCGCTTCACGCTGAAAGCGATGACGGATAATAAGGCTCTTTAATGAAGAAACAGAGCTTTGATTTTTCTCCCCCTTTTTACATTCAGGTGGAAATGGGGATGCAGCAGAGAGGACTGGAGGACTGGCCTGGAGAGATGGCCACGCTAAGAGCTGGGCTGTCAGACTGCCCTGGCCCCCGCTGTGCATGTGAGCCCTGGACGCGTGCCCGCTGGCCTGCCTAGCCAGGTCTAATGGCATGAGATTGCACCTGTGTTTCCTCTTCCCAGCACTCACTCCTCTTTGACTTGTTGTGCCCTGTGATTTATCAGCAGTTCCTGTCACTCTGAAAACACCTTTCTTTATCACACCTGTCTGCAGCCAGTAGGAGGCACTGTTATGCTTTTTACGTACACAAAACAGATCTTATCACAGGGCGGGAATACTGATCTCAGGCCTTGGCTGCCCAACGAGCCCCTACATGACCTTTGGTCATGAATGTTACTGCAACCAACCAACAGTGTCCATCTAACCTCTCTCCTCAACTATGTGTAATGACCTGCCACATCCAGTATCAAATATATGTTTGATAAGTACACTTGGACCATTCCAAATCACATGGAGGAGAGCTACTTGCTGCCCACTTGTCAGTTAGGTAATGAGAAAAGTGTGCTGGTGTGCTGTGTGCTGGCCCACCCACTGACGTTTTTGATTGGTCAGCCTTTACGTATACGTTATCTCAGTTTCCAGCAGGGTCATCAGGCCTGACACACGGCTCCTGTCTGCTGTGTTAACTGTCCTTTACACAGACTCCCTCCACCAGCTCACTGATCTTCATCACGGGCTGCAGCTGACTCAGAGAGGTCAAACACAGTGCCTCACATTATTTACCTCAGCCACTGAAAGCAGGCTTCCCTCCCCCCTCCCCCCTCTCATTCATTACTAAAACATGCCACTGGGATGCCGCTTTTACCCAGCTGAATGTATCTTTAGTCACCTGAGAGGCTTTCTAACAACAGACTTCATCAGGAAGTAGGGCTGACTCATTCTTATTTTAAGTCTGTCTCTTATTAGCGCACGACACTTCGTGTGCTGGGCGAGATAAATGGAAGGGCGGGCTGTAACAGCAGACAGCTGAAATCTGTACTGGGCCAGGATGAACTCCCACAAACCCTTTGCTCACTGAGCTGTGTCTCCACAGAGGGAAACCTGAAGACAACTGTCTAAATGCATCCAGAAGAGCAGCAGGGCCAGGTGACACCGCTGTAAACCTCTGCTCCACAGGTGACAAGTACAAACTTTTTGTCTTTGTAACACACGCTGTAACACACTACATCTGGGGCTAAAGCAACTGAACACAGGCAAGCACACATCACCGCTGGTACATCAGCGAAAGATTTCTGATGTTCTCAGCCACCGGATACACGTGCCAGTCTGTGCTGGGATTAACGACTCTCTGAATGGGACGGATCGTAAACACCCCAAGGTCTGTTCGCCGCTCCTCCGGAGTCCGCCGCAGCGCCCCCGCAGACGGAAACAGAACCGGATTAGGAGGTACAGCTGCCAGACACCCTCACAAAGCCGGTGTACGTTCTCAAAAAGGCTTAAGAGCTGTTTGTAAAGGAATTACCGTCAGTCAAATTTGACTTTGTCGGGGAACACTTCAGAGCGCGCAGCAGAAAAGCAGTGCAAAGCTGCAAGCAGGAACATCCTGAAACAGGAAGGAAAGGGAGAGGGCAAACAGCACGTGTGAACGGATCACCTCAGGAGATAAGCCCTGCCAAACAGCAAGGAGCAAGCAGGGTACATATTAAAGCAGACAGGCGCGCATATTCCGCTACACTGGCAGTTCCAGGATGCAGCAGAGCCGTGTGACCGCTTCTTTCCCCCGCGCTTCTCCACCACGTCATTTTTACCGCCACTGCCCTGGACGCCGCTGTCTGCCCGGTTCCGTTAGGGGGGGGTAGCGACCCCCCCCCCACCCCCCGAAATAAAAACGCCGGGCTCAGAAGGGGAACATTCTCATTTGGGCTGGGTCTCTGCTGGGACACCCTGTCAGCCTCATTGGGCTGGGCCAGGCCCCTCAGACCCACAGGGGTGTTAATTAGCACATCCAGCGAGCAGGAGCGGCTCTCTCGGTGACACTCGCACGTCAAGCACACCCCGATGTGCAGGAGCCTGGGGCTTAATTACCGAGAAGGAAATAACAACACGCGGCACACTCACGCTCCACAAACTCACATCTCATTTTCTCACGTATCGACAGGGAAAAATTCTCACATATCCCCCCCTTTCATTTTTTTTCTTAACCTCTCTTGTCTTTTTCCCCAACTAATACAATTGTTATGTTTTACAATGTGCATGCCTTTTTTTTAGTAAAATATAATATACAATACATTATGCTGTTAGGGCACCCTCCTAGCATAATGCTGTCACAAAAGAAAGGACAATTAAATTACAAATTCCGGACTTTCCAAGATTTTGGATTTCGCCATCTGTACTTTGTGCTCACTGTCAGCTGAAACGGAGAGGGTGCAGAGAAAGCCCAGCCATTCAGCAGCCACCCCTCCATCTGTGACACAGGCTTCTTCTTGGCCCACTTCTGACTTCCTGTTGGCCCAGTTGGGACTTCCTCTTGGCCCGGAGCTGGCGGCCCAGGCGAGAGACAGGTTCTCTCTGGACCGGGGGCTTGGACAGCTGTGTGGCACTGGCTGCGACGCCGCGCTCCCTCTCTGGAGTACCACCCCGCCATCTGCCCCGAGCGATATGAGCGACGTGGGCACGGTTACAGAGAGCGGGGTGACACACGCCGTCCTACCCCACAACAACGAGCGACGGTCCCGAGGCAGGGCATCTAGGCGGCTGATGTCACGGAGCTCTGCCAACAAAGCCAATCAGTCATCTTTATACACTAAGGTGGTAGTCTTCCCTCGCCAAAAAACGCTCTGATTAAATCAAACGTTACGTTCTTAGTGTTGGTTAATGACCATTCATTTAGAACTACAAAGGTGTAATTGAAACCACATAAAATTAATGGAGGAGTCTAGTTGGCTAACCCATCATTTTAACACACCAGAAAATGAGACTGGGGGAAAGTAATTAGAATGGGAAAGAGGTACGGTGTGAAATGTGTGGATCTGTTCAGGATTAATGGACATCTTCATCTTCACCATGAACCATTAAGGTCACCACAATCTGTAGTGTGTAATGAGTGTGTACGCAGTGTTGATACTGTGTCATGTGTCATTTAATGACTGCGTCCAAAATTTGCACAGTGTGATTCTGAGGTACATCTGCAGTGTTAGCTGGGGTAAAATGTGACCTCTCTCTCTCTCTCTCTCTCTCTCTCTCTCTCTCTCTCTCTCTCTCTCTCTCTCTCTCTCTCTCTCTCTCTCTCTCTGCAGTGAGAACATTTCACTCTTCTTACCATTCACTTCACTGACTGAAATCCATCCATCAGATAAAATTTGCTACACTAACTCAAATCTTTCAGCTACAAGTCACTACATTAACAATTATATCACTTACATGCCATTACACTACCTGAAATCTCCCCAATTAAAAATCATTGTTATAACTGAAATCTATCAACAAATTAAACTAAAATCTCAGATATTCTATTATGATTTTCTGATATCTGATAAAAGTCAGTGTAATAATATTAAATTAAATACAAATCATTAGGTACAATGTTCTGTTACTTCCTCTTTTGAAACAAGTAAAAACTAGTTTGATGTCTTTCATCTGTGCAAGTTAGAAAGATGCAAGCCCCTGTTTGCACACTATTACAAAATGTTGGAACAAATTATTTAATTATAAGTTAACTGACCATGGACATAATCTCATGAAAACACTGCAATCCACACAGTTTTGACTTCTCTGCAGATAGCAAAAAAAACAGACGTGGTGGAATTCGCCTCTGATGCAGAGCTCAGTAATTCTGACCCCAAAGCCCAAACTCATGTGGAGCAGATAATGGCTCTGAAATCCCATTATGACGGCGGCTTTATTTGATAAAGGCTGAAGCGAAGCGCTGAGGTCTGTCTGAGCGAAACGCCGTTTCTGCGAGACCTCCGCCTCGGATGCGGCGATAAAGTCCGATGTCAACGACAGTGCCGGGCCACCTGACATCCTGCTCTTAGGACGCGGAAAGAGTGCCGCAAATAAGCTCTCTGGAGTGAGGCGGACTGCCGCCACAGAGCTGGAACATCTATATAGACTCCGTGCCACGTCGCCCGCAAAGCATTCTACCCTTTCTTTCCACACTTGTTCTATTCAGGCCCACACTCGTCTGGGGTAAAGAGGCACACACGCCACTGTGGGTTGTTTGAGGATATCTCCTAATGGCTTATTGCGGAGCAGTCCAGGGAACAGCGTGTTTTCTCACCTAGGGTTTGAAACAGCCATCCTGGGGTGACAAGCAGGTACCTCCAGACTAAGGGTGTCAGAAGCCATCTTATATGGTAGTTTTGAGCAAATCCACAGCGTTTCCCTCAAGCTATCTGGGCAGAGATTAAAAACTATACAGGCACCCGATTAAAAAAAAACAAAAAAACACTGCAGTGAGGGTAAAAACAGCTGACAATAAGCACAAAAATAATTGCTGGGAATGAGTGCTTTAAGCTTGGCATTACATTGCTCCACAAGGCACAACTTTGAGACCTGACCTTCTGAAGTACTCCAGTAATACCTGGAAGTTTAATATACTTATTTATATAAAATATCATATTTTTATACATACCAAGAGGTATGTAGTGATGAAAATATTGCAATGTCGGAGTGGTCTGCTTCCTTGCACAGTGTAAAAACATGCTGTCTTCTACGGACTGTCCCTCGTACCCTTTTGAGCATGCACTTTTGAGGTGGGGTCTCCGCTTACACCCTATGCCTTTGGTGTAGCACTCCAGCTCAACGTCGCCCTCTTCAGGACAATGTGGAACCATAAATAGGATGGGTGGATTTTATTTTTCCTGATTTGGAAAACATTCTTTTCCCCAGAATATCCTCAATGCAGTTCGTCTCCTTATTCCACAACACACTGGGTTATGCCTCCTGGCATCAGCAGAAGGACTAGTCTCAGATGTAATGCAGCCTTTCCACTACCTGCACAACATTTTGCACTGTTTCCCTAGTGATCCCTAGGAACAGCAAGCGCAAAGAACAGTTTAAAAGGAATTTCTAAGGGACAGGGGGAAAGTGAAAGTTTCCCGGCTGTGAAATATGAGCAAAGATCAGGACATTAAGGGATTAATTTCTGGTAATCTGCCCGCCAATGAGATATCATTATATCATTAGACATAATGGGAAAATTACAAGATAATGACCGTAGCCACACAGAAAAAAAGTGCCTTTCTTGTAGGTTTTAGTTAACAAATATGTGAAATATTGTTATAAACAAATTGACACTGATGACCAGCTAGCACACTTATGAAGTGGTCTCACTTGCTTCGTGAGAAAGAGGACTGTCTTAATTGTTATAAATTGCACTGGTCAAGCATGGTATCTTTCTTGAGAAAAAAATGAGCAAATCACAATTTTTCAAGGCATAAATCTGTGCTGGAATTCAATTTATAGCTTTTTATAGCAGAGTAATTAACTAATGCCAAAAATATTTAATAACCATGATTAGTCAAGGAAAAATGGAGAAAGAAGTATGCTTTTATGACAAGGGGCATTCATTTCTCCTTATTAGTTCCAGCTCTATATCACGTTGCATTACAACATTACAGAATGCATGTATAATTATGAAATTAGATTTCTATCAGTACATATCCCAGATATCAAGCCACAATTTGCAGTTAGAGGCATGAACTGAATACTTAGCATTTCTTAATGTATAATAAATAGACGATCATGCATGTTTTTTAATCAAACAGTAAGTAGTGATGATATGACTGGAAACTATGCAATGTATCTACATACTGCGGGCTGTCACCGGTTACTTCTCCTGAAGCTTTTAGGAGACGGACAAATTTTCAGTTTTCACTGGGATCTGGTAAATAATTCAGACTGCTTTGAATCATCATTGCACATGTAGAATTTTAGAATCTGCGCTTTTTAACGAGCAAACAGCTTGTCTGTATGCCATCAGTGCAGTAAGTCTGTGTCAGGATCCTGAGATGCAAGCAGAATCTCCTTTGCATGCAGATGTTACTTAATGACATGCTTGCTGTTTAATACTGTGCTTTTGCAAAAAAACTAAACAAGTAAATAAATAACGCACAAAAATGATAATAAAACACCATCCTAAAAACCCTGCCCCATCAGGACAATTGGCTCTTGTGAGGGATATGAGGGAGGCTCAGTGCTAGTCTTAAAACATGCTGTGACAAGCAGGAATCTGTAAACAGAGAGGCAAATAAGCTCTGGCTAGGATACCACCAAGTGATTCATTAAGGCCACCTGCATTGGTCTCTCACTGAATGCCGTGCACAGACCCCTAGCCGATAGACACCCATGCCGGAGACTGATAACAGCACCCGCTTGTTAACCACGTGTCAACAACCCGTCACACTTCACTGGCCGACCAGCTCACTGGGTTGAGGCCTCGTCCTGAAGGCAAGGCAGGTGCGTGCAAACCAGCGCCGCGGAGACAGCTGCTGGGGTGGGCGAGTTACGCCACGGTTAGCCGCGCCTGCCGGCCACATCGTTCTGTCGCTCCGCTACCAATCCCGCCGTTCAGAAGGCCTCAGAAGCCACGCCCTCCCGCGTGACGTCTCCGACCTCCATTCGGCTGTGGTTCTGCGCGCCGCCCGGCGCACTCGACGCCCATCCGTCCGCCGGGACAAGCGGCGAGGGAGGACGAACGCCCTCAGCCGCCGCCCGAGTGTAGTGTCCCGCTCTGCGGGAGGCGCCGCGCTCTCCGCGAGCGGCAGGCTCACTGACAGCGCATTTGATCACACACCGCTTCGTGTTTACACAGCTCTACGAGGCAAATATTTCCAACGCGCCCCGTCTACAGCATCTGTCAAATGTTTTCTATGATGAGCTCGCCCTACACCCTCCTCGCATTCACATTCTTGTCAGGCCTTTTTTAATACAGGATTTCGGGTACCCGAGCTTTTATGCCAAGTACAAGAACAAAGGCATTAACATCCATATTATCATCTACCGGTATTACTGCTCTGTTGGCACCGCTGACGTCAGTCACCCATTTTTATGCAACCAAGCTGTTTCTTGTTCATTATTATTCTGACAAGCATATCTTTGCAAGGGACTGAGAGGATTTAGATTGCAAAGCAGGCCATAAAAGACTCTGAGAAAGTATTGTGTTTGTTTTTTGTTTTTTTTGTTTTTTTTAAGCCCCCCCAAGAAATAAAGAGCCAAACTTTAGAGACAGCATCTTTGAGATCTTCAAACCCCATAGTTCCAGCCCTTTTTTCTAATTACATCTCAAACTTAAATGTCAGTCACACGCCAGGGGTTTCCTGAGGACACCCGTGCTGCGGCAGACGGGTGACCCCTGCGCGGCCCTCTCGCCCGGCAGGGCGAGCGTCATTAATCACCTCTTGCATGGCGACCGGCAGGATCCGGGGGCCTGGAGCTCATGCCAGGACTGAAGCCCGCGCCTCCCCGTAGAGTCCATTTCTCTCCTCATAATTACATTAATTGCAATTAGCTTTCAACTCCTTCATAATTCGTGCGCTCCTGACACCTGCAGAAGGCCTCTTGGCTGACGTTCAGCGTCATTTTCGCCTCCGTCATCACTCACTCCGGCCCGCTTGTCCCCGCATCCCCCTCCGGCGGGTGATTTATTGCGTCCCGAGACCAAACAGAATCTGCTGCTCCTCAACGGCTGCTGGCTGCGAAATTTACGGCGGGCCCCGCATGCCGAACGCTTCCGCCGATAATCAGAGTGGCGGAAAGCGAGGAGGCGGCTCTGTGTGACCGAACGACGGCCCCCGGAGGGGAGGCGCGGGGGGGGGGGGTGGGGGGGGGGGGGGGGAGCGTGGCACTGTCGGCCTCCTCTACTGGACGCTCGCAGGGAAGGTATCACTCACAAACGTGCTGCTCTCAGCACTGTGAGCAAACTGGCATGGTGAGAACGCTAGCGCTGGAACGCCGGGGATCGTGGGTGTTAAGTGCAGCCTGGGGGAGGGTTCTTTGGGCTGCGCAGAATGGTCTAGTGATGCCGGTGAGTGCAGAGCCCTGGCAGGTGAGTTCACCGTTCAGACCGTGCCTATGACAGGCGCTACCCACAAGACCCTGTGGCAAGCCACTCAGACAGCTATCCTTCAGCAGTGCCCGGAGCGGTCTGCGGGGTGCTGTTTGCTGTGAGAAACATCAGTGTGCTCCCCCTGCACTTCAGATGGAGATGGTGCTGCTGAACCCTCAGCCTCACACCCCCCTGAGAAAAACCTGCACGGCGAAACAAAGCCAATGACAGTATAGATCTCCATACGATCAATAGCGTGCCATTCCCACACCATTCCATCAGACATGCTCCACTTTAATTACAGCTTTTATGGCTGCCTAATGGGAAGCTGCTCTTGTCCTAAAGAATTAAAGTAGTCTGGAGAAAAAATAATCTAACAGATTAACAGCATCTCTCTCCACCTTGGCTGGAACATTTTTTCAATAACACAAATTAAGGACTGGAATGCATTTTTGCAAACTGCCAGAGGTTATCGGTTAAGCCATTTGTCCCTACTGTTATATTTGATTTTACAAAAACAAACTCTGATCAGTTCTCAAAGTACTGGCTTTAATGCAAAACAATATCTAAGCTTCTACTTTCACAGCCTCCCAGAGTCAGTAGATAATATTATTATCTATATTAATATAAGATATTGATGTTTTCATAGGTAGCAGTATCAGATTTCACTCTGAGAGACATCTGTAAAAAGATTATTGTAAAAGAACGTCTAGTCTACAACAGGTATTTTTTACCAGCAAAGTGACACAGATCTATAAAACACACACACACACACACAACACCTGCAACAGGTGCAATGCTATACTGCAAAGTGAACAGTTAGAGTTAATTACAACTTGTAAACGTAGAAAACTTCTGGAAACGCGCTCCTCATGCATCTTCACACCGCTCCACACAACACACGCTCATTCTTCCACACACTCATTTCTTTCTTTAGGAAATATAATCCACATGGAAAGAGTCCAAAGGTTTTCCTTTCTGCCTTTTTTCCCCCACCCAGAGTTATAATTTAATTTACTGCAACTGTAACAATGGTCAGGGGCACTGAATTAATTGCAATTATGAAATAAAAATGGCACGCGTAAAGTAAACTTGTCAGAAAAATAAATAAATAAAATGCATTTAGGTACTTCAATTAGTTTTTTTTCTTCTTATTACAAAGAATTGGTAGTTGGTAGTTTTTTGGCGATGATTACAATTGCCGAGTTTAACCTATCCTATGTAATTTAAAACTCCCATGGCAAGTTCAACTTATCATTTACCAGCTTTATTTAATTAAAATAAACTAATAATACTTTTATTAAACCGCACCATAACCATGTTTAAAATAAAAGTAAACAGCGGATAAATGGCTAATGATGTTAGTTAAAGAGAGGGTATAAAATCAGAAAAAACAGACGTACCTTGTTTAAACATCACTATATACAATCAATAAAACTACTGAAAGCACTGGCAGAGCTTCTGATGCAGTCTACCTTTGGGAGAGCATCACAGCTTTGATTTATGTTGGAAAACTTTGCTCTTATTTGCACTTTAGACTGAAGTATCCACCACCGTGTATTTCAACGAGAATACACAGACACACCAGTATGTACAGAGGCATGCAGCACCCGCATGCACATCTGAACAAACACATACGCACACATACACACACAATCACAATCTTGCATGCGCACACATGTAAACGCACACGAACCACTCACATACACACTGCACTGCAGACAGGCAAGGAAACGACAGCTCTGAGCGTGTCACACACACGTGCAGCCACCACTGATCCAGCAGCTCCACGGACCAAAAGCCTTCATCAATTCATCACCCGGGACCGCTCCCAGCACACTTCCCCTCCGCCGCGGCTGTCACTCAGAAGCTCATTTACACCTGGGTAATTGGGCCAGATGAGAGAGCTTTCTGCAAGGCTGACGTTCCCCCTAATGCCCAATCCCACGAATGGCAGGGCCGCGGGCCGGCAGCTCGGTCAGCACACAGCTCATTGGCCCTCCGCCGCTCACCACACAACGGCACACCACACTACGGAGGACACCATCAAAAGCCGCTCTCCCATTGCTCTACTGAGCCCCGAAAGAAGCCTGGTGCTCAATTTACGCAAGCACGTCTTCAGATTAAAACTCGTAAGGATTACCAAATAATTGGATTAATTGGATTGGATTTTGGATTACAGATTTGCACATCATTTTGACAAACAGATCAATCACGACCGACTGCACCCCGGTCAAGTAACTTTGTCTGTTTCATGAGCACTGTATATTCGGCATTACTCAGAGGACTGGATACAGATGACTTTACCTACTAAAATTTCCTTGGGAAAATTGGTAAATAGAAAAACAGAAAGGAGCCGATATGCTCTGTTTATCTAGAGAATAGCACCTTCCTGCCACTGGAGGCTAGAAGTTATCACACTGTCGCCTGTTCTCTGAGGTGTTCACAGCCAGCCATTTCCAACCTGGCAAAATGTTACACACGGTCCACCAGTAAGCGTGGTCACTCTCTCTTCAGTCATTGCTGCAGTAGGTCACGCTCAGTGTAACCTCTGTTTGAGTGGCAGACACCTTTAAAGAGACGCCCATTACAAACCCTGCTTTACATCTTACATCGCATCTCTACAGCCGGATGTTAACTGAAGCAACTTAGATACAGAGGCAATACACCATCTGGAATTTGAACATGCAATCTTCTGGTCACAGGGAAAATTAAATCTCCACCATGTCATGCCACTCAGCTGCCAATGTACATGTAGACACCTGCAGGGCAGCCACTAAGTGGCTGTACTCCTGCTTTGAACTCTAAACAAACTCAACCATTGATTTCAGACTGAGATAAATGAATTCAGAGAATTGAAGGGTTTATCTACTGACCCCAGCAGAATCCATTTCTTACACTGTAATTAACCTGAGTGGAAAACACAAGCAACAGGTTTTAGGATTCCTAAATTTGATTCCATAAATATATACACTGCATGGCACTCACAGCTCAATGCAAGCACACAATAAAACATAACGCAATGCCTTTTAAAAAACTGTGCTCTTAATTGTATTAATGTATACAAAGGTGTTTTTTTTTCTCCAGGAACTCCCTGGACAACCTTATCACCAAAAAACTTAACAATTTCACAAGAAAAAGACAGACACGCTGTGAAATTCTGGCAGGGGAAGCAATTTCTTTGAATACATGTATTTATTCCAAAAAGTCTGCACCTGTGGATACGGGGGTGCGAGTCGAATGGAGAGGTCCTTCTGCGCTCCTCCCCCCACCCACACTCACACCCACCCATTGTGACGGTCCAGCAGAGGAAAAACAAACACCGCGACTCACTTCCCAACCGTCAACCACCAGATTTCTTCATCCCAAATATATCCCCCAAAGTGCTTTTTTTTTCCTAGTGAAAATTGATTGGGAGATGGCTCCTTTCACTCTGTCTGTGTCTCTGTGTCTCTGAAGCACTGCCCCGGCTCCATTTCCGGGCGCTTAATAGAGCCCCAGCAGCCCAGAGCTGGAGCGAGCGCCCGGGTTTGACTGAAGGAGCTGTCTCGCCGACGTCAGTCTTTATTGGACCCAGCTGAATCGTGGGTAATGAACGGCCAGGGGCCAGCCCGGGATCGAACACAACAAGCTTCTGCAGGGGGAGCAAGGGAGAGGAAAAGTTCCGCTCGCTCCCCGAGGAAGCCTCACCCCTCAACCGCCGCCTTCGTCACATCTTCATCCCGGGAGAGGGCGGAGACGCGCCTCCACGCCCCGCCGCTCTGCCTGTCCGCCGGAGCACAGCGACACATTCCAACGGGCGCAAAATTACACTGCGCTAATCCCGCCACGTCAAAGCGCAAATCTCCCGTAGACAAAAAAAAATAAATAAAAATAATAATAATAAGATAAAAGATTGCACATCAAAAACATCACATTGTGTGTCACACCGTTTCTGCTGCTTCTGAAACGCTCATTGAGCATACAAACACATGGAAACCAAGCACGGAGCCTGAGTATGCAACAGGGAGGAGGGAGCCAGAGGAGAGCGGAGGGGACGGATGCAGCTCTTTTACCGCTATGACACGCACACCAATGGCACTCTGCAGAGGCGAGACGTGCCCTTTGCACGGTTTCAGGAACAAACCGTCTCAGGACGTAACAGGGCGCGGCATGCCGTGCGAGGGGAGAAAAGGCTGCACCCGGAAACGCAGACTGCACAGTCATTCCCCTGCAGTGTTTGAGCCGCGTTACCTCGGCCGTTATTTTTCAACGATGCCTGAGGAAGGCTGCCAGTGGCGTCTGCCTCTGTCCTGCTGGCTTTAAGATTGTCCGTCTCTCCTGCAGATGCTCTGGTTAGCTGCCTAGCGCTAGCTGGGGGGGGGGCTGCTTGTGAAAGTGTGATTGTGTTGAACATTGGCACAGGGTCAGGAGAGAGGCACTAATGGGACGCGGCCATAAAGCATACCATGGGAGATTTCTCAAGTGGCCTGGATATATCACACATACCATTTACTTGTTTGGCAGACTGGCTTTAACACGCAGTATCCATTGTGACAGCTTGAGTAATTACTCTAGCAATTGGGGACTGTGCCTTGCCCGTGGGTATTCAAGCAGTACGCCCAGCTGGAATGCGAACCCGCCACCCTTCTGGGTAAAAGCCCAACTCCCCAAGCCCTACTCATGGCACACTACCCAATCGACAGCAGCTTCATCCGCGAGTGTGAGAGAATACCGCCACTTTCATGCCGATGACTTATACAGGGGCACCTGAGGCTATGTGAATAGAGAGTCAAACCCCTGTAGCACTGGGGAGAAGCACTGAGCTGTGGGCTTTGGAGCAGCTTCCTGTTGATTCTGCAGCCAAGAGCCAATTAAAGATTTTCTACATGGAGGAAGTCGCCAAGAATAACAGGTACAAAACCCCCGCTCCTGGGATCTCTTTCAGCAGAAGAACGGGACCGAGGGATCCCTTGCAAATAGAAAAGACTGGCTGAGAGGTACTCACCGATGTATTCGAAGACATAAACGACAAAAAAGGGCGTGACGAGGTCGTTGATGCCCTGCACGTAGCCACTGGCGGGGTGGCGGATGGCCCAGATGAAGAGGATTCGCTCAAATATCTGACAAAGACGGCAACAGAAACAAGACAAGTTAGAACAACCACAAAAAAACGCAGAACAAATCTGGACACGGCATAAGCAAAACTCATAGCAGCTGTCGCTTTCCACAGATCTGTTTCTCTATAAACTCACAAAACTCATAACAAACGGACTTTAATTTTTAAGCTGTATTTATGGAATATATTCATAAAGTGGGCACATTTGGAACACTTGCCAACATGCTTCAAATCTTCCCCCTAGCCCAAAAAAAAAATCTATTTTGATCAATAGCACTCAAGAACAACCAGGGATTTATTAGTCTTATTGTAGAGAGTATGAGGCAAAGGTAAAATTAAGGTGAGGTGATGATTAGAAAGTATATATCTGTGTGGTGAGCTGTGACAAGACGACGGTCCTGCCTGTTAGGATGCAGTATTTATAGATTTAGGTCAAGGTAAACCAACTTCTGTTACTTGATCAAGGAGCGCACAAGTGAGGATAAAATAAATCATACGCTTCACTATCAATTTTTCATCTGCGTTTTTTGCCCGTCTTTCTGCTGCTGGGTATCAAGGACTTTGCTCGGCTTCAACTTTTCCCCCCCTCCACACCCCTCCTCTTCATCTTCTGCACCAAGGCAAACACTTCCATCTTCATTAAAGGCAATGTCTACAAGGGTTTTAATGTTTCACCTTGCTGTCAGCTCACTTGAATTAAAAGAGGCTTGAAGTTCAACTTAAATCAAGCGCAGAAATGGATTTCCATTTTTTTTTTTTTCTCTCTTTCTTACCCAGCGCTCACGCCTGACGAGCAAGCGCCGATGTCATCTCACATACAGAGCGCTTTGGCTGTCGTGTTTCTGTCATTTCCGAATAAACTCATTTCTCAATTTGTACAAAACACAGGCAGATTTATCTTCTGGGCTGGGATACGTTTTTTTTATTTATTTTTTTCTTTTTTAAACGGGAGCCAACATGTATGGTATTCCCATCGCTCTAGCTGTTCCCCCTCATCATTAAAGTCTCATTTCTCACGGTGAGGCGGGGGGGGGGCAGCTAATACAAGTCTCTCTTCAGTAAAAACCCCACTGGAATTCATGGCCAGAGCTCTCTACACCACCAGCCCATCAGAAGGGGGAAATTAGACACTAAAACAGGCGTCAGAAATCAATGGCTGGCTTGGAGGAGCGCTCGAGGAGCTGGGACTATTGACGGCAAAATTACTGTGTTGCCTCTGTATTTGCTTAGCACAGTGATTCTCGACCTTGTACCCGGTGTTCGCCGCCAGACCCAAATCTCAATCAGCTCGGCTTGGTTGAGCTGTTAACTGAATACTGATCTAGCTCTGACATCTCTTTGACAGTTTCCCTGGTAAACATTAACTCCCTTGCAAGAGATCTATTCTGAGGTGTGCCGCTGCTAACAGCAAGATGAAGATGAAGGTGTTGCTTCTACGTCTCTATGCTTTACTCTGCCGAACAGAGTGGTAACACTGACTGGCATTCCTCTCATTTCATTAGCAGCTCGGCTTAAAATGAAACAGACGCAAACAGGCGATAGCCTATGAGCAGATGCAAATGCATACGCTTTTCAGTACAGGAAAAGATGTTTTCTCTGTATGTTTTTATGATCCCTGCACGGCCGTATTTACTGTCCAAATCGGTACATCACACATGGCCAGCAGCAGAAACA